>NC_142505.1:88648333-88953750 GCF_057876585.1 Rhinolophus sinicus | reverse complement strand
ACACCAATCAAAATGACCACAGCAGTAATGATGACATCCCTACCACGCGATGCCAGCTACCTCCGAGGTAGCACACTCCATATTTTACACAGCACATTGACACATGTCTCCATTCCATGCTGAGGGAGGTCCCCTCATTGCCATTTTGTAGATGAGGTCCTTATGCTGAGGACCATGCAGCCAATAAGTGAAAAAAGGAGCACGAGAACCGGGGCCCACCTGGTTCCAGGGCCCGAGCGCCATCAGCTCTTCCATACTGTCCCATGACTGCAGCCCCTCACTCCCTGTCTCCAGATGAAGGAATTAGGAAGTTAATAACAAACCCACGCTTTGCCCCCACTTCAATGGTGACATTTCAGCTGTGGATTAGGCATGGCACACTCTCAACGTGGTATGCATCCACGAACCTTATTTAGTCCAACAATTAGCTCCATGACTTGAAAAAGTTAGTGAACATTAGCTACAAGGTTTCCCCTGTACAATTGGAGGCATCATGCCCATTTCACAGGTTAGGCGTGAGAGCGTAGGGAGAGCGTGCAGGTGAAGTGCTTAGCACGGTGGCTTAGAGTATGAGGACCCAATCAATGGGAGTGAAAGAAAAGCTGAGTAAGAATTTTTCTTAGGTTCATTGCAGACACGAGGATTAAGTGAAGAGGAAGAGGAAAGCATTTTTGCTTATTAGATCAGGTAACCCCAGGGATGTCCTGCCAACGCCCTGTCCTCATGCCCTTATGACCCTGTCACTCCTTCACTCCAATGAGATCTGATTTCTTCTCTCTCCATTTGTAGACTCCCAGGGTGGGAGGAGTCTAAGTGATTAAGTGATGGTGGAGCCCTGCCCCCGAGCCCTGAGCAAGTCTCTCCACAGTGTTCCCCAAGGCAGCCCTTTAGAGAAGCACTTCCTCTTATGGGGCCCCCAAGTCTGCCCAAGTCATGCTACTCTATTTTCCACCACTCCTGGAAGATAAACAGACTCTCCCTGGTTTGAAAAAGTATATGAGGCTGGAATGACGTTGTCGGTCCTCATCTTCTACAGTATTTAACTCTATTGGTCATTTTTTCTTAACAAAAAAACAAAAACAAAAACAAAAACAGCAAGTAAAATTTCTGTTTTTTCTTTCAAGAAAACTCAGTGTTACTAACAGGACAAGAGTCCCTTATGATTTCAGAGAAGAAATGGGCAGGCCCAGTTGCTTGTTTCCTTATTCCTTAGTTCCTTGAAAAATAGATGAGCTATCTTTCTCTTCTGTCATTTAGTGAGAAAGGACTCAGATAAAAGCAATTTTTCCTAGAGATAGAGAGAAGTGAGAGGCCGTTCACATCTTTATTTGTCTGAAAGCACCAGACGCAAACATGTGGACCACTAAGTGACCTGGGCTACAGAATTTTGCTCTTTCCCTGAGCCTGGTGAGAAGCCAAAGCACCATTCCAGACTGGCAAAATCAAGTAGCAAATTCTTTGGCTGTGAGAGGCAGAGGGAGTCCAGCCTCCCTCGCTTGCTTAGCATAGCTATGTAATACACAAAGGAAGGCAGCAGAGAGATGAGTCATACAAATGCGTAGTAAATAAATATATTTCATTTCTATCTCAGTGGCTTTTGCTCTGTTTTCCTTTCCTCCATGCCAGCAGCTTTGAAATGGAGGAAAGGTGAGGAAATAGTGGGTTTGGTCTGGACATAGCCTCAGAAAGTACTGATTTTTCTGGCCTTGCTGCTCAGCTCTAGCTTTTTTAGAAGAAACTTGTCGATTCTTAGATCAGAAGAGTCTCTAATTCAATTCCTCTTATTTTACCGAGGAACAATCTGGGATCCAGAGAGGAGGCTGATGGGAAAGTCATAGACCCAAGGAAGTGAATATTCCTTGGGGTTCCTCAGTTCAGTAACCCCACCTGCTGCTGGAATGACCCAGACAAACTCAGCGGATAAGGGAGGAGGGCCGGGGGGCCTTGACCCAGAGCTCCTTTCCAGGGTGACACCCAGGCCACTTGCCCCAGCAGGTGCCCATCGTCAAAGGGACTACATTGAAGAGAAATGGATGGGGCCTCCTTGTATTCCTGACTGCATTTCTCAACAGCTGGGGCCCAGCCCAGTAGCAAAATGTCTGGTCCTGGCTCTGCAAAGCAGTTGTTGCCTCTGGCACGTTAGAGACCTTGGCCAAAAGGCTTGTCTCTTTTCTCTCCTTCTGGGGATGGCTAACCAGCCTATAGCTGTGTGGAGAAATTAGCTCTGGGCCCATGGGGCTGCAGGCACTCAGAAGAGGATATTTTACAATTTCCAGACCCAAGGTGGCTTCGTGATGATTTGTTTATCAAACTGCTGGTTCCCATCCCACTGCCTGCCCACACCCACCCAGCCACTCACTGAGGACCAGACTCCCCGCTCCTCCCAGCTCCAGGACAAGGGGAGCCCTCCACGGCTTTCCAGCTGTGTGCAGAGAGGTGTCCTCTGAGCCCCCACAGTCAGACAATGGCCACACAGCTGCTTCCGAGGCCTTCCCAGGCATTGCCAGAAGGAGACAGGCAGCCTTCCTTGCAGAGGCAAGTGGCGCTGCCGGTAAAACATTAGCAAAATTATTATGAAAAGCTGGTCTCATACTCCTCTGCGGGGAAGCGCAGAAAGGATCAAGAAGGAGTCTGGGGGCCATGTGTCCCCCCAGATGACAGGCGTCCTTCTTCCTTCCAGGCAGCGCGACGCAGCCTCCTGCACCTCCCGCCCCCACCCTGTTCCCACGGCAAAGGAGAGGAGGACCCACTTACTGCTCGTGTTCATGGTGATGCCTCTGCACTGGGTCTTTCATTCAATACGGAGGCCCCAGCTGCCTTTAAAATCTTCCGATCTTCCGACCTCACTCATCACCTGAGGGGTGAAAAGGCAGGCTAGTGCCAGTTCTGTATCCTCAGGTGCTCGCTCTCCCCCTGCTGTCCCCTTTCAGCCTTGGCTGTAGCCACTGGCCTTGAAGGCTAGTGGACTAATAGGCGCAGGTGAGAGGAGGAAGGAGGAAGAGGCGGTGGAGAGGACACGGGCGCCCCGGTCCTGCTGCCCCTCGGACCCGAATCCGGGGCAGAAGTGGGGCTGGCAGCGCCTGCTCGGACGCACCCTCAACTACTCCAGCCCAGAGGCTCAGGAGCCCAAAGGGGGTGTGGACCACAGGGAGGCAGGGCGGGGGCAGTGCGCGGGGCGCCAGCTCTGCTGGGCAGCGCGTCCCCGCCCGGCTTGGGGAAGCAGCGACCCGCCCCGGGACCCACCTCTCGGCCAGCATCGGGAGCCAGAGGCCCCTGCCCGGGCCCCTGCGACCGGTTCATGAATCCTGGTCCTCGTCTGGGGTCTCGAATTCCAGGGCGAGCAAAACGAAATAGGAGAGCTCGACATCCATGATGCGGGCTCGCGGGCTGCCAGCGCGGGGGGCGCGGCCGCTCACTGCTGCCACCTGCTGGAAGCGCCAGCGCGTGTCCTGGCCCCGCCCCGCCTGGGGTTCTCCTTGGATCCTGGGGTGTGATGCGGCGAATGGAGGAGAGTCTGTGTCTTGGGGCCAACAATGGGGTGCTTGAGCTCTTGTTTCCCTTCCACGGTTTGGGGGCCTAAGGGCTAGACAATGACAGGGAAATAAAGTAATATTGGGAGAGGCTGTGAAGAAAGGATTGGCTTTGTAGGAAGACTTCCAACCCTCCTCCCAACCAGCTTGGTCTTAACCAAGTCATGCTTTCTGCCTCATGTGTAGAAGGGAGCGGGTGGTCAAGTGAATGGGACATTGGGGGATTCTCTCAGTCTCCTAATGTATGCCCTTACCTACCCCTTTACGCCCCTTATCACTGATGCATGTGTGACAATTGTTTATCATCTCTCTTCCCCACTAGAATGTTCGCTCCATGAAAATACGGGTCTTGTCAGTAGGGTTCACCACTGAGCCCCCAATACTTAGAAGAGTGCCTGGCACACGGTAGGTATCAGTAAATATTTGTTGACAGATGCCCCAGGTTTTTTTCTAGATCTACTATTGTGTAGCACTCAGAGTGGAAGGTCTGGGAACTCCCACCTTGAAACACTTCCCCTTCTGAGGCAAACAGCAGGTATGTGGCCTCATGACTCAATCTCACAGGTCCATCCAGTTTTTGTACGGGCAACTAGCTCTTGTCCAAAAGTGTTTTGTTTAGTTTTGTTTTTATGATTGGTTCTTGTACGTGTGTATTATAGAAACCTATATTCTTATTTATTTATTTTTGTCATGATTAAGTCAGTGGGGTGGGGTTCTTTACAGTCCCCTGATTACTTACCCTGTCATCTTTTGAACCTAATTCATGACCACAGAAGCATGACTTTTGAGTGTGGAAAAACAAGAAAGGACACATGATCCCTGTCCACAGAATGACTTCGGTTAGAGCATGTGTTGAATCAAAAAGCTGTGAACACTCACACCCCCAACTTATAGACAAGGAAACAGTGGGTCAGAGAGGCTGAGCTACCTGCCCTAAGACACACAGCATCTCATGGCAGAACTGGACCAGATCTCCTTATTTCTAGCTTGGTCCCATGTAAGAGTGACTCAATGCACTGGAGTCTGGGATGGCAGGGTAAGAGTAGGTAGCCGCCCTCTTAAAACTTGGAAAGAACACCTGTAGGTAAATACAATGTTTCTGCCTTACACTGGGTTAAAACAATTGATATGGCCATGATCTCAAGACGTGATAGAAAGTAAAGAATCTTTAGAGAAACCAAAGGGTTAGTGGATTTGAAACACATTTTGATAGCTTAATAGGATTTGTTTCCCCTGGAGGAGGAATAACGCTAATCTCCTCACGGTGGTTCTCAAAGTTTTGTTTGTGTAAAAATCACCTGCGGTATCTGCAAAAATGCAGATTCCCAGGCTTCTGATTCCTTGGTCTCTGCATTTTAAACAAGTATGCCAGGTGATTCAGAGACGACTCTTTGCTACTGAAAAAGGCAGAGGCCTAGAATAGCTTTGAAAACATAGCGAGTGATTAAGAAATATATAAATAATTCCAAAAGGTCTCTTTAGAGGCCCCCTCCATTTTCAGACTGGGGTTCCTTATTCGATTACCCTGTTGCATGCAACTTACTAGGCTCTAATGCTTGGGAAAAGATACTTTTTTTCTGGGAGAAAGTTCAGGTAAGTTAAATATGTAAAATTAACAAGACTGTTCATGGAACATATTTAGTTCTCACTCAAAGCTTCCGTGCTTAGAAGTGTTCAGATTACAGGACATAGTCCAATATATGCTTGGTATTCATTCATTAACTCATTCACTCAGCCATCATTTATTGAATATCTACTTTGTGCTAAGCCCTGTGCTGGCCCCTGGGGATATAGTGGTGAATGGGACAGAAAAGGACCATGCCTTCCTGGAGCATAAGTTTTCTTTGCGGGGGAGAAGGTAGACAATAACCAACTAAGCAAAACATGAATATTAGATAAATCTGATCGTGGTTTGGTTAAGAGGCCAGGGACAGTTTCCAGCCTAGCTGATTTTCAACCGCAGCTCCATCACTTCCTAGCTGTGTGACCTTGGGCAAGAGCCTCTCTGAACCTCAAATTCTTCATCTGTAAAATGGGAAATGGGTATAGTATGGTAACTAGTATATAGTACGGTAACTCATGGATTGTTGGATGTATTAAAATACTCAGTGTAATACATCGTGAGTGAAAATGATGTATGCTAATTAGTAGTATCATCCCTCACTTATACCTGCCCTCAGAGACTGTTCTGTCATTTTCTATTCATGTAGGTAGACCTGTGGACCTTTCCATAGAGTGGCGGCCATGAAAATCTGCCTCAGAATTTTCTAACTATGGGGAACTTAATTGACCAGTTCTCTTTGTCTAGGTTTCTTTTTCATAATAAATCCAGCTGTCTGCTGATGAATTCAGCTCTTTGGAGAAACCATTGAGCCTTGGACCACTCTAAGGGCCCCAAATAGATTCTGTTGGGGACACAATCTGCGTAATTATGAGGACAGGTAGAAAAGGGTTAAAAGAAGCCAAAACAGCTGTCCCCGCGAGGATGTGCACAACAATTGGGAGCAGGCGGGAAAGACGCAGGAGGAAGCTGGGGGTGGGATTCTCGGTGGAATCGGCTGTGGAAGTCATCAGGAAAGCAGAATCTTGGCTCTGCCTTTGCAGGAGAATGGAGCTGAGAAGCACAGAGCAGAGGGCCCCTTTGTTTGGAAGTTTGTTTTGAACTTTAAGACTCCAGAATGGAGATAAACAAGTCCCACCTGGAAATAGGCAAATGCTCCTAGATGTTGGAAAAACAGGTGGCAAAACCATTGGAAGACAAATTTTCCACCTTCTTCAAGGGGAAAGAGGAAACCTTTGAGGGCCAGCTTCACCCAGGCTACTGTGGGGCTGACCCCATGATGCCTGTCTTCTCCTCAAAGAGTCCCCATCTTTCCTGCTTTCCTGTCCCTAACCAGCCTTGTCTCTAGCTCTCCTGCCCGCTCTCTGCCCCCCTCATTGCTATTATTGACTGAAACACAGGCCTCAGTCCCCAACTTTTGTTTCCAGTGGCCGTTCTCTCATTTCCATCCAGCTCCATCCTACACTCTGTCCTGCACATTGCCTGCCCCTCCACACCTCACCCCTGTGTTGCTCTCACCTGTTCCAGAATACGCTCTCATGCATGCTCATCTTGAATACAAGATCTTTCTGAGCTATGAAGCGTGGGAATGGTGGGAAGCGCTGCTGTGTCTCCGCAGTTTCTACATGCCATCCCTAGACTATATGAATATCTCACCAAGAGTGAGTACTTTTATATTTGGAAAATAATATGTAGTTAACAACGTGAGGCGGATCTACATGTGGTGGTGGTGGGGGGAGATTTTCATGGTATGTGATTAAATAAGAAAAGGAAAGCAAAAAAATACATACACAGTATGTTCTTTAGGATCCTGTATATTTGTGGGCACATGGATTTATATAACATAATCCATATAATATATAATATAGAGAACACAATAGAATACATATAATATAATATGCTATGTAAAATACTTAAACCATTTTCTACAAATGGGATTCCTATAGGTACTACATATACATATATCTCTAATGCATAGAAAAGATCTGGAATGACACACTTCTAATTACCTTGGGTCATGGTGAATGTTTGGATTATGTTGGTTTAACAAAATCATTTGAATAAGTACAAGATTTTGGCAAGCATTTATTTGAAAAAGAACTAAGGTTTTTTTAGTTCATTCTTCCATTAGCTCATTTATTCAACAACTTCTAATTGAGTGTTTATTTCGTGCCAAGCACAGTGCCTGGCAGAAACATGGGGGAAGAGACAATACATAAACAAACACATAGATGTCTGATGACAATCTGTAAAGTTAGTGAAGAGAGGGCAGTAACAGACACTGAAAGAGAGATGTCTCCCTCAACAAGTGACATTTGAACTGAGGCTGAAGAAGAAAGAACAGCCATTCTGAGTTAGTGTGGGATCGGGGGAGAGGGGGAAAAGGAGAGGTACAGAACTAAGTGGCCAAAGAGAGAATCATGTGGAAGGGCAGGCAGGACCGGACACCAGTGATGGGTCTCATGGCTTCTTTGTGGAAATGCTCAGTGGGTTGCAGGTAGTCAAAACCATGTTCGGGATTAACGGGCCCAGGATGGAAGTGGCTGTACTGGGCCGGGAGGTTAGCAGTCCTGCTGACAGTTCGGATGCAGCAGGGTGTGAAGAAGGCTGGAAACAGTGGGATGAAATGGTCTGGATTAGAGTCCTGGCTCCACTCTTTATAGCTGTGTGACCTCAGGCAAGTGACTTAACCTCTCTGGGCCATAGATTCCTCATGTAAAGCAGGGATCACAGCAGTACCTACATCACTATGAGTGTCGCCAACAATGACAGAGATAACAGCTTAGCACAGTATCAGGAAGCCAGAAGTGCTCATACGCTTGAGCTATTCTGCGCCTTGGAACAACCTGACTGACTTCTAAGTTGATCCACTGTGGGCCTGAGTTTCAACATTTATAATGGAGGATTGGACCAGATGAGCCTTGAGGTTCCTTTCACTCTAATGTTCTTGCTTCTAAGTGTCCTGTGGTTGGAGTTTGGCAGAAAGTCTGAGCACATACTAGGCTGCTGCAAGGACCTTTGCTCCGTCAGGGGCACCACTGGTTTGCATTGAGACCCAGGCCCTGGACAAACAGTGGACTTCCCACCAGGAGATGGTGCTTTGTGTGGTGCTGCCTAACTCCATGTCTGCGCCCCTTTTCTTCTCTGGGAAGCCCTGAAACCTAGATGGAATTAGCAGAACACAGGCCTGTTTTTCTGGCTGTAACAGCTTTGTGATGGGGCCATGCTTTTCCTCTGTTCCTCACATTGTTTTGTGGAGAAATATTTAAAAAAAAAAAAAAATCAAAGGGGTTCCTGAGGTCTTTGGGAAGCTTCTGGGGGAAACAAAGGAACTGGCTTTGAGATCAGAGTGTTGGGGGTTTGCAAGGGAGCTCTGGGCAGACAGTCCCACCACGGGGTTCTGCTGGGGCTTTGCGCTCACATCCGACCACAGCCCGAGCCTCCTTCCTGCCAGTCTCCCTGCCAGCGGAAGCCAGGAGCTGGGGTGGAGCCAGCTCCGGATGGGAATCTGGGAGATCTGAGAGCTGGACTCAGCCCTGCCATTCCCTTGGCCAAGCTGCTCTTGGCTCAGTTTCCGTCTTGGTATCTAAAAGGGACCTCAGTGAGCCTTCTATCCTACTTTCCCATTTTGCAGATGAAGAGACTGTGTCTTACTCCTTATCCACCAATAATGTCTCTTCTGCCTACGGTTCTGCTGGTAGTGCCCTCCTCCTTTGAATAAAGCCAATCATTTCCTCGAGTTACCCTCAAGGCCCATCCTCTCCTGGCAGCCATCCTCTGAACTCCCCTAGCACTGACTTCCCAGGTCAGTCATAGGGGGCCCACCTCAACTCATACCCCCTCTCCCTTTGGCTCCCTGCACAGAGGGACTCCCTGGTCTCCCAGTGAGTTTGCCCATCTCGGGAATTTGTCACACACTGGTCCCTACATCTGGTTTGCTCTTCTCCTTTTTCTTTGCAAAGCTGGAATCTCATCCTCCAAGTCTTAGCTTTTTAAAAGATTTTTATTAAAAATATAGCTAACATACAATATTATATTAGTTTCAAGGGTACACCAGAGTTATCCAACATTTATATACCTAAGGAAGTGATCACTATGCTAAGTCCGGCAACCATCTGGCACTGTACCACGCTATCACAATATAATTGACTCTATTCCCCATGCTGTACATTACATCCCCGTGACTTATTTGTTTTATACCTGGGAATTTGGACCTTTTATTCCCCTTCATCTTTTTTGTCCCCTTTTAAATTTTTTCAATGACAGTTGAAATTTAATATTATTCATATTAATTTCAGGTGTACAGCATAGTGGTTAGCCATTTACATAGTTTAAGAAGTGATCCCCTGACTAGTCTAGTTCCCACCTGGCATTACACATAGTTATTACCATATCATTGACTATATCCCCTATGTTTTACTTTACATCCCCATGACTATTTTGTAACTGCCAATTTGTACTTCTTAATCCCTTCACCTTTTTCATCCTGTCCCCCAATCTCCCTCCCATCGATCACCCACATAAATCTAGTACCCATCTGACACCATACATAGTTATTACAATATTATTGACTGTATTCCTTATGCTGTACCCTATATCCCCATGACTACTTTGCGACAACCAATTTCTGCTTCTTAATCCCTTATCTTTTTTTCAGCCACCCCAATCCCCCTCCCATCTGACAACCATCAAAATATTCTCTGTATCTATGAGTTTGTTTCTCTTTTGTTTGTTCATTTATTTTCTTCTTTAGATTCTACATATAAGTGAAATCCCATTGCATCTGTCTTTCTCTGTCTGACATACTCCACTCAGCACAATACCCTCCAGGCCCATGCATGCTACCGCAGATGGCAAGAACCCATTCCCTTCCCGGGCTACACAATATTCCATTGTATATATGTACCACCTCCTCTTTATTCATTCTTCTATCAATGGATACACAGGCTGCCTCCACGTGTTGGCCACTGCAAACAATGCTGCAATGAACACATGGTGGCACACGTCCCCTCGAAGTAGCATTTTGGATTTCTTTGTATAAATACCCAGAAGTGGGATTACTGGGTCCTTCTTTGTCTCTTGTCATAGCCTTTGTTTTAAAGTTTATTTTGTCTGGTATAAGTATTGCTACCGCAGCTTTTGTTTTTGTTTCCATTTTTATCAAATATCTTTTTCCATCCCTTTACTTTCAGTCTCTGTGTGTGTGTCTTTCAGCACATGTAAGGGTTTTATTTTCTTATCCATTTAGCCCGCCTATGTCTTTTGATTGGCGCATTTAATCCATTTACATTGAAGTAATTGTTGGTAGATATGTAGCTATTGCCATTTTATTATTCGTAATTTTGATCTTTTTCCCCCCCCCATCTTAAAGAAGTCCCTTTAACATTCCTTGTAATACTGGTTTGGTGGTGATGAACCCCTTTACCTTTTTCTTGTTTCGGAAGCTCTTTATCTCTCCTTTGATTTTAAATGATGCCTTGCTGGGTAGAGAAGTCTTGGTTGTAGGCCCTTGTTTTTCATCACATTGAATATTTTGTGCTAATCCCCTATGGCCTGAAAGTGTCTGCTGAGAAATCAGCTGACAATCTTATGGGAGCTGCCTTATAAGTTACTAGTTGCCTTTCTCTCGCTGCTTTTAGGATTCTCTCTTTGTCTTTAACCTTTGCCATTTTAATTATAATGTGTGTTGGTGTGGGCCTGTTTGGGTTCATCTTGTTTGGGACTCTGCACTTTCTGGACATTTATGTCTACTTCCTTCACCAGGTTAGGAAAGTTTTCAGTCATTATTTCTTCAAATAGGTTCTCAATCCCTTGCCCTCTCTTCTCTCCTTCTGGTGTGAATGTTGTTATGCTTGATGTTGTCCCAGAGGTCTCTTAAACTATGCCATTTTTTTTGGGATTCTTTTTTCTTTTTGCTGTTCCAATTGGACGTTTTCTGCTACCTTGTCTTCCAAATCACTGATTTGATCCTCTGCTTCATCAGGTCTGCGGGTAATTTCTTCTAGTGCATTCTTCCTTTCAGTTATTGTATTCTTCACTTCTGACTGGTTCTTCTTAATGGGTTTTATGTCCTTTTTTAATGCTTGCTATCTCTCTGTTGAAGTTCTCATTAAGTTCCTTGAACATTCTTATAACCATTGTTTTAAACTATATCTCTGGTAGGTTGCTTGCCTCCATTTTGTTTAGTTCTTGTTCTGGAGTTTCCTCTTGTTCTTTCATTTGGGATGTATTTCTTTGTTCCCTCATTTTGGCTGCCTCTCCGCGTTTGTTTCTATGTATTAAGTAGATCTGCTACATCTCCTAGTCTTGGCCCCTTGGCCTTATGTCCTGTGATGCCCAGTGACACAGTCTCCCTGGTCACTTGTGCTGGGCTCCTTTTCTCTCTCTAGGCTCTCATTTCCCCACCTGGAGTGTCCCTTGTGTGGTTCGTGTGTGCTCTTCTGTTGTACTTGAGCCTTGATTGCTATTGACATGTCAGTAGGCTGACTGGCTCTGGGATTTGGCTACATCCACAGCTCACAAGCTGCTGTGTGGGGGTCTTACCTCACTAAGTAGGATTTGCCACAGCAGGCTCTGGTGCCTGTTGAGACCACCCTATGTGTATGCTGCTTGTGGGGCTAATTGGGTAGTGTTCTGCTGTGCTCTGAAGCCAACCTCCAGGTGTGTTGGTTCCGGGGCCTCTTGGGAGGGGCTCCAGTGCAGGCCCAGGTCACCGACTGCCTCTGAGCAGCCAAGGACTACCTGGTAGGAGGTACAAAGCGATTTAGAGTTGTTCACTGCCTGTGCTAAACCTAGAGGCACATGGGAGAGGCCATACTGTGAACTGAGGACGGCTGCCACCAGTACTGGGCCTAGGGTAGCTCTGCAACAAGCTAGGATACCCTGAGGCCTGCTGCTACCTGCCAGCTCCCTTAAGGTTCAGCTGCTGATAAAGCCATGTGTGATAAACAAGTTGGGTGAGACAGTGACTCAGGAAGTCACTAGAGTGGGAAGAGTTGTGGTCACCAGGTTAATATAGATTATAGTTTGGTGTTCATGCTGAGCTTGGAGCTACTCAGCAAATGTCTCAGAGCACACTGCCTGCCTGGGGCTCATGAACCCTGATAGTTTTCTAAGAAAGAGTGCGATGTGGGCGGGGCTGGCTGCTCAGGAGAAAGTGCCTCTGGAGTTGGGGGAATTGGGTGGGTTGGAGTCCCATCAGAGTTAGCAGCGTGGAGCAGCAGAGCTCAGCAGACCAATCAGATTCAGATTTGGCCTGTGAGGGAGGGCTCAACTCAGGAAAGATGGCGTCTGCCTGCTGACTACACAGAAGAGGACCCCTCACGGGTAAAATGGTGACAGTTCCTCCAGTTCACTCCCAGAAGCCACACAACTCAGTCTCTTTTCATGTCTCCAATGTCCTCTAAGTCGCTGTTTCGCTGCCAGAGCCCAGGGTGAGTGTCTGCAAGAGAGTTTGTGTGCGGGCCCCTTAGGAGGATGTCTGGGTTTCCTGCAGCCTTCCATCCCACCAGGATGGGGCAAATCCCCACTGTTTTTCACAGCCACGTGTTGTGGGGGCTCCTCCTAGCACCAGTACTCTGGGCTGGGGAGCCTGGTGCGAGGCTGGGGTCCCTCGCTCCCCTGAGGGGAACCTCCATGGCTGAGCTATCCCTCCTGATTCTAAACTGTCACACAGAGGTTTTGAACCCGGCCTGTTTTGTGTCTCTACCCCTTCTACGAGTCTCGACGAGCCTTCTTCTTTATATCCTTAGTTATAAAACTGTTCAGCTAGACTTCAGATGGTTCTCCAGGGTGATTGTTCTATAATTTAGTTGTAATTTTAATGTGTTCACGGGAGGAGGCAGGCACAGTGTGTTTGTCTACTCTACCATCTTGGATCTCTCTCCAAGTCTTAGCGTAATTGCCACCTACTTAGGGAGGCCTTCCATGACCAGCTAACTAAAGTATCCCAGAGAGTATCTTTAATTCATGGGTGGGGTAAAAGCCCCTTAGACAACATGGATTTATTCATTTCTTCTTAGAGTTTAGTTAAATTAACTCCCATGCCCTCTTCCCCTAAACTTGGCTCTCTTCTCTCTTTATTCACTTGGCTCTTGAAAACCTAAATTCTATCTCTGAATATGGTCTTCCACAAAGTCCTTTAGAATCTTCTGAGAATGTGTGTTTTTCCTAGTTGTTAGGATTACAAATGAGTTTTCACAGCCACACAGCTGGGAAGTCCAGTGTTGTCCTGTGCAAGAGAAAAGCACTGGGAATCAGAAGAGACCTGGTTTCTGGGTTCGCCCTCACTTCCTAGCTATGTGACCTTGGGTAACCAATTAATTCTTGTTGGCTCAATCTACTCAGCTGTAATGAATAACGGTGTCAATTAAACATCATTATAATATGTATTACAATTATCCCTTTCCTGTGTATATCTCGGGGTTGTTCCAGGAATGAAATGAACCGTGTGCTTTGTAAAACTAAAGTCTATGCAAAGTAGGTGTTGATTATTTTTCCCTCATTATAAATTAGAGATTCAAACTCAGGCATTTACACAGAATTTGCAGAAGGTGACATCATATCCCCTGATATTCAGGAAGGCCATGGAAAAGGGCAAACAGAAGTCAGCGGAATGTGTGCACTAGTTACTTCTCCAGGAACACCAGTAAAGGGCGTTCCACTGCTTGGAGTGACTCACTGCAATCCACACGCCTCCTGCAAGTGCCTTGTAACCACCGAATGGGAACTGAACCAGTACTTGGGAGAGCGCACCCTAGGCTTACTACCTGGAATCATACAGTTCTAGATTGCTAGCACTGTGAGAGTTCTTAGAGTTCATCAGAAATAAGTCCGACGGGCACTGGGAACTGCCTAGCATCATGCAGTGAGTTAATGGTGAGGGTAGTAATGGTACGGAAAGGTCTTTGGAGTCTAGACAACCACTAGGTGCTTCGAAGTTCCCACGACTGATTCTGCTTCCATTTGGCAATTGCATCGGAGAGCAAAGTCCTCCATGTACCGTAGAGGAACACTCACAAAATGGACGGAGAGCAGATTTCATTGCAGTGTTATTTTGTAATACAAAGAAAATTGGAAATAGTTTAAAGTACAATTCATAGGGAGAAAAACAGTAGCATATTATGATAGGAATATTGTGCAGCAATTAGCTAAATGAGGTGGGTGCTTATGTAATAACCTGGAAAGCTACTCAAGTCCTATTAGTGTCTGATGAGGGCAAAGAGAAGCTGCAGAGCCGTTACATATAGTATGCTACAGTTTATGAAAACGAACCCATAACAATTACACTGTCTTTTCTAGGAATACACACATATGCATTTTAAGGCCTAAGAAATGGTCTGGAACACTATACACTTACTGATAATAATACTATTGAGCTCTCGATGGGATGGAGGTAGGGGACTGGCAAGATGACCAGAATTGGAACAGAGGAGTTGAAGCCTTAGGGATCATGTTTTATTTCATTCTGTATTTATGAGTTTTTGTGTAATTAAAAATTATTAATAATGATAAAAAAAATTAGCCATAGACTTATTGAGCCCTTCCTCTGGGCTGGCAGGGCTCATTCATGAGCCCTGCGTGAGTCACAGTGACGAAAGGGAAGGGAGAGGTCCACTTTCCATTTCACGGCCATCCAACCACTCTGCTCCCGGGGGCTCCTTGGGCCTTTGGACGCCTGTCTGTGGTAGGTTCTGATTGTGAGTGGTGAGGTCAGGTCCAGCGTGGCAGGGTCCTCCTGGGACTGACCTGGTGAGGCTCCGTGAGGGAAGGGCCTGCACAGCAAAGCTGATACACAACCATAGCAACTGTGAGCCTGGAGGCTGTAGTTTGAATCTTAGTCCTGCTTTTGCCTCCTGGGGACCTCAGGCAAGTGCCTGCCTTCTCAGCATGCTGCCTTGCCCACGGCTATGACCTCCTCTCCTGGCATCTCCGCCTTGCCTACTCTGTTCCGGCCACACAGGCTTCCTTTCTGTTCATTCTGCGTCCCGTGCTTGCTTGGCTGTTCGTGGCTGCTCTTCCTTCTGACCTGAACCCTCTTCCCTCTAACTTCCATGGGACTGGCTCCTTCTCATGGCTCAGATCTCATCTCCTCGTGAGGCCTTCCAAGCTGCCCTTCCCCCATGAGCTCCTCTGTCACAGCAAGCATTTTTATTTCCCAGAGAGCGTGGGACACCACCAGAAAGTATGCTGGACACTTTATTTGTGCACTTTTATCGACGGTGTTGCCCACTGGAAGGCAGGTGCAGCAGGAGCAGGCCCCTGTCCTGTTCTCCTCTGTAGCCCAAGTACCAAGAGTGGCATCTGGCACATAGTACGTGCTCGGCAAAAATTATTGGAATAAATGTGTGAACTTCACAAGCTAGTGAAAAGTGTGCTCTTGGAGAAGAAGGACTCTGAGTTTCCTACGAGTCCCTTACAGTCAGGGCTCAATCCTGAGTCAGGCAGAATTGGAGGAAGGGACAAGCCCCATGGCTCCTCATGCCACGTCGGCCACCATGAGGCTGAAGGTGTGGGGCCTTTTCCTTAATGCCCAGATGCTTCACTTTGTTCATCTCAAAGACGAAAGGATTGGACCTGATGCTTCCTTTCAGCTCCACGCTTTTACTACATTATAAAATAGAAATGGTTTGGGTCCATGTGCTCAAATGCAGATAGAAGCTTGAATACACTTTCTTTAATATGTTCCTAATATCAGTTTGCTTTTTGCCCCCCATTTTCCTCCTTCTCATGAAAAATGGAAACAGAGCATGTGGCAGTATACTCTCTTGTGCACGTAACACGGAGCCTTTATGCAAAATTCATTATTGAATCAAAGGCTGCAGCTTTCTCCCCTCATTTGTTTCTTTGCTCTCCAAACATTTTCAGCTTTGACATCTTTATTGGTGTCCTTTGGCCCTATAGCAGAATGAGAATGCTGCGTAGCTAGTCACGGGGGCTGTCTTCTGAATATGACTAAGTGGGCCTGCAGAAGAGTATGGGATATTTGTTCCAAAACCCCTCGTTCAGGCATATGGAGTGGGAAGTGAGAGGGGTGAGTGCCCCACTTTCCATCAGCAGAAGGGAGCCTGGTCAGCTTGGTCTCTGGGGCCTGGTTCTGATTTCAGTTCTGTGCCTCTGCTTCTCTTTGGAGAGATCACTGGGCAGGTGCTGTTCATTTGGAAGCTGGAGGCCAAAAGAATGATGAAGCCTCCTTTTACTGGATACTTGTGTGCCAGGCGCTGTGCTAGGAACTTTGCATCCATTCTCTCATTTAACTTTAAATCTTCCAAGAGCCCTGTGCGATAGGAATTGTTACGACCCCGTGTTACATTTTCTTTTTAGTCTCAGGTGTACAAAACGACATAGTGATTAGACACTTACCAACTTCACAAAGGGATAACCCCAACAGGTTTACTACCCATCTGATACCATAGATAGCTATTACAATCCCATTGTTATTACCCCTGTTTTTTCAAATGAAGAAACTGAGGTTTGGAGAGAGTAAGTCACATGTCTAAGCTCACAGAGTGATGGAGCTAAAATTTGAACCCAGGTGGTCTGATGCTAGAGCCTCCAGTTTTTCCCAGTACCAATCCTGGACATACATAGTACGGGACCCTATATACGTATATCCTGGAATGCAAGTCTGGCTCTGCTAGGAGAAGGTACAGCAGATAATAGGAATCCCTAACATTCAAGTCTCTAATCAAAATTTTAAAAGTAGCAACCAGCATCAGATTAAGAAAATGATTGTTATAAGGAAGTCAGGTCCCATGCATTTCTTCAATAAACACACAAGCACTTACTATGTGCCAGGAGAAAGTATATACTTTGCTGCCCCAAATAGAGATGGTCCCTGTCCTTGGGAGGCTTAGGTTATTTGACGTCTGAGGAAATTAAAGTTGAGAGATTTTGTCTAACCTGTCCAATTCCATTTAGCTTGTTGGTAGAAGAACTGGCATTCAAACCCCATCACTGGACCCCTTGGCCACTAAACTTTCCTGCCCAGTGGAAAGCAAGGTATCCAGTTTGAATGGCTGCCTATAATATTTTCCTTTCCCCTCATCTGTGGAAGTATTTGAATAATCATTCAATAAGTTGCCAAAAGTTTGGATCGGTATGAGTTATATAGAGCACAATTTCTTGATGGTGGCACCACTGAAATTTGGGGCTGGATAATTGTTTGTCGTGGCTGCTGTCCTATGCAGTGTAGGATGTTTAGCAGCATTTCTGGCCTCTCCCCACTAGCATGGAGTAGCTGGTTGTGACAACCAAAAATGTCTCCAGATGTTGTCAAATGTCCCAATGGAGGCAAAATTGCCCCTGGTTAAGAATAACTGGAATTGAGTGATGAAACATTAGAACAAAATAAAACACTCACAGACTTGACTCCAAGCCAATTAGTGTTGCCTACGTGGGACTCACATCACATCCGAGGTTAGCACCTGAAAATCTCACTTAGTTGAAATCATCCTTGGAACGACTTAGAAGCCTGGAGCTATGGTATGATCATAGTTTGTTCAGGTGACTTTCAGGTTCATTGGTGGGCTTGATTTAGGAACCCCGGACCCCACGTGAACAATACTTATATGTCTTTAAACACCTGAGTTACTCTCAGTGGGGAGAGATCCTCACCCAGTGAAAGGCAAGCAACTGGGGGGTGGCAGTTCCATTGCTCCCATCTCATGCTCACGTGAGGGCTCCACCCATGGAAAGGAGTGGCAGTGGGTGACATAGGCTGCTGCTAGTACCTAAAGTGTGGTCGATGGACTAGCAGCCATCACACCGGTGGCCTGGGAGCTTTTTAGAAAATGCGAGACTCAGGCCCTGCTTCAATCCTACAGAATCTGAATCTGCATTTTTAATAAGCTTGCCAGGTGGCTTGTTTTCACTTTAATGGTTGAGAAGCAGTGGTCTATATGGTATTAAAATATACTTTTAGAATTGAGAAGAGCTAGCCTATGTATTTAAATGGTTCCCTCTCACTCACTCTCTCTTTTGCTGACTGCATATGTAAGTATATGGATAAGTTTGTTACCCTTGTTTGCTTAACTGTGATAGGAATGTAGTTTGTGTAGGTGAGAAGCATGTGGACCTTATTGTGAAGCAGAATTGCTAAAGGTAGGGGTGAGGTTTAGGAGTGAAGGTTGTGCCGTGTGCATGTGTGTGTGTCTGGTACATGATCTCTTATAAGTTCTAAACGATGAACCTACTGTATATGGTTCTTTCCCTGTCATTCCCTTTCTCCCCCAGCGAATGTGTGTGAAAACCCACTTCTACCAATTGTTAGAAATAAGGTCATAGAGGAATCACCTGACTTCTTTGGCTTACACAAAGGCCTGCAGCTTCACAGGCACGGAACAAGATTGTAAACGAGCCAATGACTGTGGAGGAGCTTCATAAGCAGGGACCTCCTGTACCATTATAGGTTGTCATTTGTGATCACCGTACCCGTGAAGAATCAAACAGCTCACCAGTTTTTCTCTGCAGCGCAAATGTCCTGCCTGGGCTGCTCCCTGCTGGTGAAGACTTTAAATTGATTTTGCTGTGGATCCGGTTAAGAAAGGAGAGCCTGGCTAGCATTGAAGACCTCTGACGTCTGTTCCCTGTCCCTCGTCCCTGTGAAAGGAACCCTGGAGCAGTAGTTACCAAAATTTCAGCTAGTCAGAATCACCTAGGAAGTATATAACATTTTTCCAGGGATCCTCTTTCCAGAGGCTTTGATGATTCCCCGGATAGAGTGAGGTCTGGGCATCTGCATTTGAATAAACCTGTCCCAGTCTGGAGAAGCACTGGTCTGTGGCATGTTGCTCAAAGTGTGATTCTAGGACAATCTCTCGAATCCCTGACTGATGTAAACGTGGCTACAGTAGAAGTATAGTGAGTGAAATGACAAAGGGGCCAGTGCGTAAGGGCAGGACACATGGGGACCCCTGGGTGCAGATCTGGGCCCACCTTTTTCAAATGAACTTGGTGAAAGTCCAAAGGAAGCAAGACCTGCACAGTGTGGGGACTCAGCTACGTCAGGTAAGGGAGGGGGGAAGCGACTGAAAGAGGAAATGTTTGATTTGTTCAAGGTCATGCTCTGAAATTTATCAATAAAACTCAGAAAAAGAACAAGACAGAGCCACCTATCTGTAAAACAGATCCGTTAGACTAGGAAGCCAAAAATCATAATGATAAAAAGAATGGAGTATGTGACTTTATTTTTTAAATTTTTATTTATTTATTTATTTTTAAAGGGCCAGAATTTTAATTTCTTCTTCTTCTTTTTTTTTTTAATTGGGGAAGGGGAACAGGACTTTATTGGGGAACAGTGTGCACTTCCAGGACTTTTCTCCAAGTCAAGTTGTTGTCCTTTCAGTCTTAGTTGTGGAGGGTTCTGTTCAGCTTCAAGTTGTTGTTCTTTCAGTCTTAGTTGTGGAGGGTGCAGCTCAGCTCCAGGTCCAGTTGCCGTTGCTAGATTGCAGGGGGCACAGCCCACCATCCCTTGCGGGAGTCGAACCAGCAACCTTGTGGTTAAGAGGACATGCTCCAACCAACTGAGCCATCCGGGAGCTCAGCGGCAGCTCAGCTCAAGGTGCTGTGTTCAATCTTAGTTGCAGGGGGCGCTGCCCACCATCCCTTGCGGGAGTCGAGGAATCGAACTGGCAGCCTTGTGGTTGAGAGCCCACTGGCCCATGTGGGAATCGAACCGGCAGCCTTCGGAGTTAGGAGCACAGAGCTCTAACCGCCTGAGCCACCAGGCTGGCCCGTGACTTTATTTTTTGTTCCTAAGTAAATAGCTTTCGAAACTCAAGTCCATCGGGGATGCCAGTCAGTGAGGTGCGCGAGAGAGAAATGCCGTGAGGGTGCTCTTGGTCAGAGGCAACCAAATGGAATCTTCTGATTATCTCTGAGGACAGGCAAGTCTGGTTTTACTTGGATGCGTTTCCTTATAGGCTTTTTAGTTGGAACTGAGATTTTGTCTCTCTCAGGCCTGCCAGGCACATTCTGCTCACTTGAGCACCTTTTCCTCCAGCCCCCACATTCCAGGTGCATGGAAAGTGCCTAAAACAGGCAGAACCAGGACTGAGACATTCACGCACATATGTGTACAAGCTCTGTACAAGTAAAAGACACTTTCAATCCTGCTTTTACTCTGAACAGCTATTCTGTGAGGTAAGCCTTTTTATTATCCCCATTGGGTAATAATACTAACTAATAATTTTTTTTTTTTTTTTTTTTTTTTTTACATAGGAGTAAATATGCCTAAGAGAATACAGCTTGACGCTGACAGAGCCAGGATTCAAACTGAGGACTCTGACGATCCAATTTGGTGCTGAGAGGTAAGAGCATCAAATGAGGAGCAAGATGTTTGCTGCCCTATTGGCCAATGCTTATGTTCCTGGTTTTTTCGGTGTAGACCAGTACAGGGACAGGGTGGGAGTCAGATTGGAAGCGTGTGTCCCTCCATGAATCTGTGTTACCCTCTGTCACCTGCTCCTGACTGGTCTGTGTGGGCAGCAGAGCGAGGAGGCGGCTCCCTAAGTGGCTGGTTCCATACAGAGGCCAGAGTCCAGAAGGAGATGCATGACCAGGGAGAGGACAGTATGGAAACCATGTCTCCAGGTGAACACATTAACAGAAGACAACGCAGAGTTTCATGAGCTCGGTCCACAGAGCCCGTCCAGGGTTGTCCCCAGCTCCAGGTGGAGCTCTGTGTGGGGCCCCAGGAGACCACAGTGGGCGGGGAGACGCCTGTTGCAGAAAATATAATATGACTTCATTGGCTTCCTTTCCCTTCCAAGACACTGTGGACGTCTTGCTTAGGAACTAGTGTTGCCTTTGCAATGTAGCAGCCTAAGGACACACCCAGGCCTCCTTCCTCTGTTTACCTGGGCACACCAAACTAAGTCACGAATCGCTCCTCCTTCTCATCTCCCTCTCGTTCTTCTTCATGTATTTATGTATTTATAAGGACACATTCACACAAAACTTATTATTGTTAAAACCTTCAGATAATACAGAGAACATTAAATGAAGAGACAGTTCCTTTCCCCCACCCGCTCCCTTACCCCATCACTTACCTGGCTACAGTAGGACAGGGATGCCGTCTGCTCTGCCCTCTGCTGATGCCCTCACCCAGCCCAGTGCTGGCAGCGCAGAGAGGGCTCCCATTTTGTGGACTGAATAAATGGGTCGCCATCATCAGGCTGATATGATCCTTTTTCTGTACATTCAAAGGCATCCACATAGTTTACTTTTGTCCATAAATGTGATGCGTACATAGTGTATGTACTGTATGCAAATTTCTTTAATTTTTGCTTCATAATATGTCTTAGAGCTCTCTCCTTGCTCTATATGGAGACCAGCTTCATTCTTTTTCACTGCTGACTAAATACACCATCATTACTTGACCCCTCCCATGTTGATGGGCGTTTAAGTTGCTTCCATTTCTCACTATTTCCAGCCATGCTGCTTGCCCAGGCCTCTTGTTGCCCAGGTGAGAGGAAAGAGCGGAGGTGGACTCGCTGGGTGGATGGAAGGGTTCCTTCTTCCCATCCCATTCACTGGGTCAGATGCTGGAAACCTCAATTTCTCTGAAAGATAAGCTGGGCTGGAGACATTCCTTTCCCTGGGAGTGGTGGGGAGTGTCAGTCCTGGGCTTGCCTCCTGTACTTGGCAAACACAGACACACACAGACACACACACACACACACACACACACACACACACACACACACACACTATCCCAGGCTCTCATTAGGGAGTTTCATTGTGGAACGTGAGCTGATTAGTGGAAACGTGTTTTGAGAAGCACGTGGAACTGAGCTTCCTGAGGTTTGACTTCTAATAGAGGCTCTGCCACAAAATTGCCTAAAGTGTAGCACAGAGGACTTCGTCTTTCTGAGCCTGTTTCTTTACCTTTGAATGGGTCGGGAGGAGAGCGATGTGTGAGGAGTGGACACATCACTTGTTTAAGGACACTTTTACTGCTCACCTTCCCAGCTGCGGCTTCGGCTGCCCGCTCCTGTCCCCAGGTTTGCTGTGGGAGCCAAGAAGTGGGAGACCGACATTTTGGAGAGAACAGTGAGCCTTCCCGGGTGAGGTCAGAGCCAGCAGCTTGGTGATTTCTGCCCCGGTCGGCGGGCAGGTCAGCAGCCCTGCCTTCTCCCCTGGAGTTGCTGGGCCAGTTCCTCAGCGGCCCTTGGCGAGGGCGCGTTTCCCGTCCCTTGCCGAGAAAAGTCTGGAGAACACCTCGCTCGAGGCCTGGTCCTCTGTACCTTCTCATGGCTGCCAGGCGATAGGGCCGCAGATGCTAGATGGTCCTTCTGACAGAGAGAGCGTCAGGCACTGACCCGAGTGGTGGGGACCATGGGCCTGGAGTCACCCTGCCCGGGCTGGACTCTCCTGTGCGCTGTCAGCTGAGTGGGTGGGGCAAGTCACTCACATTTAGTTTCCGTATCTTTAAACTGGGGATAATGTTAGTTTAGCTCTTATGTGGTGTTGTAAGGATTAAATGAAGTTCTTTTACTTTTGTTTTTATTTTGTTAACATAAAATTTATTTTAGAGATATACATATTATAAAAAGAAGACTCATTGTGAAAATGTAACACTTGGAATAAAGCATTAGTTATTAAAAGTCAAAGGATGGCATCTGGGAGTCTTGAGGTAGATGGTAGAGCAGAAAATAGGGTGAGAATAAGAGCCTCTTGGACTAGGGTGGTAGGGGAGTCTCCAGAAAGTAACCTTACCTGCCGGGCGGGTCTTTGCTAACTGGACAAACTTCATTCTGAAAGTTCCACATGAGTAGGAATCTCAGCCTGTTTCACTCATTGTTCTAACGCTAGTGTCTGGAATAGTGTCAAACACCAAGTCAGTGTTTATAGCAATATTTGCTTTTGTTGTTGTTTCCCTGTCCTTATGCTTTTCCCACTTTTTAAATTACTTTTATTTTCAGTTTTATTGAGATATAATTGACATACAACGTTGTATTAGTTTAAGGTGTATAACATAATTATTTGATACATGTATACATTGGAAAATGATTACCACAATAAGTAGTTAACAGCTATCACCTGACATAGTTGCAACATTTTTTACTAGTGATGAGAACTTTCACGTATACAATGGTATTGTTAACTATAGTCACCACGCTGCATATTACATTCCTAAGACGTAATTCATCTTAACTGGAAGTTTGCACCTTTTGACTACATTCATCCATTTAGCCCACCGCCATCCCCCACCACCGGCAACCACCAATCTGTGCTATCTGTTCTTTGTTTCTGTGAGGTTTTTTTCTTGTTTTTTAGATCCCACATATAAGTGAGATGACATGGTATTTGTCTTTCGCTGTCTGACTTATTTCACTTAGCAAAATGCCCTTGAAGTCCATCCATGTTGTCACAAGTGGCAGGATTTCCTTCTTTATTATGACTATATCATATTCCATTGTATATACGTTCCACAACTTTATTCACTCATCTGTCAGTGGACCCTGAGTTGTTTCCATGTCTTGGCTATTGTAAGTAATGCTGCAATGAACATGGGAGACAGTGATTTTGTTTACTTTAGCTATATACCCAAAAGTGGAATTGCTGGGTCATAAGGTAGTTCTAGTTTTAGTTTTTTGAGGAACCTCCATACTGTGTTCCATAGTGGCTGCACCAGTTTACATTCTCACTTACAGTGCACAAGGGCTCCCTTTTTGCCACATCCTCTCTAACACCTGTTTCTTGCCTTTTTGCTGACAGCCATTCTGACAGGTGTGAGGTGGTCTCGTGGTTTTGATTTGCGTTTCCCTGGTGACTAGTGATGTTGAGCACCTTTCACCTTTCACATTGGCCCAGTTTTCTTTGGAAAAATGTCTATTCAGTTCTTCTGCATGTTTTTAAAATTGGATTTTTTTTTTTACTATTGAGCTTTTTATATATTTTGCCTGATATCAACCCCTTATCAGATGCATGATTTACAAACATTTTCTCCCATGCCATAGGTTGCCTTTCATTTTGTTGATGGTGAAGTTTTTTTCATTGAGTGTATAATTAGGGCTCAATAAGTGGTGTATGATTAATGTTCAGAACAGAGCACAGCCCTGTTCTAGACCAATAGGTGGTCACTTAATGTTTGATGAGTAAATGACAAGTGCACGAATGAAGCGGAACTGAGGACCCATGTTCTAGTTCCGCTTCTGCCTCTCATTTCCCTTAACAGCAAGCCCACAGCCCCTCCAACTTCACTGGCTCCACTGGCTCCTCCACTTGTCTCCGCTTTCCTATCCTCGCATTTGTACTAGTGACCTTTCCTCCAGCTGGAATGCTCTTCTCACATTTCTGCTGTCAAAATTCCATCTTTCAACATGCAAAGTCCAGGCCACCTCCTCCATGGAGCTTTCTGTGTTTCCCCACTTGGAAGTGCTTCTTCCTTCTCTTATTTCCAACGTATTTCTCTATTGATGATCCCCAAATGTATATTATCAGTCCAAATATTATGAAATCCAAGCTAGTAGATCCAACTCGGTGCTTAATATCTCCATTTGGATGTCTGATAGACCATATTTAACATGAGTTCACCACCCACCCACCCACCCACCCACTCAGCTAAGTTAGCTTCACTTGTAGGCTCTCTCTTCTTAGCTAAAGGCAACTTCATCTTATCAGGGGCTCAGGTCCAAACATTAGTCACCCTCGATGCTTCCCTTCCTCTTATCTCCTACACTCAATGCATCCAGAGTCCCATAGTCTCTAGCTGGACATACCAGAACCAGAACACTTCTCACCATCTCCTCTGCTAACACCGTGGGCCAAGTCAGGCCAATGGCCTCCACCCTTGCCTTTCCCTCACCCACAGACCATTTCTACAGAGCAGCCAGAGTGGTTCTTTGTAAAATATAGGTCAATCATATCGATCTTCTGGTAAACATCCTGCAGGGGCCCCACATTTCACTTAGAGGAAAAGCCAATGTTCTCCAAAGGGTGTACCAGTCTTTACAAAACCACACACCTCTCTGACCTCATCTCTCAGCACTCTCTCCATCCTGGACATTCTCCTTTGTTCCTCCAGATGCGCGCTCCAGCCTTGTCCACCCTGCTCTCTTCCTCAGGACACTTGCTGCAGGAGTCTCCAAACATGCTCCTCTGCCTTTTGGCTTGTAGTTGGGTCCGTTGATGGCAGGCACTGGTACAGGATGGAGAGATGGAGCTGAGGGAGGCTGGGGTACTTGGTCCTCTGTTGTCGTCTCCGCTAAGCCTGACTATTCATGACTGTGTTCCTTCACCCAAGACCCCTTCTCCTGTCAGCAGACCTTCAGCCAGCTCTCTCCAGGTTCCAGCAATCCTGCCCTCTGCTGGGCCCTGCTGGCCTAGGAGTGCTAAGGACATCCAGCCATTGCTGACTCGCCAGGGCCTGTGCTTGTGGGGTTCCCTTAACTCTGTCCACAGCTTTATGTAGTATCTTTAGTTAACACGCTTCAATGTCTCCTTTTTTAAGGTGCTCTCTGCTTCCTGCCCAACCTTCATCGATCTCTCACCCTGGCTCATTCTGTTCAAGCAACACTTCCCACTCTAGCCTTCCTGTAGCATGCTGGGCACACTCCTGCTTCAGGGCCTTTGCGCTGGCTCTTCCGTTTTCCCAGCATGCCCTTCTCCTGGATGTCCGTGGATCCCTCCCTCCTGTCCTTAAGTCTTGCTCAGTTGTCACCTTCTCAGTGACCACATCTCTCTCTGCCCTAATAAAAATTACACCCCGGCAGTTGCAATCTTTTTTTTTTAAATAGTACTTATTATCTTTATCCTTTTACTGGACTGTAATAGCCTCGAGGACAAAGATTTCCTCTGTTTTTTCACTGATGAACCTCTACTCCCTAGAATAATGACTGGCCTATGGTAGGTGATAAGTGTACGTTGAATGAGTAAAAGTGTGAATATATCCCCCTTTGTTCTTATCTGTCAATGGATCCCACCATGTTTTCCCTTGAAATGTGTAACCCCACTGCTTATCTTATTATTCCAAGTAAACTGTGAGCTCTGCAGGAGGAGGACTTAGCGTTTATACCTGCAGTTGCAAAGCAGAGGCCTTTGGGCTGCACTTGGCCTGGAGGCAAGTTGGTTTGCACTGAAGTCGTGGCCGACACTGGGTGTCAGACAGTTTTTTGATTTACCTGTCCAGCCTTGAAAAATGAGGATGTCTCACTCGAAGGGGTGGATGTCTGTTTTCGTGCCACATCAGACGGTCTGGTCATGCTTTACATCTCATTCTCCAACCCCCGAGCAGGGCAGGGCCTTCCTCCTTAGGCCGGGCTTGTCCTCCCCTGGGCATCAGCGCTGTACCTCTTCCTGTTGTTTCCCCTGACACCCGCGAAAGCAAGTGAAAGCGGGTGTTACCCAGCCAACTCCGCCTCGTTACTCACCTGCTTGGCCCTTGTTGACTTAGGACTTTGCGACCCCTGATGTTAAGTATGTACCAGGGAAGCAATAAATGTTTGATGATGATGATGATGATGATGGTGATGATGATACTGATGATGGAGAAATAAGGCTCGCATTTCTGCTGCTTCTTCTAGCCTTTTCTCTTGTAACTTCAGCTGGTTGGTGCCTGCTCCGGACACTCCTAACCACTGTGTTGAGGCTGATGCCCAGACCATTCTCAACACTGGAGAGGTCCTTCCAGAATATAAATGGAATCAGGCTGCTGCCCTCCTTGAAATGCTCATAGGCTTCTGGGTGGCTCTGAGGATCAAGGTCAGTCTCCAAGCAGCCGGAAACACAGGCCTTGTGTTTCGTGACCCCGCCCTGACTTCTCTTGGCCTTCATCTGCGCATTCTCCCCAAGGGAGGCTCAAGGCTTGCTGAGGCTTCTATTTTGGGACAGATTGATTTAGAAAACTCTTTCTGCCACTGAGTGGAAATCTTTGTTCCTGTAACACCCACCATGGATTAGGCTCCCAGAAAGCACAAAGTAAATCTCTCACTCTCATGAGAGCCTTTAAACACTTAACTGTGACTAATCCCTCCGAGTTTTTTCTCATGTTTGCTAAACGTCCTCTGTTAACTTTGATATTCCTTCATTACTGACTTGCTCTACTATGTTATTAGTTGCCCCTTCCAGACATTTATTGGGTTCTAGTCAATAAATGTCTATTTTAATATCTGTCCCCTAGAGCTGAATGTGTGGTCCCATCAGCCGGTTCAGAGTACAACAGGATTTGCCATCTTGTTTTCTTACTCAGTAGTTCTCCCTGTGGGGTCTAAATTGCATTGGTGTGCAGTAGCCTCTCTTACGGAATATTCATGCTTGAAACTTGAGGCTCCTAATACTCTGACATGTTTCTTTTAGGTGTTTTTTTTAGCCATTTTCCCTACTTGTACTTGTATCGTAGTATTTTTGAGTGTCTTTTGAGTTAAGATTTTTGTATTTATTTCATTTGCTTATCTTCCTGTGACATTTCCTTCAAGCTTTTTGAGATCATGGTGAATTCTGATTCTGTTTTTTCATGTGTCCTCTATCCTCCCTCACCAATAACTTTGATTAGTTTGTGTCCAGGACTCCCTCACCAAGTCCCCTAAACGTCTCTCAAGACTCTTCACTTTGCTCTCCCTGCACGACCACAGCTTGTTTGAGCTGCCTTCATGGAATCTTAGCTGGTCCTACATCTATTCCTGTCCCCTCCAGTTTTTTCACTACACCAAAGCCAGGCTAATCTCTGCAAAACAGAGAAATCATTCACAACATCCCATTGCCTAAACCCATTCAACATTTCTATTGCTTATAGCCCCTGTGTACTCCACCAGCTTCATACATCCTCATTCATTCATTCATTCATTCATTCATTCATTCATTCATTCACTATTTCTCAGTACCTACTATGTGCTAGGCACAGTTCTAGGCACTGGGGATACAGCTGTGAGCAAACGCCTAAGAAATTCTGTGTCCTCATGGAGCTTCCATTCTAGCATATGAACGCAGCTCCTCATGGCTTCTTGCACCCTCTGCTCGTTGGCCTTTCATTCCCTTACACTAGTCACTGTCCCTCCTGGCACAGGACCGCTGAGGGGCACGCTGGGCCCTCTCTCTGGAATTCTTTTTCCTCCTTTCTTTGTCCATATAACTCCGATTTATCTTTCAGAGATTAGCTTAAGTGTCACTTCTATAGGGAAGCCTTTCCTAATTTCCCTGCCGAGAGGAAACTCCTCTTTTATATGCTCTTGTAGCATTTACCTTCCTCCCTGGCGCAGCCCTTATTGCACAGTCATTTGTAGGACACTTTAATTGTGGGTTCTGTGAGGGCAGCAGCTCTGTTTGCACCCAGTCTTACTAGTGCTCAGTACAGAGTAGGTACTCATTCAATATTATTTAAAGGACTGAATTTGAGACTTCATCCAAGACTTTAATAAATTTTGACCTGAAATGGAATGAATGCTGAGACTGAGAAGTTGCTCAGAAAATCGCATCCAAGGAAGCACTAAGTAACTTATTAGTGGTCATTATCAGTCATAAATCTGTCTAACCTTATTTGCATTCAGTCCATAGTTTTTCCATCTCATTGGCGAGATCTCATGGGAGGCTTTTCTAGGGAGGCTCACTATATCAACTGCATTTCCCTGCTCTGCTGACCGTCCCAAATGGAAAAGAGGCTGGTGTGTGCGACCGTTTTTGTGTATGCTTGTAGCCTTATACCTGGTCCTGCACCTTCTCACCTGTAGGACCAAACTGGAATGAAGCTCCTCTGAGTCTTCTTTCTGAGTAGACCCCACCCTTGGGCTCTGTCCGGGGTCCACTTAGTCCAGTTTTAGCAAGAATCCTGCTGAGTCAGTTTAGCAAAAAGCCCCCACAGTATCTGATCACCCTTCCTATCAGATCCAATTCTTCCTAGCGGACTCTTGCTTGCCTTCAGCAAGAATCCTCTTGAGCAGGTCTAGCAACCATCCCTGAAGTTTCCTCTTAGCAATTTTCCATTTGCTGACCCCCATTCTGCGCCTTCAATAAAGCTCCACTCATCCTGGTTATATTCAGAGTTGAGCCTGCTCTCTCTCCCCTATTGCAAAACCCCACTGCAGTCCTATTTGAATAAAATCTTCTTGATAAGGTTTAACAAGTATCATGAATAATTTTTGTTTAAAAAATAATCAAGTCTAAAGACCTCTGACTTCTCATCACAAATCGTGGGGGCCAGAAGACTGTAAAACCACACTTTAATTAAAAGGGAGAGATTGTCAGAGTTGATTTTTAAAATAGTGAGACCCAATGATACACTATTCCCTAGATATATACTTTAAATATTAAGATAGGTTAATATTTTTCAAATGGATTGAAAAAGATGTGAAAACGAATGACAAGAAGCCTGCAGTGGCTACAACAGCACACAGAAGACATACAGTCATTCCTGGGTGTGCTGAATAATAGAGATTTAAAATACACAAAGAAGAAATTGAGAAACTGAGAGAATTAAAGGGAGAAACAGAAATTCTATAATCCCAGCTGGGGATTTTAACATCTCTCAGCAATTAAAAGAACAAAAAAATCACACACAACTGAAAGAACAGAAAAAGTCAGTATAAATAAAGATGATCTGAAGACTCTCAATCATCTTGACGTAATTGATATTTATCGAACATGATGTCCTATAATTATGGCCATTTTTTCTCTGCATGCGGTACATTTACCAAGCTAGACCAAATGTGTGGAAGAATATGACCCATGCGCAAACTCATACCTCATCTGCCATCTGCTGTCTAGATACCACATCCAAATACATCTTTGTAAGGACATTAACTTTATGTCTATGACAAATGACTATGACATTTACTTGGTTACAAATCTTCCATCATGCTCCTCACTCATTAACTAACCTTGTAGTTAAATTAACTACACAGTTAATTTAAATCTCTGACCACAAAAATGCTTCCTAATCTGGCTGCCATTTTTTCACCACGGCCCATCGTCATGACTCACAATATTATACTCCATATGGTTTCGGGGCGCCATAGTGGACATGGACTCTGTATGATTTGCCAAACATACATTGCATGTTTGACTGCCAAGGCTTCATCCATTTCTTTCCCACTGCTTTCTATGCCCCATCCCTACCTCCCACATCTTCAGTATCTCCTGAATCTTCCTAGGTTCAGCTCAGCTATGTTTTCCTTCGTGGTGTATATCCTCTGATTGCTAAGGCTGAGGATCTCTCTCTCTCTTTCTCTCTCTCTCTCTCCTCCTCTCTCCTGAGCCCCACTGAATTGGGTTCCTGTGTCACCTATGACATGCTGGTTCTGTTAGGTGATTGTTGATGAAATGATCTGGCCTTGAGGAGAAAGGACATTTGGACTATGGCTAGTTACAGTCAAACGCAGAAGTTTGGGCAAGCATGGAGCAGGCAGGCAGAGACAGCCACTTCCCAGCTCAGCCAATCCGTGGGATTTGACATGGAGGAATTAATCTGGCTCTAAAAATCGCAAGAATTAAATTCCTGAAGAGGATGTGGAGAGTTGGCTTTTGAAAGATCTTGAATTGCCTGTAAATAAACCTAAAGTAAATGTTAACCATTCCTCTGAACTGCCATGTGAAAATGTGGCTTCTTGTCTCCAAGGAGACCCTTCTTTATTAGCTAACCAGACAAAACTGGTAAACAATTATTGATCACTTACTAAATGCAAGGCACTGAGGTAGATGTACAATTGATGGATTTTAAAAAATAAGAGCAAAGAAGCAGTTCAAACTATAAAAATCCCAGAGACCCTATGCCACAGCTCTGGGAAGGAGAGAGGGAATTTATCTGCTCCCAGCAGGCTCTGGCTGCAGGTTTATCCAGAGGGGTGTTGGGGCACATGCTGTATACACAGCACAGAACGGCTATTGTGGGAAGTGGTTCTCCTACCTTCTCCAGGTAGCCTAGTTAATTTATCCCATTTTAGCGGGCTTGGTTGTAGGGGATACGCTCTTACCCTGAAGGCCATCAGCCCCTGTATTGCAGGAGTGGCATGAGACCTTCTCCTGTTTCCACAGTGTCACCTGAGGGACCCAATGCACCAGATGGCACACTCAGTAGGAAAGAGGAAAGTGAGCCAGGAGACAGGCAGCGAAGAGGAGAGGAGAGAACTGGCTCATTGCATCCCCACAAAGCGCCCTCTAGATTACAGACATCCCTGAAACAGCGATCAGGAAAACCCCACCAACAACCTGGACACCCGCCCCAGCCAGCGTGCGGAAGGCCTGGGAATCATTCCTGTGTGCTATGCCGCTGTGTGGCCACTGGGTGTCACTCTTAGCCTATGTTTGTTTGGTGTCAGGTTTCTGAAGATGGTCCAGCACTTGCTGAAGTCTCCATCCTCTTCCCACCGGTTCCCTCCCTGTCTGAAGGCTTTACTGACTCCAGAGGCAGTATACTGAGAATGAAATTACCCCAGACGCGGACTTCTGACCTGCACATGGGAAAGTAGCCCGTTTGTCATGGAAGCAAACAGAGGCCAGCATCAGTCACTAATTGTACAGCAGCAGCGCGAAAACAAGCTCTTAAAACATAGAAATATTTCATTGATTTTGTCATTCAGCATTGTTATTTCCTTCTTTTTATATTCTTTGTTTTTTATTTTTTCAATTTAGGTTCTTATATTTTTATTTAATTATTTCATTCTGTAAAACTGAACAGTTAGATGAAATAGAAATTAAATCCAGAAAGGATTAGGAGAAAGACCTGAACAGATAAAATCTTTAAAGAAATAGAAATTATGTTTGTAAAAATATGTTATTTTTATTTAGCTTTTTCAGAACTTGGTGTGCTTTTTGAAAAATGTGAATATTCGTATCTTCAATTCTGGAATATTCTCAGTCATATTTCCTGTGAATATTGACTCTCAGTCTCTCCTCCTGGAAGTTCATATTAGATTACTTGGGCATCTCATTCTATCCTGCATCGTGGTTGGTTAATTCTTGTTTCTCTCTGCTGCATTCTGGGTGATTTCTGCACATGTGTGTTCAGGTTCACTGTCTTTCCCTCTGCTATGTTGACTCTTTAGTTTATCCTTCCCAGTGATCCTTAATTGCAGTTGCCTTGTTTTTAGGAGTTTTATTTGGTTATTTATCAAATTTATCTGTTCCTTTCCCCATAATGCACTATTCCTTCATTATGGTTCCTAATTTTTTAATTCTTTTCAATCACTTCACCTTGCTTATTCTAGTTCTCCTTCATTTCCAGTTCTTTTATTTCCCATGATCGCAATGCTCATTCACTGGCTGGTTGCATCTGCTGGTTTTTGCTTTCGGTAATTCTTTTCATTGTGTGATCTGTATCTTTTTAACTATAAACTACTCTGAACTACGCTTCAATATAAAAAATAAATGAGCTTCTCATGAAGTGTACACTGTTAAATTATCCGTATAGAGTAGTTTTTGCAATTGTTTGTTGTCTTTCTAGAGAATTAGTATCACAAACTCCCCTGGCTGGGATTCCCGCAGAGTGCATGGTCAGTGCAGGTCCTATATTGTCTCACGGGGCTGGCCTGGGTGTTTGACAGACAAATGTGTAGCTTCTTCAGGGTGTCCTTGGAAGGTGGAATGAAGTGTTCTAATTCCTTTTTGCTAGAATGGCAGCACTTCCAGGCTTCAAGCTTTATGCAGGGATCAGCTTTTCAGCTCTATTTCCCATAGGCCCTTCCCTCTAGTAAGAGAGGTGGGGTGAGCATTAGAGGACCAGCCCCAGCTCCAAGGACCAATGTTTTGGCTGAGTTCACGGCACCTGCTCCCATTCTCCCATAGAACTTTGATCTCTGTGCTTGTTTCTGGACCCCAGGGATTTCCCTTTCTTTCTTTAAAGCTATTAGGTTGGTGCAAAAGTAATTGTGGTTTAGAAGGTTAAAAATAATTGCAAAAACCCAATTACTTTTGCACCAACCTAATAAACATATATTAATATATTTCCCTTTGTCACATTCTTATCCCACCTTGTTTTTGAGTAATTCAGTTTATCTTCTGGTTTTCTGATCAGAGAATTTTCAAACAGGGTCATCTGAGCTGTAGGAGAGAAGGATAAGTGAGAAGGCTACTGATACCTTCCCCGCTCTACAGCCTGCCCTCTACCCTGCTTTAAACGTGGGAGCTCTTGTGTCCTGCTCTGTAACAGCCTAGCTGTGTGGCAAGGACTTCATCATTTGGTGCCTCAGTTTCTCCATCTGTGAAAAGGGAATAATAATAGTGCTGCCTCCCAGGACTGTTCTGAGGATTAAATGAGATAACATACAGAAAACACTCGGTCAGTGCCTGGTTCACAATAAGGGCTCAGTAAGTGACCTTTGTTGTTAATTACTGAGCTCCAAGTTAAAATTCTTTAAAAAAACAAAATGGTTCAGTTCTGGGGCTAAAGACTATCTAGATACATTCTAGATGTGATACTTTCTAAAAGAACTTCTAGTTTGAAAATTCTTTACTCCCATGTCAACTCTACGGTAGGAAAGTTAGTTTCAGCCAAGCTTGGGTGGGCATAAAGATCTCTGTTGTTTGTGATCGTTTTCTTCCAGCCCTGACATTCCTTCAACCCCACTTCCCACTCCTTAGCAATTCTATTCTTTTCTCAATGATTCAATGAACTTGTTGTCGGTTGTACAAGCTTCCTTCTGACTAGAGTCAGACTTGCTTCATGATTTCTCAACATTGTGTCACCTCTTCTTAGATTTTTGTCTAAATCACCTAACTATAAAGCAATTTTACTGGATGGTCCTTTCCTTCCTAACCTTTACATTTATGGTAACCTCTCCTACATTTCTCTTGAAGTTGGGAATCATGTTGTCTCAAGGAAAGGATGCGGTGAAGGGAAGGGCCTTGCTTTGTTTAAGGAGAGAAGGTACTGTGGGGAGGGGCATTTTCATCTCTTCTTAATTCAACCCAGGTCTGCACCGATGAGCAAGTGACAGCTCGTCTTACTTGGGAGCATGGCTACATTATGAACCAATGAGATTCAGCCATGAGCAATGAGGGTTGATGGTCTCCTACCACGTCCTAGGGTGCAGTGCAGAAAGTGGCAGGCAGGTCTAAGGCCTTGCGCTGATGCTGTCTGTTCCTAGGACCTTCTAAAGGCTTGTAAGGATCTGAATGAAAGTATTTTCAAAGCAGCATGAAATTCATACACGAAGGCAACAGGGTCTTGAATCCTTTTCCTTTATTCCGGGCTGAGATTAATTTTCTTCTCTCTGACCAAACATTTTTCCCAAACAGTTGTGTGAACTGTTTAATGACACACTCCCAGTACCTCCCAGCACCTCACAACTAACAAAATTCTCCCAGGGATACTGTGTTTCCCTGAAAATAAGACCTAGCCAGACAATGAGCTCTAATGCATCTTTTGGAGCAAAAATTAATATAAAACCCGGTCTTATATAAGACCCGGTCTTATTGTACAGTAAGACCGGGTCTTATATTAATTTTTGCTCCAAAAGACGTATTAGAGCTGATTGTCCAGCTGGGTCTTATTTTCAGGGAGACACAGTAGTTCTGATTTTTCCCCTGGCAATCATTCTGGAAAGCCTACCAGGCAGGGTTCCATTCCCATTTGATAGCTGATGAGCTCCACCCTTGGACCAGCTGCTCAGCCTCTCAGCCTCACATGGAGGCAGGGGCAGCCTCAGGCTTGGAGGTGGGGCCCTCATCTCTCTTTGTCTAAAATTCTTTCCACCTACACCAGCTGGATGCTGATGAATTAGGTTCTTAGGGGAGACCATTGAACCCTGGGCCATTTAAAAGCCCCAGATAACTTCTATTGGGAAAACGATCTTCCTTTCCCTGCGCCATTATAGGACACGATGAAAAGGGTGAGAGAAATAAAATGCTGCACCCCTGAGAATGCCCACAACAGTTGGTGGCCACCGGGAAGGTGCAAGAGGCAGCCTGGGGGGCGGGGGATTTTCTGTGGGGTTCAGCTGGAAAAGTAGTCAGAAGAGAAAGAGCTCCTTTCAAGGGAATGGACTGGAGACCTGGGGAGCAGAGGACCTCTTTGTTTACAAGTTGGTTTTGAACTTCGCTTAGATTCCAGGAAGGGAGATTAAGAACGCTCACCCAGAAACAGGAAGCATTTTCTAGATATTGGAAAACCACATGGTGACAGCTTTGGGCCACACTTGTTCTGCCTTTATCAAGGGGAACGAGGAAAGGTTTCTAGGCCAACTTCCCCTGTGGCTGTAACCTCACCTGTCCCAGGCTGCCGGGGCTGCCCTCACTAGGGCTCTCTTCTCCCCCAAAGCCCCCATCTTTCTAACTTGAAGATCCAGCTACCCGTCAAGTGAAACGGGCCAAGTCAGAATTGTCATTCTCACAATGTGTGGCAATTCTGGTGCCGAGAGTGAAGCAGTGAGTAAATTAATATGTGTATAGAGGTCTGACAATTCAGTTCGTGAACTTGTTGCAGCGATGTTGCTAACCTTTTTTGATATCACAGGGATTATTCATTATGAATTTGTACCAATGGGACAAACAGTCAACCAAGCTTACTATTTGGAAGTGCTGAAAAGGCTGCATAAAGAGTTAGATGACCTGAACTTTTCGCCAACAATTTGTGGCTCTTGAATCAGACAATGCACCAGCTCACACGGCACTGTCTGTGAGGGAGTTTTTAGCCAGTAAACAAATAAGTGTATTGGAACACCTTCCCTACTCACCTGATCTGACCCCCAGTGACTTCTTTCTTTACCGAAAGATAAAGGAAATATTGAAAGGAAGACAATTTGATGACCTTCAGGTCTTCAAGGGTAATATGACGACAGCTCTGATGGCCATTCCAGAAAGAGTTCCAAAATCACTTTGAAGGGTGGACTAGGTGCTGGCATCGGTGCATAGCTTTCCAAGAGGAGTACTTCAAAAGTGACTGCAGTGATATTCAGCCATGAGGTATGTAGCACTTTTCCTAGGATGAGTCTGCGACCTTAATTGTCTGACCTCATATTCTGCTCTAGCTCATGTTGCTGTGACACAGAGCTCTCTCCTGGGCTTAGCTTGATTTAATAGTTTCTTTTCCCCGATGACTGAGAAACAAGGCATACGTGGTGAGTGTTGTAGAGGCTGCCGAGATTCCCACCTACCATGACTTGCCCACTCCTTCCCCCTCCTGGAAGCTTTCAGGTGGGCAGCTCTCAGCTGAGTCTTTTTCTGGGGCTTGCCTGTACCTGCAGCGTGCCATCCCCAAGTCATGCTTCCTCTGGGCCACACTGCCCTCATGGCTGCTCATTACAGGGAAGCAACCAGTCCAGTGACGGGTTGTTACCTGTTGCCCCTGTGCCAGGGCACCTCTGAAGGGCCATGCCTACTGCCGAGCCCCCTGGGAACCAGCTGAGGACTCTCTTGGGTCTGCCTTGCATCCCACTCCTCCCTCTGCCCAGTCCTATTTCCCTCATCCCCACCCCAATGGATCCTGTGAGCGTGTCTCCGTAAGCTTCCTGCCTACCAATCTTCATCTCAGAGTCTGCTTCTCGGGAACTGACCCACTATCGCAGGCTTTCTAAATTTGGGAAGAAATCTGAAACATGAATGGGAAAGATCAATGTTCAGATTGATTTCATCTGCTTGGAATGTAGAGCCCAGTCTGAGAGGATAAAGCTTTTTGGATCAATGTAAACTTGGATTATATAGCTTAAAAAATTCATTTGTACAAATACAAGATGTAAGATAGTTTGGCAGGCATTTATTTGAAAAAGAACTAAGGGATTCCTTAATTTTGTAGTTCATTCATTCATTCATTCATTCACGTAGGAGTACCTATTGTACATCAGGCATTGTCCCACCCCTTGGGGGGCGGGGGCAGCAGAAACATGAGGAGGAAGATGATAAACAGCCAGACTATGATGGCTGTGAACTAAATAAAGAGGGGGCAGAAACAGGGAATAAAAGGGGCACCTCTCAGCATAGGTGACATTGAAAGTAAGACTGATGAGAGATCTGCACAGTTTTCTTGTACAGAAGCTGGGGTACAGTCAGAAATAAGGGACTCAGAGGTCTGCAGAGTCACTGATCCCATCCCATGCTAACTGGAGGCCTCCAGACATTGAAGGAACGGCTGCCGGGAGAATCGTTGGCGGCCTCAGTGCTCAAAGTGTAGTTCAAGGACAAGCACGCAGGCACCCCCAGCAGGCTCCCGTGGGAGCCTCTTACCCCTCCCCCTAGACCCAGGTTAGGATCTGCGTTTTACTGGTCCCAGGTGTATTTGTTTCCTATGGCTGCTGTAACCAATTACAAATTTACTGGCTTCAAACAACACACATTTGCTATTTTATACTTCTGGAAGTCAGTGGCTCTTACTGGGCTGTGATCAAAGTGTCGGTTGGCAGAGCTGTGTTCCTTTTGGAAATTCTAGGGGAGAATCCATTCATTCCTTGATTTTTCTGGCTTTTAGAGGCTTCCCAAATGGCTTGGCTCATGGTGCCTTCTCCCATCTAAAGCCAACATTGTAGTAGTAGCATTTTCAAATTTCTGTCTCTGATTCTGACCTCTGCTTCTAGTTCTGTCATCACATCTTCTGACTCAGACCCTCCTGCCTCCCACTTGTAAGGGCACTTGTGATTATATCTAGATAATCCCAACAATCTCCCCTTCTCAAATTCCTTAACTGAATTATATCAAGAGTCCCTTTAGCATGTAAAGTAACATATTCACAGGTTCTGGGGGTTAGCACATACTTGGGGGGCCATATTCTGCCTACCACACCAGATAATTCCCATGCATATTACAGTTTGAGAAGCCGTGGCCCACTGTATGTAAATGGTTTTTCTTTTCTACTTTCCCTGGATGCTCATGTCCTGTTGAAACCTCTAAAATTAAGTGCCTATATGATAAACTTGTTTTGCTCATTTGCTTGACACCTGCACATATGTGGTTCTGTGTAGGTTGAAATAATTCTGATCTTTATTATTAGACAGATATTGCTCGAGGGAGACGTTGGGGTACTGTGTTTATGTATCTATTTCATGTCCTCTTGGATGTCTTAAGTGGTGAAAGTTACTGTGTGTGCCGGTACAGGCTGGAACGTTTGTGAAAATCCATCTCTGCCAATTACTGGCAATAAGACCTTAGGGAAGTCGCTTGATTTCTCTCAGCCAACCCTTCATCCCTTACAAAATGGTGGGTACAACGCCTCTGTCATGGATATGGGGTGAAGATGTCGTGGGATGAAGGATTTTATCAACAGGGAACGCCTGTCAAATAATAAGTTGTTATTTGGTTATTTGTGGATGCTGAACCTTGAGGAATGAAAGGGATCCTCAGATTCCTTTCACTGAGAAAGCTTGAGTGTCCCTGCGTGTGCTTCCCCCTTGTGGTTAAGGCTTTTAATTAACGGTATGGATCAGAAGATTTAAGAAATGAGAGCTGGGCGAATGGACCCCTGAAATCTACACCTGGGCCTGTCCCTCATCCTTGCGAAGGAAACCACTGTGACATTACTTGCTGAAATCTGGATGCACATTAGAATCATGTAGAAAGGGTCTAAAAGAAGACCTCCAAGGATTCTGCCTCCAGAGATTCTGATTCACTGGGCCTGGGCAAGATCTAGGTATCTGAATTTTGATAAATCTCTCTAGGTGAATAGAATGTGAGCTATCTCCTGACTCCTCAGGCTGATGTAAGCTTGGGATCCATTAGCAGAAATACAGTAAGTAGAACAAAGGAGGGGACAGTGCCTCAGAGCTGTGAACAAATTGCACAGCTGTATTGGACAGTTGGATGCAGGTCTGGGTACCTCACTTCCAGAGGAACTTGGACAAAGTCTTCACAGGAGCAAGACACAAATGGTGTGGGGACTCAACATTTCATTACATAAGGAAGAGGGGGAAGCATTGAAGGGGATATGGCTCACTTGCTCAAGGTCGTCCAGTGACATTTAACAATGAAAATACCTAGGAAAGAAAAGAGAGAGAGAGACACAAAACATTTCTTTTTGCTTTAAACAGATTTGTTAGATCACAAAGTCAAATACCATAACGATGAAAACAGTTGAGCACACGATTTTATCTTTCTTTCTTGAGTAAACAGCTTGTAAAACTCATGTCTTTGAAACTGTTGGCCAGTCGAGGAGTAAGGACAGAAATGCAGTTAGGGCGGCCTAGGCGGGATGCCTTGGCCTGAGGTGACCTAAAGGGTTCTTGCTGACTATCTCCGAGGACAGGAGGGTCTGGTTTTTCTTGGATGCATTTCCTTGTAGGCTTTCTGGTTGGAACTGCGATTTTGTCTCTGTCACAGCCAACAGGCACATTCTGTTCGCCTAGGATGCCCCTTCCTCCTCAGAATTCTGCAAGCTTCAGATGCACGGAGAAGACTAGTGGAACAGTGATAGCACGTGCACGCATGTGCACACACATTTGCAAGATTTACACAAGTGAAAAACTAACACCTATAAAAACTTGTTAAATCCTCACAACCATTTTGTGACATAGAACTTTTTTGTTATCTTCATTTAATAATGATAATTATTATTGTTATTTACTAAAGAGGAAATAGGTGAAAAAGTATACAATTTGAGAATGGCAGAGCCAAGGTTTGAACTCTGATCTTCTGACCACAAATCTATGCCCCAATAGACCACTGAGAGGCAGAGACATATCAGAGTGGTGGTAAGATTTCTGTTACCCTCTTAGCCAATAGCTTCTGATCCTTTTGCCCAGAGAAAAAGACAAGCCCAAGGATTGGGAAGTGCTGGGGTAGGGAAGGGTGTGTCCTCTGGTGTAATCCAGGTGAACAACTGTGCAAGCCCTTGTTTAGACTGAGCAGAGATGCAGCGTTTTCGAGAAGAGAAGAGGCTTTCTCTGCTACCTTTTTCCCCCCAAAATAAGACCTACCTGGACCATCAGCTCTAATGAGTCTTTTGGAGCAAAAATTAATATAAGACCCGGTCTTATTTTAATATAATAAAAATTAGGTATCTGAATTTTGATACTTAATTATATTATTATATTTTAATATAATAAAAATAAGACTGGGTCTTATATAATATAATATAATATAGTATAGTATAGTATAGTATAGTATAGTATAGTATAATATAATATAATATTATAATACCTGGTATAATATAATATAATATAATATAATATAATATAATATAATTCTGGGTCTTATATTAATTTTTGCTCCAAAAGACGCATTAGAGCTGATGGTCCGGTTAGGTCTTATTTTCAGGGAAACACGGTATTACCCAGGATTCCCAGCAAGAGTGAAGGCCCTCTAAACAGGTCACTGGTCAGATGGAGACACTTGAGCAGGGGAGGAGAGAAGCAGCCTCTTTCAGCTCTAGGCAGTGCCCTCTGAGGGAGGGCCGTCAAACACTGTGGGAGCTGTGGGACCTTCTGTTACTGGAGTACACCTTCTTCCTTCTCAGATACTGGGGACATTGTGTCTGACCTTCTCCAGCTGGTAATAGCACGAGAGCTCATCCTGCACGTTAGGCCAAGAGTAACAGCTTGAAAGGCGCCCGTGGCAACCTCCCACCGGATTCCGACATGTTGTGTTTACATGTACATTTCCCCTCCTTTTTATCTTCTTCCACTTTCTTCCCTTTGTTCACGTATTTTTGTATTTATTATGACACCATCATTAAACGTTCTGGGTGAACAACTTGTCATAACACATAAGCACATATAATAAAAAGACGCCATGTCCCTTTTCCCCTTACCCTGCTCCTACACCATCTCTTACCTGTGTCGGCTCTGCCCTCTGCTGATGCCCTCACCCAGCCCAGTGCTGGCAGCGCAGAGAGGGCTCCCATTTTGTGGAGCGAATAAATGGGTCTCCATCATCAGGCTGATATGATCCTTTTTCTGTACATTCAAAGGCATCCACATAGTTTACTTTTGTCCATAAATGTGATGCGTACATAGTGTATGTACTGTATGCAAATTTCTTTAATTTTGCTTCATAATATGCCTTAGAGCTCTCTCCTGGCTCTGTATGGAGACCAGCTTCACTCTTTTTCACTGCTGACTAAATACACCATCATTACTTGACCCCTCCCATGTTGATGGGCATTTAAGTTGCTTCCATTTCTCACTATTTCCAGCCATGCTGCTTGCCCAGGCCTCTTGTTGCCCAGGTGAGAGGAAAGAGCAGAGGTGGACTCGCTGGGTGGATGGAAGGGTTCCTCCTTCCCATCCCATTCACTGGGTCAGATGCTGGAAACCTCAATTTCTCTGAAAGATAAGCTGGGCTGGGAGACATTCCTTTCCCTGGGAGTGGTGGGGAGTGTCAGTCCTGGGCTTGCCTCCTGTACTTGGCAAAGACACACACACACACACACACACACACACACACACACACACACACACACACTATCCCAGGCTCTCACTAGGGAGTTTCATTGTGGAACGTGAGCTGATTAGTGGAAGCGTGTTTTGAGAAGCACGTGGAACTGAGCTTCCTGAGGTTTGACTTCTAATAGACGCTTTGCCACAAAATTGCCTAAAATTGTAGCACAGAGGACTTCGTCTTTCTGAGCCTGTTTCTTTACCTTTAAATGGGTCGGGAGGAGAGCGATGTGTGAGGAGTGGACACATCACTTGTTTAAGGACACTTTTACTGCTCACCTTCCCAGCTGAGGCTTCGGCTGCTTGCTGTTGTCCCCAGGTTTGCTGTGGGAGCCAAGAAGTGGGAGACTGACATTTTTTTTTTTTTTTTTAATTTATTGGGGTGACAATTGTTAGTAAAATTACATAGATTTCAGGTGTACAATTCTGTATTACATCATCTATAAATCCCATTGTGTGTTCATCACCCAGAGTCAGTTCTCCTTCCATCACCATATATTCGATTCCCCTTACCCTCATCTCCCACCCCCCACCCCCCACCCCCCTTACCCTCTGGCAACCACTAAACTATTGGGAGACCGACATTTTGGAGAGAACAGTGAGAGTTCCTGGGTGAGGTCAGAGCCAGCAGCTTGGTGATTTCTGCCCCAGTCTGCGGCAACTTCTCCCCTGTTGCTGCTGGGCCAGTTCCTCAGCGGCCCTTGGCAAGGGCACATTTCCCGTCCCTTGCAGAGAAAAATCTGGAGAACACCTCACTCGAGGTCTGGTCCTCTGCACCTTCTCATGGCTGCCAGGCAATAGGGCCGCAGGTGCTGGATGGTCCTCCTGACAGAGAGAGCGTCAGGCACTGACCCGAGTGGTGGGGACCATGGCCCTGGAGTCACCCTGCCCGGGCTGGAACCCGGACTCTCCTGTGCGCTGTCAGCTGAGTGAGTGGGGCAAGTCACTCACATTTAGTTTCCGTATCTTTAAGTAGGTGGGTGAAGATTAAATGTACACTTTTCACATGAGCACATAATCAAAGCTCAGTAAACATTTATTGTTATTTTATTATAAATGCTTGAGGGAAAAAATGGACAAATGATGAATGAACCAGAAATTAAGAGGCTTACATTTCTGCTACTGGTTCCATTAAACATAATTCCTACAGCTCATTCAGATGCAATGACTGTGCCCTACACTTGTTTACAGTGTAATCCTAGCACTTTTGCTAATGGCTTTTCCTCGATCTGGGATGTTCTTCCCAGCCTATTTCTGCCTGTCAAAAGTGCTTCAAGGCCCCTCGTCACATGCCACCTCCTCCATGAAGCTCTCTTTGCTTTTCCTCTTGGGATGTGCTCGCTTTCTCCTCATGGCTGCGATATTAGCTCTATCTACTGATGATTCACAAGTTAACGTTTCCAGCAGAAGGTGAATAAGTGATGCGTTGTTCTTATCTTTCACGGCGTCTGCATTTGTTTCCTAGGTCTGCCCTTCCAAAGTCCTATCAATGGTGTGGCTTGAAACAACAGAAATTTATTGTGTCATAATTTTGGAGGCTAGAAGTCCAAAATCAAGGTGTCTTCCTGGCGACGGTGCCTCTGACATCTGTAAGGGGAACCCTTCGCTGTGTCTCCCTAGTTTCCGGTGGTTTGCAGGCAGTTCTGCCCGTCCTTGGCTGGCTGGCAGGTACCTCTCTCTACTCTTTCCCTTCATTGTCACATGGCTTCTCTAGGTCTCTATTTCTTCACACGGTGGTTTTTTGTTTGTTTGTTTGTTTGTTTGTTTTAATAAGAACACAAGGTCTGTTGTTTAGGGGCCAACCCTACTCCAGTATGAACTCATCTTAACTTAAATAATTATATCTACAACAATCCTATTTCCAAATAAAGTCACATTCTGAGATACTGTGGGTTAAGTCTTCAATGTATCATTTTTGGGGGCCACAATTTTACCCGTAACATAGTCTTTCAGTTTTTCCCTTGAATTATAGTACCCAAGCATATCTTATATCCCAATTAGATTATAAAATTTCCAAGAAAACAATTTAATTGTATATCTGAAGGGGCAATCCCGCCGCTTTTTGGCTGGATTTGGTCAGCAGGCATGTTTTTCTGCCCTGGAGCATTGTCCCACAAAGTGCTTGGGAAGATTTCCTGAATTAGTTTGTAAATAGTTAAAAGTTGGGAAACTTCAGCTGGAAATCTGGATGTCTGGTTTCCATGACAACTCCGAATGTCTGGTCAGCTCTCCAGGGGACATTACACCAAGTTCCTCATTGCCTGAAGCCTAGCAGGGCTTCTCCTTAGACTGGACAGTGCCTTCCTTGTACCACATATATAGCCTTTCGGTTCTGTCTCTCTGGAGAACGTTGACTAATACACTCTTCATTGAAATACATATATATCTAATACCTAAGCCTTTCTTACCACCTCCACCGCTACCACTCTGGTTCAAGCCGTTATCATCTCTCTCCTGGATGTTACAATGGCTGCATTCCTGAAATGCCAGCTGACCCTTTAAAACCATAAGTCAGTCATGTGACTCCTCTCTTTAGCATCCTTCATTGGCACCCATCTCACTGAGAGTAAAAGATGACGTCCTTACGTGGCTTTCAAGGTTGTACACAATCTGACCTCCTGCTGCTTTCTCTGATCGCATCGCTCCGCACTGGACTCCAAGCACACATGCTTTTCCTTTCATGTGCCATGCATGTTCCAGCCTCAGGGCTTTTGCACCTACTGCTTGTCTCTTGTCCAGAAAGCTCTCTGTTCTGGCTAATTCATCTGAACTACCCGGAAGCAGAACAGCACTGGTTTCTTGCATCTCAGAAGAGATGACTTTATCCAGTATGGACCATTCATTTCAGATTTGCCAAAATGTGTGTCTCAACCAACTGCCTCAGGGTGTCATCTATGACCTTCCATTGATTGGTCTTGATCATTTACAGTGTCTGATCTCTGTTGCTGCACCTGTAAAATAGTGGTGTGCAGGCAAGTCAGGGATGAATGGTAAATCTGAGCATTTGTTGTCGTGTTGTCGCAAGGTACACCATGGTTTCTCTACACTGTCTGATTCTCACGTACCTCCCAAAGTTTTGAGTGGCTGCTTTCTAAAGATAACCTTCCCCTTTTATCTTGGGCCCAAGAAAACATCTTAATTCATACTTAAAACACTGTGCTTTGGTGAAGGAAAAGGCAGGGGACATGTTATGGGAAGTGCATACTTTAAACATCCTCCTTGGTGGCACTGCGATCAGAGAGAGTCTGTGCCCCCGGTGTCCCCTGCCCCTGCTCCAGCCCGATCCTTCCTCACTGTGCTCATGGAAAGAGCCCGTAATCAGAAAAGTGAAGCTCCTGGGCTGTGGCATCAACTAGACCTGGTGCAAGTCCTGAATCTGACATTTGTAGATGGTAGGTCCTTAGACACATTACACAACCCTCTTCATTAATTTTCTCACTTACAAAATAGAGATGATAATGCCTATATTCTGGGATTTAAATGAAGTCATGGGTAAAGAGTGCCTGGCCTGTAGTAAACATTCCGTAACTGGGAATCAAGATGAGTCAGGTTTGAAACTGAAGACAGACCTCAGAGACATGGTTGAGATGCTGTCACCTGGGGCTGAGCTGATGAGGTGTGTGGTGGATGCTCCTGACCAGCCCAGTGAGACTGACCCTGAGCCATCCTTTGCACTGTCACCCCAGTGCTGCTCCCAGCATTTCAACTTCACTAGGCCACTTCCCTCCTTAAAATGCTTGTGAGAGTGACCTCAAGTTCAGCCTCTAAGTAGCCGTCAGGACCCTGCCTTCTCTCGGCCCACACCGCCTCACTCTTTGGATCACTCACCATGGACCTTTGCTCTTGGCATTAAAGAAACATTAAGTAATTAGCCCTTGAGCTTGGTTGTTAGACAACTCATGCCTCTGTCTAATTTTGTTGGCATTCAGCCGTATTATCTCCATTTTCTTTGCGAGATGTCATGGGAAGTTTTCTGAGATTCAGCCACGCGGTGTCAACTGTATTTCCCTGCTCTGCTGACTATTCAAAATGGAAAAGAGGTTGGCCTGTGTGACGAGTTTTTTGTGCATACTTGTAGCCTGAACATACCTGGTCCTTCACCTTCTCACCTGTAAGATGTTGGGCTACATCAGGTGATTTCCCGGAACCCTTCTGACCAAAACCTTGGGAGCCAGTGCTGGGGCTTTGCACCTTCCCCAGCAAGAAGCTGGCTCATTGATGCTGGTGGGGTTGAGGTCAGATGCAGCGCTCACAGCTCCAGCTTCAGCTTCCTGGCTTCATGCAGATCTCCAAAGGAGGTGTTTGCAGAGAGAGAGGCTGGGTGGGGATCACTTTCTCCGCTGCTGCACCCGGAGTCAGGAGTCAGCGAGTCAGCCGGCCAAGTCAGTCAGGGAGGGGGCAAGAACAGCAGTCTGATTCCTGGGATGCTCTCTGCCCTCCTCCCCCGCTCTGGCTGCCCCCACAGGAACCAAACTGTGTCTCTCAATCCTAGAATGCCAGGAATGTGCCACAGCCTGATAGGCATGAAGCAATCTGCAGAGAGGCAGGGAGGAGCTCTGCTCCCAGCCAGAGGCCTGGCCGTGCAAAGGCTATGGGGCCTGAGGGCTGGGCAGCCCCTCCCATCCTCCCTGGGCCTCCCGCTGCAGCCGGGATTTCAAAGGCTGCTTTGTGCATTGCAGCGGGGCCTTGGTCCCTGTGTGCCAGGGAGGAGGCGGGAGGAGGTACACCGTGGGGAGGCTGTCCCCTCCCAGGGCTCTTCTGGCTGGTGTTCCCAGGGCTCTCGGCCCGGGGAGGATGGTGCACACATGGGTGGCTGCTTCTGCATCCCCGGGGAGCTGAGACTGTCCTTGGGCCCAGGTGAGTTTCCTGGGGGGCCCTGGCCTATGTCTTGCCCGATTCGGTAGGTCCAGTGAGGGTTCAGGGGTCTGCTGGTTTGGGGAAAGGGCTCTCCCAAAGACGGGGAGATGGTTGTGCTTTCTGGCTCCCTCTTCTCTTCCTAGGTTAGTATTTGTCATTCTGGCTTTGTGAAAAGGGAGTAAAGCCTGGGCAACATCTACTTTCCTGAGAGAGCAGCTTAGAGCTGGCTTTGCAAGGAGCGGTGCTGCTTGGCTGCCACTCCCAGGGTGTAACTAAGCCCTTCCTTCCTTTTTTCCCAGGATTCCCTAGGTCAGGAAGAAAGCTCAGGCTTTGAGTTCCTCTGGGGCCCATAGGTGGTCATAAACTTGGCCTCAGTCCCTAAACTCTATTTTTGTCAGGGTTGCTGTTATTGGAGAAAAACAGGCAGTTTCCTGCCTCCTACCTGTTAACAATGTGATGTATTTTTTTGGTACGTCAACTTGAGGCCACAGAGGGTTGTTGCTCTAAGAAATTGTCAAGTCATAGAAACTTGACATCGGGTGACCAACCATCTGGGTTTGCCTGGGACCGATGACTTTCCCAGGATGCGGTCAGTGCTAAAATTGGGCCAGTCCCAGGCAAATCAAGATGGTTGGTCACCCTTGCTCCTTGCTTCTTTTCAGAGCAAGACCAAGGTAGGGCCCTGTCGTCACACAAATGGCATTTATCAGAGTGATTGGCAGCTTTGGGGGTTTGGGGGAGAGAGTGGGTTGGGGAAGGACTAGTGGAGAGATAGAAGAGCATTACACCAAGGAAGCACTCCCAACCTTTGTTAGCATTCCATGTCTTCCTGGAGCACTGCCATAGTTCCTTGGAGGGGAGCCCAGGAGAACCCCTAGACAAGGCTTTCGGATCACTGACAGATGACCTTCCCCGGGAGTCTTGTTACCTGGGCTCAGCAATGTGGAAACACTAGAGGTCTTCAAAGCGAACTGGAAGCAGCCATGTTCTGCTTCCGCCCCTTGAAGTCCCAGCCTGGGCACTTTGGAACGTCCAACAGGGAGAGGCTCCCAGACTGAGGCTGCCTTGGACCTAAAATTATAAGTAAACAACCCCCCCAAACAATACCATGAAGCAGGCATCTCCCGGTTAATCACCTGGCCTTTGAGGCCATCATGTCTGGGTTTGATCTTGGTTCTTTGACTTGCCTTGAACAATTTATTTAACCTTTCTAAGTTTCAGTTTCCTCCTCTGTGGATTTTGTGATATAATTGTGTCTTCCTCAGAGGGTTGTGGTGGGGCTTAAGACTCCCCTGAAACACTTGAAACAACCTGGCACACAGTTAATTAAGCACAATAAATATTAGCCATATTAAGTACATTTCTATGGCTCTAGCATATTATACACACTCTCTCTCTAGGCCTCTCTTTGCTCATCTATAAAATGAGGGGGTAATTAACTTGGCCTTTGGAGGTGTCTTGGGACCTCTGCTCCTGCTCCCTGAACCCCAGCTTCAAATGGAGCAGCTCTGCTTCTGTTTAACATCTGTCCTTCAGCCCAAGATTTCATGTAAAAGAATTCCATAGCTCAAAACAAACAAACAAACAAACGAACGAACAAACAAACAAACAAACAAACATTGAAAAAGACATTGTTAAAGTTCTTCAACTCTATCACTCAATTATTTTATTGTTTCACCTCACTTTGCTGTTAATAATTGGTTGGCATCTGAGATTCACTTTTTCACCAAGCGTTAGCTTGCTGTTTATTTCTATTGAGGCTTCTCATGAGATCCTTCCATTTTGTTCTGCATACTTGTCAGGGCCTTTGCCTAGGGCTGTTGATGTAGGCGGTGTAGGTCTGAGGCTACGTGATATAAACATCCCCTTCTAAGTGCCCCTATTTATCTTAGAGAAATGGAACAAAGTACGAGATACATCCTGGGGTCACTTAATAGTTTTGTGACTTTGGGCCTATCTCTGATATTCTTTGAATCTTTCAACTGAGCGTAAATGCAACATGAGGCTTTGGCTAGAAATAAATGATAAAGATTTATTCAAGGGCCTTAGGGTTTGCAAACTGTAAACACAACTAGGCAATAGCCAGAGGGTTCCAGAGCAGGAAGAAAAGCCAAGTGTTCTTATAGTAAAGAGGACATTCTTGAGAAGAACCAGTCCTGCATCCTTAGGCTCCCGTGATCCTCTAGTGGTCTAGATGATGGAAGTCAGCTGACTCGGATGCAGGAAGATTCTTTCCTTAGCACTTCAGGGGATAATTAGGATATTATCTGGAGATTCCGTGGATATTCAGGTAATGACACAAGACTGGGAAGTCCAAAGGTGTAAGTTCTCAGGTTCATTAGAACAACAGAATTGTTTCCTCATCCCTCCACAGACTTGATTTTATTAGGTTGGTGCAAAAGTCGTTGCGATTTAAAAGGTTAAAAACAATGGCAAAAACTACAATTACTTTTGCACCAACCTAATAGTAATTTAGCAGCTTGACTCTAGTGACTTTATTTTATTTCTTTACTCTATTCCTCAAAACTCAGTTTTCCTGTCTGTAAACTGGATCTAATGGTAGTATCTATTACCTGGAGCTTTTGTGAGGATTAATTCAGATAATTCATCTCATGGGTTTAGCACAGGCTCTGGCTTCCGATAACCTCTCAGTAAATGTGGGCTGTTTTATTGTTAGCAAACAGGGACCATTCTCACATTCCTTCTTCCTAAGTCCTGACTCCATTGGAATAGGAGTCTGTGCTCATGTTTCTTTGGCTGCTGCTGTCTGTCTAAGTCGGAGTAAACAGCGAGGATCAACAGTCCTCAGGGGCAAGGGAAGCAGGAAAGGAGAAGGTTCTTGATGAAACTGAGCCCTGGACCGCTAGCTGCCCAGCTGGTTTGCTGCTGTGTGACGCAATGATTAATGTTGGTTCTGACGACACCAGGCATGCTACATTCTTACACATGGATGTGGCCAGCAGCGTTTGCTCCCTTTGCTAGTTCTTATTTGCTTACATAACTCTCCCAATTGCTGTACCCCTTCAGCTTCAGCATGAGGAATAGAGTCAGTGGAACTGTAACAGCTATGTACGATGTCAGAGGGGCAGTAGATTGGGGGAGGGGGTTATCACTTTGTGAGGGATATAAATGTCTAACTATTACATTGTTTTGTACACCTGAATCTAATAATAAAAAATAAAATAGAATAAAATAAATAAAAACCTGAAAGGGATCCAGTAAAAAAAAAGAGCAGATCACAAATGTTCATTTCCCCTTGGTCAGATTTTGGAACCATGCACACAACTCACTGCAAAGGAAGCTTAGCAATAGACTTTAGCTAGCCAGTCATGTGCCTGGTTAAAATTTGGAGGTACTTGGGGAAAAAAGGAAGGGAAAAGTGGGAGAATGGATCTTGGGGGACATTTAGCAATCTCTGCCACACATACTGTACACAAGGCTCTGTAATTTGCTTATTTCATAATATCCCTCTGAATCAATAATTATAGAGCCAATGTGGTTTAATAGCTGTCTAATATCTCCTTGTATAGTTCTAATGTATTCAACTAGTCCTATATCGGTGGACATTCAGGTTAAGTCCATCTTTGTAGTCCCATAAAATTTCTTCAATAAACATGCTTGTTCATAGAAAAAAAAGGAAATCTCCCAATTGCATGAGGTGAGATGGTGAATTTCTGGTCAGTTGCCATCATCTCTGACTTCCCAGACTTAAATGTTCTTGCCATTGTTTAATAAAGTGTAGTTGCTCACTTACGATTATAGAATGAGTCATGTCAAAGTTTGTCAGCTTAACAGTACACCTGAAGCTGAACAATACTGAATGCCAACTATAATTTTATATAAATATATATAGTATGTATATTTATATATTTGTATGTATATTGTTACAGGAAGCGGAGTACAGCATTAGGAATAGAGACAGTGGAAATGGAATAGCTCTGTGCGATGTCAGAGGGATAGTGGATAGGGGGAGAGGGGTTCACACAGTGTGAGGGATATAAATGATAAACGTCTAAGTTTTGCTTTGTCTTGTGCACCTGAAACTAATAAAATTTAAAAAAAAAAGTTTGTCAGCTTAAAAGCTTCTAGCACTTTCCCTTTATCTTCAACACATTCTTGAAGAAATTTGACAGACTTATACCCTTAAACAGAGGATGTGGGAGAGATACTTGTCAAATCGCCTACCTACATCAATTGTTAGTGTTTGTAACTTCCCTTTCAACCTTTTAGGTAAATATGAACCATTAGTATAATAATAGGAGATTGAAGGTGAGTGCTGGCAATAGTAAATGATGCTTCACATTTGAATTTTTGAAAACTTGTGAGGCATTTTGAACACACTGATAATAGATAATATTAGAACAAGAAAACTACCATCTAGCATTAGTAAATTTCTATTTTACACCATATTAGCTTCAGAACTTCTTTATTTTTCTCCTACTTTTTGAAAAAATAAAGCATTACAGATACAATTAAGGGTCTCCTCGTAGTTCTTCCCAATTTGGTTTTCTTTTTTCCCTTCCCAAAGTTAATCACTTTCATGAATTCAGTGGTTTTGGGCTTTTATTACATATTCATTGCAAAAAATTTATCTTGAAGATTTTAAAAATTAAACAAAATCATATCATTATGCCACTTGCTTCTCCCCCCAATATTATTATCTAAGCTATTTCCATGTAGATAGGTGTAGCTATAATTTTTATTTGATATTTGTCCCAATAAGAACAGCGTGGGTTTACATCATAAAAACTGTTGGTGGTATGCTTGTCAGGTCAAAGAAGGCAAATATGTGGATGGAGAAAAAAAGCATGCAGGGAAATGTTTACTGTTTAGTTTTCCTCTTAAAGTTGGGGTAGGTGGGTGGGTAGGAGCAAAAAGAAACAGAGAGGAGAAATGGGAGTGAATTCTCATTTCCACCAAGTTTCTGTGGATTAGGTGTTTCCCAGATTAAGATTCTAGATCTCAGATTTCTGAGGTCAGGTTAGTGTAGTGGAAACAGCAAGGTCTGCATCCAGTGATCTGTATGGCCCCTGAGTCTCTTTCTAACTCTGTTTGACTTTGGTAAAAATCATTACTCTTCTCTGGGCCTTAGTTTCTCAACAGTAAAATTAGGAGGGAAAAAAAGTGATCTCTTAAATTCCTTCTAACATTCGTTTTCTTTGATTATTGCCTCTTATTTTTATCTCTCATATTCAATATGTCAAGATGCCTTCTCTTTTCTTACATTAAAATATATCATTCACTCCATTCCCTCACCTCTCATTTGCCAAGATCACAGTCCACATGGATTGCCATAAGTTTTTCCATTGGCTTTCTTGCCTTGTTCTGTCCTTCTTGTGCCACTCCAGGTAGAATTTCCACTTTTATTATGCTACTCCCAAGCTCAAGAATGTTTCATGACTCCCTTTTGCTTGCTGTATCCATTCTAATTTCTCTGCCTTCCTTACTATACTCTCCCTGTCCTGGCTTTACCATATTTATCAAGTTTAGCCCCATGGTCACCCACCTCTTTGGAACATACAGGTTGGCCTTTGCCATCTCACGTGCATCCAAAACTCATTTACTCCTATCCTACTGAACTCTTTACTGGTAATCCTGCTTCCCGCCCCATATAATTTTACCAAGAAAAGAAAAAGGGAGCCACAGACTAGGGGATAATATTTGTAAACCATATATCTGATGCTTGTATACAGAACATTAAAAGAAAACAAACAACACCTCTTGTAACTCAGTAATGAAAATGTAACAGTTAAAATGGGGCAACACGTTTGTATAGACACTTTTATTTAGAAAATATACGAATGACAAATAAGCACATGAAAAAAATGCTCAGTATCATCAGTTATTAAGGAAATGCAAATTGAAGCAATGAGATACAACCGAGCACCTATAGAATGATTAAAATGAGAAGACTGATACTATCAAATGTTGGTGCAGATGTGGAGCAACTGGAACTCTCACACATTGCTAATGAGAATAAAAAATGGTACAGCCACGTTGAAAAGTAGTTTGGCAGTTTTTAAATAAATTTCAGAGTTTTTTGAATTGTTAGTAACTTTTTCTGACTACTACTACTACTACTACTAATGAAACTAGTTTCCAGAAAGTAATTTATTGACTCATAAAAGGAAAAGTCCAGGGATTGTTTGCTTCAGGTTGGCTAGATCAAGATATTCAAATGATGTTATCATGAAGTTATCTTTCCTAAGCTCTGTTTGTACTGGGTTGGCCTCAACCTCAGGTAGGCTTTCTCCCTGTGTTGGGCCCCACAGCTCCGGGCTGTCATCATCACAGTTGCACGTGCAGTGGAAAGACTTCTTTTCTTCCTGAAAAGTGCTGATGAGGGTCCTAGGACCAAATTTCATTGGCTTACCATTGTTTGCATGGCTATGGCACAGCATAACTTGATTGGCGTGTGTCTCAGTCATGTGCCCACTCTTGGAGCTAGGGGTGGAGTTAGCCCCATCTGAACCACACAGACTGGGTTCACATGGGTCCCATGCCTAACAAGGGGTGGAGTCCAGGACAGTCAGATGGACTCCAAAGTCCATCTGTTCCTAGCCAGGACAGTCAGATGGACTCCAAAGTCTTTGTTTCTAGCCATTTCTCTACTTGCCTCTAGGGTTAGAAAGCAAAGGCATGACCATTACAGAATATTTGGAAAGTAGACAAAAATATAGGAAAGATAATTTAAAATGGCTAAGCAATAGCCACCATGGACCTTTTGGGTTACTTCCAAAACATCATGTATTTTTCCTACAGTACTTCATTCTGTATGACAGTTTTTGTTGCTTGGAATCGTCTCTGGTTCTTTTTCAAGGCCCAGCTCAAGTGTTCAAATTCCATGTCGAAATATAATTCCATGTGTAAAAATGCTTTGTAAAATGTAAATCGCTGTGCAACTATTAACTGCTTTTCCTATTGCAGAGCTCATGCTCATGTTCCAGATTCCTTATTGTTTCTCAAGGAGCTGGTTTCTGGCTCATGGGTCCCAGGACATCTGGTGAATTGGCTCTCTCTATGCCTGAGACTCTCACACTGGAGAGGACATCAGAAATCCCCAAGGTGCTAATTAAAAACATACACCTCTAGACGCTACTTCTAAGTATTCTGAGGTAGAATAGGTAGAGAAGGGCAAATTTTTATAAAAATTTACGATTCACACAATTATGCACTGAATTATATGGGCACAGCTTGGTACAGAATTTTTACAAGATGAAAATGCCCATCTATGATGCTTCCTGTGGCAGCAATTCGTTTATTCTCATTGCTGTATTATATTTAATTGTACCTACTATCATTTACTTATCCATTCTAGTGTAGATGGACATTTGCATTGTTGCCAGGTTTTGGCTGCCATGAATACTGCTGCTCTGAATGTTTTAGTAGATGTTTTTTGGTGAATATATGTATGTACTATTTTGGGTATGTACCTAGGAGGGTAATTGCTGAATCTTATGCATATACATGTATGTATGTATGCATTTGTTCAGCCTGAATTGATACGGTCAAACAGTTTTGCGAAGTGAAAAATTTCAAACTTATTCTCACACTTGCCATATCTATTATAGGAGTTCTAGTTGCTGTGTATCCTTACAAACACTTGGTTTTCTGTGTCTTTTTCATTTTAGCCAGTCTATGTAATGGTGTTCCATTGAGAGTTTAACTTTCATTTTCCTGATGAGTGTGAGAAAATTTTCATAAATTTATTGGCCATTTGAATATTATCTTTGATAAAATGCCTATTCAAGCCTTTTGCCCATTTTTGTAGAAGGTTGCCTATCTATTGCTTAAAGACTTTTAGCATTGTTTTCATATAGTCTGGATTCTAGCTCTTTGATAAATATACGTCTTTTTTACATTTTCTTTTACTCTGTCTCCTTTCACTCTCTTAATTGCATCTTTTGATTGACAGGAGTTTCTAATTTTAATGTATTCCAATTTATCCATTTTTTTTCTTTGTGGGTAGTGTTTTTTCCATTCTGTTTTAAGAAATCACTGGCTACTCCAAGTCATGCAGATGTTATTCTATATTTTTCTATAAGTTTTTTGTATCGGTATCTTTTACAAAACAAGTACCTACAAGTAAGTAACTCTGATACAGACAGTCCACAGATCATGTTCTGTGAAACTCTGCGATTTTCTGCTGTAAACCTCACCCATCCTTTCAGAGCTGTGTACCCAACCTCTCCCCACAATCAGGGTCGTCATCCTGGACTTCCTTCTTCAAGGTGGACTCACTTCATGGGCCCTCATCATCCTCAGGTTGTTGTCCTTCTTATGCAGTCCTACATAAGGGACACACTCTCAAAACTTGCCAAGGCTGAGTGTAAATGGGTGACCTGTCAGTGTGGGCATCGTGATGGCCAGAGAACAAATGCGCTGTACAGGGGCAGCAACCATTCAGCCTCCGCTGATTGTTGTTGCCACGTGAGAATGAAGGCCCCCAGATCTTCCAGTTCTCAAAGCACAGCCAAGCATCCGGCTTGTGCAAAACATCCTGATTTCTAAATAATATCAAGCAATTCAAACTTTAAAACTTCACTGTGTGGGCAAAAAAAAAGAAAAAAGAAATGTTTGTGAGTTTTCTATGGCCTGTGGCTTCTGGTCTACCAGTTTCCAAATTCTGTGCTAGAGTAGAGGAGCAGGCTGCCACTCCAGGTGTGATCCTGGGACCAGCAGGGATATCGCCTGGGACCACATTAGAAACGTAGGACGTCAGGCTTAGCTACTGAGGCAGAATCTGCATTTTTATCAATATTTCCAGGTAATGTCCCTGCACATTAGAGTTTGAGCACCACCAATGTAGACACGTGGTTCTTAACACTGACTAAAATTAGAAGCATTTGGGGAACTTAAAAAAAATTCCCTGTGGCTGGGCTGTATTACAAACCTCATAAATCAGCGTTTCTGGAAATAAGACCCAGGCACTGGTATTTTCAAAAAGCAACCTGGATGATTCAAATAGGCAGCTAGGATTAAGAAGCACTCATTTAGAGCAATCCCTCCTTTATGGGTGGGAAAAGTGAAATCTGAGAAAATGGACACATGAAATGTCTTGCCCAAGGTCACTTAACTAATGTGTGGGAGAATCTGATTGTTCTCAAACTCGTATCTCACGATTCCCAAGCCAGTGTCTTTTTGCTACAGTTACTTTTAGTTCCTGGGGGCAGAACTACGAAAAGATCCTGTTCAACTAGAGCTCATTACTGCCAGCTTTCCAGCTAAGCTGCTTAGCTTTCAGCACTGAACCCTAACGAGATTTACTGGATGAAGAGCTGTGAGCTGATGGGCCCCTCCTTCTGCCTATTTAAGCCAAAACCACTTTATTCTCCCTGTTCATCACCAAAACGTACTGTGTTTGCTATGACGAAATGGGAGGTCTTCCACTTGGATCTCAAAATCGAGCTGCATAGGCACAGAGGAGGCGTAGCCACCACGCAACAAGAGGAGGATTTGGGTTCAGCACGAACCGGCAGTGATTGCACGGAACACGATTGCTCTGTCACTTAGCACATGCAGCTTGGGCTGCATCAACAGAAGCACAGGTCCAGAATGCACACCTGGTGGGCCTGCTTGACTTTGACCCACCACCATTGTACAAGTGAAGAAAATGGGAGGATTAAATGAGGGGTTGAGCCAAGATTGCTTATCCCTCTTTTCGGGACCAGACAATATCATATTCTGACCCCATAGTATAGTCCTTGAGCAGTTTCATAGTCAAAAGAACAGAGTAAGCAACCGTAATGTATTAAGGACTTGCATTCTCTTGTTGTATTTTGGGGATACCATGAAAGAGGCCTACAATCCATAGTAATACATGTGAAATTCCCTTCCTTTATATCTATTGTCCCATGTTTTATAGTAACACTCTACTCTTTTCAACTCTTTGCCATCTTTTCTCCTCCCTAATCTTTTTTCTCCTTTTCACTCCAGTTCTATAGCTGCAAAGAGGAATATTTTGGAAACCCAGGGATGAGAGAAGTCCCATACAGGACGGTATTTAGTGAGCAGACAGAAGGACAGTCTGGGGACAATCATATAGTTCAGGGTCACTACAGCTATGCCCCAGCCATCTCTCTAATGATGCCACTCTCCTTTGCTCTGGTGCAGCACTTCCGATATCCACCCATTGACCTTAAACCTTGCTGTAGTCAGATCTATAATGACCTTGTAGGCTCAACATGTATTGAGCACCTTCAGTGTACTAAGCCATGGGACTCAGTCTGATCTCTGGGTAGGAATCTGTTTTTATTTTAATCAAATGGAGACACGCCGACTGCTTTAGGATTGAGATAACATGTATGACAGTTTTTTGATAACAGTTGAGTACTAAATAATTATAAGGCAATGGTGATAACAATTAGAATTCATCCATGCCACCAGCCCTGGAGAAAAATGATCACTTGACCAAAACTTGCAGTTCTTACTTATAACTTGCTTATACTTCCACAAATGAGTTTTCATTCGATCTCCTCCAGGTAAAGAAACTCCTTCCAAGGATCCAGCCACATCCTCACCTGAAGAGAAGGAAAAATGTTTCCTGCCACAGAACATGATTCCAGGTATCTAAGCCCCAAAGACAAACTCTATTAAATAATTTTTTCCCGTGTAGAATATTGCAGTAACCCCTTTATCTTTCCCATCTGCAGCCTCCCTCCCCCCGTATCCTTTCTAGGACCACCACCAAATGCATCTTCGGAGGCATGACCTTGACTACGATATTCTCTTGCTCACAAATCTTCTAATGCTCTCCATTGCCTGCGAGATTCATTTAAACCTTCTTAGGCTGACACTCAAAGCTCTTCACAATTTGGCACATAGTAGGAGCACCATACGTATTTCCTGTATTAGGGAAAGTATATCATAGATTAGATTTTAAGGTGCCAGAGGGCAGGGATACATTTCTTTTGAATAATTGTGTATTCTATGTAGCACCTAAAATAATTATTTGTACATAGCTTGTGTTCAGAAAATGTTTGGTAAATAAATACTTACATACATCGTTGAATAAATACACGTATGGAACATTCACATTTGTGTTCTATATCATACCTAACTGTACCTTGTACATAGTAGGTCTCAATAAATACTTGTTGAATAAGTGAATAAGTGAATAAAAGCTTGAATATGTGAGGTGACATTGGCTGATTAAAAGGGCATCTGTATGATCTTTCAGAAGCAGAAAAAGATTTTGAAATTAATGTGAAAAAAAGATTGTATTCTCAATACACGCCTCTCCCAAGGTTTCCCCTTAAGAGACCTCCGTGAAGTTGGCACAGGGAGAGTTGTCATCAGAGAGCGCTACACCTGGGCAGAACCTGGTACCAGAAACTCTGAGAAGACTCAATTTCTGTTGTATAGTAACAGGCACCATTTTCAAGGGCAAACTATGTGCCAAACATATGCTAAGTGATTCTCACCCTCCCGTGCTCACCTCTAGGACATGGCACTACATTGCCCATTTCAAAAGTGGCAAACAGAGTCTCAGAGAGGGAGGCAACCTCCCCACTGCCCCACAGTTAATACGTGAGGAGAAAGGGACTCAAACCCCAGTTCTCATTCAGACCACGATGCTCCGTCCAGACTTGGACTTCTCTCCAGCAGATAAAATATAGATGTGTGAAAGAAATGTACATTATGAATGTTTTCAAAGACATACATCGTTTAAATAGATATCGCATAAATGTCACACTGGGTTCTTTCTTTTCCCAACTTCAAATTCTGTCAAACTGCTTGGCTGACAATGAGAAAAATCTTGCCCTTCCTTTCTTTCTATTGTGTCAATCTACTTATCTGTCTGTCAGCTTGGGCCAGCCCCGCAAAAAGCTGAATCACCATCTGTTGTTTCATGAACACAGTGGAGTCAGCATTTTGCTTTATCAGTGCGTGAAGGCCAATGAGCAAGGGGCATGTGGAGGTGAAACTTAATCGACCGAGGCTGAACTTGTTCCTCTTTCAGCGTTTTCCTCCATGGTGCTGTTTGTTTCCAGGAAGGTCATGCGAGTGAGAAGGGGAGACTCAGCTCCTGCTGCCAACCTCTCCTGTATGCGGAAGAGTCGCAGACGGAATTAATCAGATACATTATCATGATTGAAAAACCAGTTTTCAGAAGGATTAAAAAAAAAAAGAAGATCAAATACAGTTTACGCTAAAACTAGAGTGAACTTGATTTATTCCGTCTGGTGATGCAGAGGGCAGAGTGGATCCCTCAGTGAGCCCCGAGGAGGCTTGGCTCTGAGTATTAGCCGTCATTGGTTGAGGTCTCAAAAGAAGTTTGCTTATGAAATCCAGCTATTTTGAGTTCCACATCCATGGATTCACGTGTGTGGCAATGGGATTTATACCGAAGGGGCTGTCATTCATCGGCGGCTATTCCGAGAGAGATTCTAGAGGGGATTTGGGATCATGTTTTAGAATGGCAGGAGAGGCAAGTTTGGTGAAAAGGAATCACAGACCCAAAGTCAAGGTTAATTACAGCGTGACAAAATGAGGGCAGTGAGAGCAGTAATTGCTGGAGTACTAGGGCGGGAGTGGGGAATTTGCAAGGGGCACAGCTAATTTTTATTGAACATTTAGTAGGTACTAGGCAGCAAACAAAATCTTTACATGCATAATGTCATTTAGTAAGCCTCTAAAACCCCTGTGGGATAGGTACTGTAAAAGGCATTTTGCTAATGAGAAATGTCAAGCATAGAGTGGCAATTAACTGCTCCAGGTGGCACAGTTCACCAGGGCAGAGCCAGGCCTTGAGCCCAGGTCTGCGTGACTCCTCCCCCAGGGCTTCCCCTCCTCCTAGATATCAGCCTGCAGGGAGGCTGCCAGATGAGGGTTGGACCTGGACGACTGAACATGGAGGGCTCAGGTGCGATTAGAGCACAGGCCAGGGAGGAATGGACGGGAACACACATCCAGCCAAAGTTCACACCAATGGCAGGTCAGTGGCGCATGTCCTATTGGAGCCGCTCTGCAGCAGTCTCACAGCATTCTCAGGACTTCTAGGTTAGAGACAGGCCTTTCAAAGGCAGGAGTCCCGAAGTACCTTGTGGGCCCAGGCCAGCGTGAGACGGGCCGTCTCTAATGTGCTCAGGAGTTTGAGAAGGCCCTGGCAAGTTGGGACTAGAAGAGAGACTTCTCTGATTATCCATTTCAACACCTTCTTGGTTTATTGCGTTTGGTAATTATTGACAGCATTGCTACTTATTGTCCAAAGAAGACACACGGCAAAGTGTGATTATAAGGTGAACCTTCCAAGTGTGGCTTTTCCTGACACACTCGCCAAAGTCGTACCCCACCCTCCAGCTGCTCCATCGCTCTTCTCTTTACCCTGTTAGATTTTTTTCACAGCACTTTTCTCCACCTGAAATTATTGTGCTCATGGAACTGGTTACTTGCCAAGAATACAAGCGCCATGAGAACAGGGACCATATCTAGTTTGTTTCCTGCTGTATCCCAGCACTTAAAACAGCTTCCGCTCAAGTGTTGGTTGAATGAATGTGCATTTTGAAGACATTAAAGATAGACTTTACTGCATTAACCAATAACCCTGACAAAGATTAATAAATGCATTATTAGAAACAGGTTAGAAAAAATGTATGTGTCTGCATATATAATGCATAAAGTATATAATACCGATGACATTTCATAAATTTGCCATATAAACACATTTCCATAAATATATAAATAGCATTTGTTCAAAACTGTCACAAACTATCCACAGGGGGAAATACATGTCCTAGTTCTGTGTCAGCACTGTTGCCACAGTATCAGGCACTGTAGGAATAAACCTCGCTCAAGCAGAAATCACCAGCCCAAGTGCAGCAACTTTTGGGATTCCAGAACATTCCCGAGCTTCATCTTTTTTGTTTTTCCCCCTGGGGGGACAATTTAAAGAAGGCTCTTGGAATCTCTAATTCACGAGGACAATCCATTTAGGGTTTAGGTGTGGGAAGCACGGGGTCTTATCTAATTCCTTCTTCCCTTATATTGCACTTCTAGCCTCATCCTTCTGCCTCTGTTCTCTTTAAGACCTGACACTCTCCTTCAGTGTGAAGAGCCGCTCTAGGAGATGTGTCAATGGCCCCTTGCAGGAAGCAGCCAGGAGGCGGCTCTGGGCGCTGGAGAATCAGGACGAGGAGGTGTGTGCTCTGTTTAAGGTGAGTGTGTGTCAGGCCATGCAAACGCTGCCCCTGCCTTGTGTCTGTCTGGGGCAGGCTCTGCAGCACCGAGGACAGCGCCCGGAACAAAGTAGGCCCTCTGAAAGCATCGGACTGAACAAAGGGAAATAGACACATTCTCTGCTCAACAGGAACAGGCAGGAACTCGGAATGGGGCACGCTGTGGAGTGGCAGAGTCAGGGAAAATGTGGGTTCCAATCTGCCACTCTTAGCTGTATGATCTTCTCCCAGTTACTTAGTCTCTGTAGAATGGGAGTCATTATGATACCTTCCTCATTAAGCAGATTTTTTTTTAAATGTGGTGAATTTGAATTTTATTGTGATGAAATGTACCTAATGTAAAATTTCAATTTTAATCATTTTAAGTGTACATCTCACTGGCATTAAGTGCACTCACATTGTCGTGCAACCATCGCCACTATCTAGTCCAGAACTGTTTCATCATCCCAAACTGAAACTGTACCCACTAAACAATAACTCCCCTCAGACACTGGTGATCGCTAAGTATACTTTTTTCCCAAATACCAAAATTACCAATCAAAAATTAATAACTATACATAGTAGAATGAGAGGAGGAAAAGGCAATAAAGTGAATAAACCAATTCCTTATCTTTCATAGTGGGAAGATAGTATCTTCAATTATTAAACCAAGGAAGAAGAGAGTGTAATCAAATAGTTGACAGTTTAGGAGGTATTAACTAGGAGAACTAAAGTCAAAATTGGTTAAAAGTTGTTGCACCGAGAAGTGGGGGGAGGAGAATATTACTTTGCATAATACACTACTATGTCCTAGTTATTTTTACAGTCTCTGCATTCATTTGATACACTTGAAAAATAGAAACGTGCTCTATTAATCTGTCATGGAACAGAAAAGCTCACGTCTGGTTCGTTGGGAGGAGTAAATGAGACAGTGTCTGTAGAGAGCTTGACACATGCACGGGTGGTGGTATGCGCTCCATACATAGTAGATACATGACAAATAGGGAAGTGTTTTTGTTTTTAAATTTCCAGGATGCAGGACCTGGGCACTGGCTGCTAACTGTCACCACAGGGTTGCTTTTAATTTGGGTCACTGTTGGCGTGGGCAGGAGCTTGGTTTGGTTGAGCACGCTGGCGGCTGGGCTGAGTCTGGAGCCCAGCAAGCTTGCGGGGAAAGCTGAGGCCCAGAAGTCAGCTGGACCTGTGACCCGTCAGCGTGCCGCAGCGTGCTCACAGGGGACTCGAGCAATTGCTTAACCGGTCTCTGCGCCAGTCTCTTGATTTTAAAACAAGGATAATGCCGTTTTCTATTAAACCTGAAATGCCATTTGATTATAAATTGCACCATTATTTTGTTTACCTCTAAGAAAGTAAATAAATGCTGCCAATTAAGTATGACGCCATGTTTCCTTATTTTTTCTTTTTTTTTTTTTTTCAGAAATGGTTAAATGTAGTAAAAGTGCATGTTAGAGTAGATGAAGTACTGTCGTGGTACTCTTTTCCTAGGGTTATTGTGAGAGTTAAGGGAGGTATTGCTCATAAAAGCTCTTGGTGAAGTGCTCGGCAATTAGTAAATTCTCTGTAAATCAGTTTTTGCTTAGAACCCCTTGCCTGGTTACCAGAATCTATATTCTCCAAGGAGCTCGGCATCCTGGGACATGGCAGAGCATTCAAGTTCTGACTTCTCCAAAGGAAGATCCTCCTACCCTCTTCTTCTTTCCCCAAGGTTCTCCCAGTTCAGGATTCCAGGGGTTGATCTTTGATGGCGAGACCTGGCCTGTGGGGGAGAGGGACTTTCTGATCAAACACTCTTTACAGTCAACTCCAGAGGCTTGGGCAAGCGGCAGAGAAAGATTCTAGGGGAAAACCAAATCTGGGCAGTGACTCAGGCCTGTTTTTCGGGTTTTAAGGAAGAAAAAGGTGGGGAGGGCTTGTAAGCCTCCTCTTGCTCTGCTTGTGAACATGTAAATTGGTGCAACCTTTCTGGAAGGCAGTTTGGCTCCTGCATTTTAGGATTGAAAATGAGCATATCCTTGCATTTCCAATTACACTTCTTGGAATTACTTGTGTCAAAACAATCAAAGATGTGTACAAAGATTTAGGTATAGGATGTTTATCACAGTACTGTTTAGGGGAGTAAAAAAATTAAAACAACTCAAATATTCATCCACAAGGAAATGTTAAGAATAAATTATGTGACAGCAACAATGGTATATGTCACCGTTAAAAATAATGTAGATCATTTAATGACATGGGAGGGGGTTCCCAAAATATTGTTTAGTGACAAAAGATTACAAAATAATTTATGTATGTGATGCTATTTACATAAAAATAGTTACATAGAAACTCACATATAGGAAAAAAGATGCAAAGTTAATTCACAAAAGTGTTAACATTGATCATCTGTAGTAGGAGGAGGGATTGATTTTTACTTTTGTGTGTTGGTGTTTCCGTTTGCCAGCTTCATAAAAATAATTATAGCCATAGATTCACAGTCCAATTTGCCTCCAAGGTGCCTCCTGTGATTTATCTTCCACCCTTCCCTATACACCTTTTTTCTTTTTTACACAAAATGTAGCATTCCCTGCACACAGTTCTACACTCTGGTTTCTTTTTGTCACTGCCATTGTTCCACTGAGCAGTGTGTATTTGGAGGCTATGTCAGTGCCTGAGGGTTTCTTCATTTTTTAAATTTTTATGGCTGCATGATACCAGAATATATCTGATTCATTTTAACCAGACTCCTATTGACGGACATTTAGGTTGTTTCCTTGTTTGGTGTGTGTGATGTAAAATTCAACACCACAATCAAGAAATCTATACAAAGCATTTTGTACCTATGTGAGCGTCTTAACAGGACACTGTCATCCCAGGCTGACTCACTGTCCTCTTTCCTCAGGACCTCTCAGCCAGGTTGGTGGACATCCAGTCCCAGGAGGCCCAGTTCCTCATCACCTTCAAGACCATGGAGGAAATCTGGAGGTTCTCCACCTACCTAAACTTAGGTACGACACGGAGCTGACAGGTGCAAGAGCACCTAGGTCACAGTTCAGCCAATTTGGATGGCTTGACATTAAGGAATTGGTTTGGCTCAGATAATTAAAAGAAGTAGAGCTCTAACTTGGGTAGTTAACTTTGGAAATAGCCCAACCTGCCTAGAACTAAATCTAAAGCAAATATTAACTATTACTCTAAAATGCCGTGTGCAACGCTTTTTTGTATTGATGGAGAGACTTCTTTACTAGACCACCAATCAATTAGCAAATAGTTATTGGTCACCAACTAAATTCAAAGTACTGAGACGGATGTGCACTTGGTTTAAAAAACAATAAGGCATCAGTCTTGAGTAAGATCAAAGTAGCTGCTTAAAATGCTAAAATTCTGGATATTTTATTCCATGTTTTTGGGAAAGAGTCAGAGATAGTGATGGGGAGTTATCTGTTACAGGGGCCTCAGGTTGGAGGGTTTCTAGAAAACAAAGGAGGGTATTGGACACAGCACCAGTACCGCTGTGGTGGGAAATGGTTCACCTACCTGCTCCATGGAGAATAACGTGTGACAGCAAAGGTAAGGTTACTAAGCAAAAGCAGGTCAAGCAAGAGGAGACCACCTGACTTGCTGCACCTTGTACACCTCCCAGAAAATGTTGGACTCCACACAGACTTACACAGGAAGCAATCTGGTGCAAGGGCTCACAGCTAGGAGGTGTAAGTTCTCCTTCCGTCAGCATGGCGGCTTTCTGCTCTCCACGCCACACATCTTCTGCTGTGAACATTAGAAACCCTCACTATTCATTGTGTTCCATGCCAGCATCACATGGGCACATGGTAGAAAAATAGAATGCTGGGCCTCCCCCCACACCTACGGACCCAGCATCTGTACTGTAATAAGGTCCTCAAGTGATTTGTGTGCATTAAAGTACGAGAAGCACAAGGAAAGAAGACACACAAGGCCTAATCGATATAATGGAGAGTCAGAATGGAAAGAGATGGGTTTTTGCCACTTAAGAAGTAGAGGGAGTCTCAAAAGAAGCAAAATTTTTATTTTTATTTATTTTATTTTTTTATTAAAATATGGTGATGGAAGGAGAACTGACTCTGGGTGATGAACACACAATGGGATTTATAGATGATAAAAAAGAAGCAAAATTTTAATACAAATAGTTTAGATGTATAGGCATGTTTACAATACTATTCATAATTGTTAAACTTTTGTAATTTGCATAGTTTCTAGTCTGGTTTTAACAAGGGAGAGCTTACTGGGCATGGGTGAGACAGAGGGTTAGAGTGGGGAGGATGAAATAAATCCTGACTCCTTTGTGGGCCATGGAGAACCCCTGTCCCAGCCCCTGCATTGTCAGAGGTACAGGAATTTGAGCCTCACGTCGGGAGAACTTTAAGGGGGAGCCAGGAACTCCCGGAGTCAAGTTGTAATCTTGGAGATTCCTCCATGGATGTATTTTAGAAAAAGGAATTGGGTTTGGTCATCTCATTATGCGTTTATGGAGACCCATAATATGTTAAAAATAGTAAATATCACTTAATACGACTGGCATTTCCCAACAGGTGCTGAGAAGAGTCAGTTCATTCTGGAAATGTTGTAGCTACCCCTTTCGCATTGGTCTAATTCCAGTTCAGTGGGGACGAGTTGAGGATGGAGATCTGGGAGGGAACGTCAGGAGGGAGTTTGCTCACCTCCTCTGTGCTCAGCTAAGGGCAGCGATCGTGTCGATCAGCAAATTGTTGGCTTCACTTCTTAGGCTTCGTATCTGCATGTCTGGAGCATCTTCTCTTTGACCACAAGTACTGGCTCAACTGCAGGTTGGTGGAGGATACAGAGATCCAAGTGTCAGTAGATGATAAACACCTGGAAACAATGTTCCTGGGACTCCTGACACATGAAGGTGAGCATGGAGGAGGGGTGAGGATGGGGGTCTTATCTGGATATTTATTATCGGGGTCCATGAGATAATTAGGGTACGAAGAGATGCAAAAGCCATTCAAACATCATAATAGTCACAAATGACCAAGTTGTTATTACAGTATTCCAGACTTTTCTCTCAGTTTGACGTGGGCATCATATAAACAGCTATGCTGGCCAGTCTCACTGCTGGTCCGATGTGAGAATCACTTGGGGAGTTTCCAGAAGTGTCTGTGCTAGGGCTCCTGGCCAGTTAGACCTCCAGAAGTGGGGGCCCACGCTTTTGTATTTTCTGAAAGTTGCCCAGGTAATTCCAATGTGCATCCAAGACTGAGAATCACTTTTCTAAACATCTGATATAACTTGATTGTAATATAAAATTGCAAATCTTGCAAAACCCAAAAGATTTCATGAGATTGCAGAAAGGGATAATGGGGGACTGCTGGAAGCACCCACCAATCTGTTTGCAAGGGAGGATCTGATCACGTCTCCATCTGACCAGTCAATAGCTGATGGTGTCGTAGACTCAGCAGAGAGCCCAATTTGCATAGGATCTTTTGCAAAACGGTTCTCTTTATGACTGCATTGCACAAATCATACATGAAGGAAAGAATGTCATACTGTGCTCCTGTAAAATATAGTCGGAGAAATCACATTCACACAAATCAACGTTATTTATCCTTTGTTGGTCCTAAGATTTAAGTGTAAAATTACAATTAGGACTGAAGTTCTGTGAAATATATTTTCATAAGTTTTTGTTTCATTTTTTTTCAAGGTGAAGTCCCAATTAAGCTTTAGTGTCATGAATTACTCAGAACCTTTGGTGTCTATTTTAAGTGACTTCCCTCTCAGTGGCTCTTTTCCTGGTACCAGCTTTCCCGGGATGGCAAGAATCTCCTGTAGTGCCTCCCCCTCGTCTGACTGTACTTTACTCCCAGGAAGGAACGTGTCTGGGCTCTGGAGAGCGTTCTCATCCTTTGATAATCGCTTTTCACTTCCTGCTGCTACTCCTTGGAAGGGCTTTTCTCATTCTCTACAGGCCACTTCTTCTGCCGGGCCACGTGCTCCATGGTTCAGCCAGCCGAGAAGGAAGGCGAGTGTTTGACCCTTTGTGAGAACGAGTTAATCTCAGTGAAGATAGCTGAAGGCGGGTCGGAGTGGGAAGGCGTGTCTTTGGTGACTGGCCAGCGGGGCCTGGTGCAGGTGTCAGCCCTGGAACCCCTGCCGCTCCCTTTCCACCAGTGAGTAGCCACCCGCCTCCTGAGAGAGGGTCCCGAGCATACTGATATCTGCAGAACAGAATAAGCATGCTTGCAGACACAGGCATCCACGGCGCCAGGGAGGGAAGGAAATCTGGGTAGCTTTTTTTCTTTTGTTATTATTTTTTTTATTAGTCAACATTTGCACCATTTGATGAAATGGGAGACAACTCTAAATTTCGTTGGATATTGTACCTAAGAGGAAATATACGGCCTGGTCTCCAGTGTAGTATTTATCAGTGTAAGGACTGGGGACCATTTGTATCAGAATCATTGGGGATTTTACCACAAATTTAGACCCCCTGGCTCTTCTCAGACTTTCTTGGAATTGGATCCAGGAATTTTATATAAGCTCCCCTTAAACATAAGGGAAGTTTTTTCACACTAAAATGTGAGAAATCCTGCTGGAAGACACTGGGAACTCAAACATACAGAGTAACAACAAAACTTACACAGGCTGGGGGCCTGTGCGTGCCTCTGGCAGAGAATTTGACAGTGAGAATGGAAGGGATCCTTTGTGAGTTAACTGACAATCTAATTGCAGAGCCAGAAACATGACAGGCCATCTGAACGCCCCTTTTCACAGTGCCCGATATAAAGTAAATTTTCAGTAAATGCCTGCCATCGTTAGAATAAGAGTATTAAGAATAATACTTATCATCATCATCGTAATTGTTATTTAAATGGACTATTCTGCTCACTGTTCTAATTTTTTGAAATCCATGTTTACAAACCCCATGTTTCCATTGACAGATGGTTCCTAAAGAATTATCCAGGAAGCTGTGGCCTTTCCAGGAAGAGGGATGGTACAGGCTCCTATCAGATCGGTACGGCTACATTGAAGAGTCTATATTGTCAGGGAGATAACATTGCCCTGCCTCCTCCTTTTGTCCACAGGTCTGGAGTCAGTTGATCTGAATTCCTGTCTCACCTCTGGGTTTCCTTGCCTATGAAAGGAGAGGTCTTAATCCAGAGCTATAGATACAAATGCCTAAAGGGGCAGGCAGAACACACAGAAGCGTGAAAGCCTGGATGGAAGATGTTAGAGATGGGTAGGGAACAGGGATTTAAAGGTGTATGGGTGAACAAGAAGCCTGGTGTGGGCGTGCAGGCTGCCTGTTTTCTATCTCTGAAAAAAGTGTTTTTAATTTCCCTTAGTGTTTTATGAAATTCATCTTGAATTTAGGAAGAGTAAGAATGCCTGGCACATAGTGGGTACTCAGTAAATATTTGTTGAATAAATGAATGAAATACACACGCACACACACACACACACACACACACACACACACTCACATAGACTTGTAAATATATATGTATCTAGTAGATAATAAATTTCAATATTTTCAAGTCATCTAGAATATACATTCCTTTCATCGTCATTCTTAGAGTCTCCCAGCACAAAGTACAATTTTGTAAGTTCTAAGCCCAAATAAAACTTAAAAAAATAAGTAGAGGGAATTATGGAGTCCAGACATTACATCTAATTAATGGTCGGCAGTAAATAAGATTTTAAGCTATCTGAGGCAATATGGCCTTGTAGATAGGAACATGGGGCTGCGAAATCTGTTCTGGGCTCAGATTCTGACTCCACAACTTAAAACCAGTGTGAGCTCGGCCAATTCACATGCCTCACTAATGCCAAAACTTCCTCATTAGTAAGTTTTACCATAAAACCAACTTCAAATATTGTCATGAGAACTAAACTAAATGACATCTGTAAATCACTTAGTACAGTTTTGTCACATTGTAAGTATTTAACACATTGTAGATTCTATTAGCCCGCAAAGTGGTGGGAATTTCTGATCTTGAAGACATGATCAATAAAAACTTGATAAATAATGTCAGAAAAACAAGAAGGCCAGTAATTTTAGCAGAGGATCTAAAGCAAATCTGGAAACCAAGGCACATTAAACAAACGAACAAACAAACAAACAACCATTAGCTCAACAAAAGGAGGATTTGTAGAAAGAAGGGATACTTCTAATTCTAGACCCTCTCTGTGCCTCTCCCACTTTTTAATCTATAAAAAGGGGATTCTGATAGCTGTTCTCCTGAACTTTTGGGGATCCGGGGGAAATCTGAATAAACAAACATACATGTTGGACATTACAATGCTCATAAATATGTCATTGCTAGATCCTAGCTAGGCAACTTATCAAGCTGGGTAATGACCATAACCGGAAGGGGAGACTTCAAGATCCCTTTGGGTCATCTGCAGTTTTCTGTTCACCAGTGATATGAGGCTAACATTTATTGAGGGTTGACTGGGTACCAGGCATTCTACACTTTATCTCTTTGACTCTTCCTAACATTTATGAAAGACAAGTGTTCTTAATTATCCCCATTTTACAGTTGGGGAGATTGAGGGTCATAGTGGCCAAAGGAGCTGGAAGGAGATGGAGAGATCCTACAATGGTTCTCACCCTGGCCTGTGGATTTGTGCAAACCACGATGAAGTGTTTACATGATAATGGCCAGAGTCAGACTAAGTAGGACAATATACTGTGTTTCCCCGAAAATAAGACCTAGACGGACCATCAGCTCCAGACCCGGTATTATATTATATTATATTATATTATATTATATTATATTATATTATATTATATTATATTATATTATATTATATTATATTATATTATATTATATTTATTATATTATATTATATTATTATATTATACTCAGTCTTATATTAATATAAGACTGGGTCTTATACTAATTTTTGCTCCAAAAGACGCATTAGAGCTGATGGTCCGGCTAGGTCTTATTTTCAGGGAAACACGGGAATGAACTTTCTAGTTTTCCGTAAGCTAAATTTATTCAGTTTTAAGGTATATCCAGTATTCTAAGATGATCTTTCCTATATTTATGAAAACATCTTTTGTTTTATAAAATGATGGTGAAAGTGGATGGTATTGTTGAGTGTCCTAGTTTGGGAAAATGAAAAGGCAATGACCCTGTGTCTTCCCTGCCAATTTCTTTTTTGGGGCGAGTAGGGAAATTTTACTGGTCCTTGAAATTCTAAAGTGTGGGTGCCCCTCGTTTTGTATTATATACATTGAAAGCTTGTGGAAGTCTCAGCTCTTTCTGCCTTATTTAGTTGACCTGTGTGCTATTTCCCCACAGGCAGAGGAAAATGTAAGGCCTGGAAGGAATATGAGAGGGCAGAAAAGGATGAACTGAATTTCCACCAGGGAGAAAGCATCGAAATCATCGGCTTTGTCATCCCTGGGCTTCCGTGGTTCATTGGCAAGTCTGTGTGCTCAGGAGAAGTGGGCTTTGTCCCCACCAGGAACGTAGACCCTGATTCGTATTCCCCAATGTGAGTATGCTAGAGAGACCCTCTGAGAAGTTGTGGAGCTGGGCTGCCTTCCCCAGTGCTCCCGCCCCATCTGAGCAGGTTTGCAGAGGAACTTCAGGGCTCCCTGGTACCATGGAGCCAGAGGAGCACATTCTGACATGCAAAGCTGACACATGAGTGACAGGCGCAAGGCAATTCAGTTCGTTTCAACAGGTGGTTATGGGGGCCCTCCTCTGTGTGAGGAGAGAAGCACAGCCCAAGACAAAGGCTTGCTGTTGGGCACTGAGTATGCAGTGTTGGTGTTTGCGTTCTGCCACTCATCCTATCTGATGAAGGGGCCCATCTAGGCAAGAACACATGTGGAGCCTGTAGGTTACAGCTTAGTCAATGGAGAGTCCCTCCCATTAGGTGTGTCTGCTGCAACCTTAGTGTGTGAAGTCGGTGTTGGCCCGGAGGGTAGAGTGCAGCTTTTACTCTTTTCTGCCTTGATTCCAGAAGAGCTGGTTCTGAGGAGCCCAGACAGCCAGCCTGCCCCACACACCCTGTCACGGAGGGCCAGAGCTCCCCAGCACTGTGCAATCTCTCTGGGGTGGGCTTCCTGCACAGGGATTGGAAATGGCAGGAAGCCTGGGCCCAGGAAGGACTACGAGAGGGAATGCAGCGCTGGCTGCTAACGCTGGCGCCATAACCCTCCACACCAGGAAAATGCCCGCGGAATATCTAAGGCTCCCAACACTCAGACTGGAAACCCTTCTCTTGTGGGAAAGAGCCACTGAGGAGAGTGGACCGAGCGCAGAGCTCTAAGCCCTATCTTTTGTAGGGGGAGGAGACGATAGGTCCTTTTTCCCACAGAAATGTGGGGACCCAAGTAGCTCTCAACAAGGAAGATCACTCACTGAGCTCCGGGAGGGGGTGGGGTCCTGTAGGAGTTTATAAGGAAAAGGGTATCAAGAGAACTTTCATGAACAAGGTGACATTGGAGTTTAGCTCTGCACCATGTAAGACATTTCAACAGATGTAAATGGGCAGAGGCGGTGACAAGTGGGAAAGTGAGGGGATGTAGAGTAACGACTCATGTTTTTTGAGAAGCAGGGTATCACCAGGAGGGCACTGGTGTGGCAAAGTCTCAGTGGGGCCATGATATGGAAGACAGGGAAGGCCTGTGCCAGGGCCTGTCTCTGTCCTGCAGAGAATGGGGAGCCACTGAGTGTCTCTGAGCAGGGGTGACATGATGTGGCTGGAACTTCTCTCTTGGAAGCTGACCCTGGCTTTGGGGGAGGTGTGCGTGTGAGGGAGAGAACCTGGAGCAGGAGAGCAGTGAAAAGGCCAAGACCAAGGGCACTTGCGAAGCGGCAGAAGGAAGGCAGAGGAGAGGGCACTGCGGAGGACCAATCAAGGAGAATTTAAAGATTCTGGGAGTTTTGCAAACGTACCTGCGTTCAACCCCCAGATGTTCTATCTCATTGGGCTGGGTGAGGCCTGGGCAGTGGTGGTTATGAAAGCTCCCCAGACGGGGCCAGTGCTTGGCCAAGATGAGACCACTGCTCAAAGTGGAAGTGGAGTGACAACACAGGAGTGAAAGGGCGGGACTCAGGGCCTTGGGTCTGGAACCCCAGAATCCTGACCTTAAATCCAATAAGTGCTGCAGCCGGGGTCCTGGAGAAAAAGGGAGACTAAAGAGAACAGAGCCTTGGCGGGAAAGAACCATTTACAGAGAAGAGGAAGAAAGAATATAGCAAAGGAGACAGGGGCGTCCTCTGAGAGGGAGCGACCAGCACAGGGGAAGAAGGGGGATGCTTAACACTGTCAGAGTCCTTTGGGATTGGCCTCTGGGAGGCCACTGGTCATTGAGAGGTCACTGGTCATTGGGAGGCAGCACAGCTTAGTAATCAAGAGTGAGTTCTAGAGCAAAACTGCCGGAAAGGCGTTTCTGGGCATGTGAGCACATCGTGTGTCTCCATTAGCTTAGTCGCTGTGTGACTTTGGATTTGTCTCTCTATGTCTCAATTTTCATCTGTAAAGTGTATGCAATATTCGTATTTGCCCATAGGATTGTTGCGAGTTTCAAGGAGCTAATACATGTAAGGTACTTACAGTGGTGCCTGGAACCGTGTGTGGGTGTGTCTTTGTGTGATGAATATATATTGGCTCTTGTTATTGCTGTTACCGCTGTGGGTGGTAATCTTTGAGAGGCCGTTTTAATAGGATATCATGGGCAGGCGTCGCATTTCATAAATTATATTTGGACTTCAGCACCTCATACCTCACCCCAAATGACAATAACTCAGTACCACTAAATTAATTTATCCCATTTTAGCGGGCTTGGTTGTAAGGGATACGCTCTCACCCTGAAGGCCATCAGCCCCGGTACTGCAGTGGTGGCATGAGGCCTTCTCCTATTTCCACAATGTCACCTAAGGGACCCAATGCACCAGATGGCACACGGTAGGAAAGAAGAAAGTGAGCCAGGAGACAGGCAGCGAAGAGGAGAGGAGAGAACTGGCTCATTGCATCCCCACAAAGCGCTCTCTAAATTACAGACATTCCTGAAACACAACGATCAGGAAAACCCCACCAACAACCTGGACACACGCCCCAGCCAGCGTGCGGAAGTCCTGGGAATCATTCCTGTGTGCTATGCCGCTGTGTGGCCACTGGGTGTCACTCTTAGCCTATGTTTGTTTGGTGTCAGGTTTCTGAAGATGGTCCAGCACTTGCCGAAGCCTCCATCCTCTTCCCACAGGTTCCCTGTCTGGTATACTACTTCTTAAAGTGTGTGTGTGTGTGTGTGTGTGTATTCATTCATTCATTCATTCATTCATTCATTCATTCATTCATTCATTCATGCAACCAAACAGGAAGTATATTGAGAGTGAAATTCCTCAGAAGCTATTTTCTGATTCAGATTTACTCTGTGCCTCTGACACGTGGGAAAGGGATCCTGCTAGTCCACAGAAGCAAATTTGTGGTTTTCTTTTTTTAGAGCACAGATTTCAACATCAGCTAGTTTCACAGCAACAGAATCTGGAAGACCAGCTCTTAAAACTTGAGGCAGGCATTCTTTCTTAACAGGCATCGTATTTCTATTTGGCCAAAGTGACTTCAGGGACCTCAGAGCTTTTGAGAAGGACAGAATTCCACACCCTTCGTGTCTTAAAAAAAAGTTTTATTTTTTTTAAATTGATCAGTGTGTGTGAGTGTGCATGTGTGTATGTATTTTAAAGGAAAAATATCTTTGCATATAACCGAAGACACTTTTTTCCCTCTTCCTACTCTCATCCTCTGGCCCCGATTCCCACCCCAGAGGCAAACTCTATTTGGGGGTAATATGTATGTTTCCAGTCCTTATTCTGATACATTTTAAAAATAGGTATTGTTCCATACACGAAAAATACTATAGTTCTGTGTATTTAAATGTTTTCACTGCAACTGGCCTTTTTCTCAGTTGACTTTATAAATTTAGGATTTATTCCCATTGTAGCAGTTGTAGTTCACTTTAATAAAGTGTTACTTAAAGGAAATTTATATACTTAAATGCCTAAATTTAAGATTGAAAAATTAATGCACTCAAAACCAGAAAAAAAGAACATAGGAGAAAAGCCAGTATTTCATAGTATTAAACATTAAAAAAATTTATTTCTCTTACATCCCCTTTTTTGTCCTTCATATTGTTTATCAATGTCTTCTTTGTAATTCCTTTCCTTGTGGCATCTAATTTTGCTGATGAGAAGTTTGCTTCTAGTCTCATAGCATTTCTTGGCAGGTAGGCAGTTTTTTCCTCACTGGTTGATTTTTTTTTTTAAGGTTTCTTTTCTGTTATTGATGTTTTGCAATTTGCTATTCATCTCGATGTGGTATATTCTATTATATATTTATAGCAAGTTGTCCACTTCTTCATGTGGTATGTCTTCTAGTAGTTATTTCAGTGGAGACCTGTGAGTTGTAAATACTCTGTATTTAATCCTTGTTGGTCTGAAATGTACTTAAAATATACTCTTGAATGATAATTTAGCTAGTTGCAGAATAGCATCTTCAAAGTGTAGAGGGAAAAATAACTATTAATATAAAATTTCAAATCCATTTCGCCAGGGTTTTGTCTATTAGTCTTTTCAGAGAACCACTTCTTCTTTTGTTGACCACCTTTATTATTTCTTTCCTATTTCATGAATTTCATATTTACCTTTATTACTTTCTCTGTTTTTATTTCATTAATTTGTGTTCTTATCCTTTATATTTGACTCTTTTATCTCATAAATTGAACAATTAAGTAATTAAGCTAATTGAACTCAGAAAGAAGGATTAGGAGAAGTAGAAAACATGAAAAGACCTATAATCTTAAAGAAATGAAAATCATGTTTAAAAATATTATTTTTATTTATTTTGCCCAGGACTTGGTGTGGTTCTTCATTTTGAAGACTCATGTCTTTCTCCAAAAACAGGAAAATTCTCAGTCATTCTCCCTTTGAATATTGCCTCTCTCATTGTTTTCAGTCTCTCTTCTGGAATGCCTGCTAGAGGTGTGTTGGACTTGTCGTTCTTTCCACATCTTGCTTAATCAGTTCTTTTATGTTTTTTATCTTTTGTTCACTCTAGGCTGCATTCTGGATGAGTTCCTCAGAACAATCTTTAGTTTCACTCATTTTCCCCTCTGCTGTGACTAAACCCATTGTTTAACGCACTGATGTAGTCCTGAATTTCCATGCCTTTATTTTTATTTCTAGAAGTTGTATTTTGCTCATTTTCACATATGCTTGTTTCCACTCACAATGTTCCATATTTTTATTATAACTTCCATTTGCTCTGTTTATTTCAGCATTTAATAAATTCATCTTCAGGTTATTATTTTATATAGTTTTTGTCATGTTAATTTACCTATTTGTGCATCTGCTGACTCTCTTTGTCAGTAGGTTCATTTTCTTTCATGGTTAGTATTTTTGGTTATGTGAATGAATTTTCAATATTTTACAAGACGGTCTTTGCATGAAACCTGGACTGAAGAAAGCATCCCAGCAGAGCAGTTTCTGGCATTTGCTTTCTCTGAAAACTTAGGCACTGAATGGTCCAAGGCCTGGTGTTTTAATGTTAAGTTTTCTGATTGTCGTATCTACACTGTGCAGTGTAAATTCAGATCCCACACCTTCTAATGGTGTAAACCTAGGTTTTTAAAATTTTTTCTAGGGACTCAGATAGACACAGTGTGTGTTCTTGGCAGGCAGGTTTTTCAATCCCCTCTTTACAAAAGTTGCAGCCCTTCCAGATTTCAGGCTATAGGGAGCTCTCAGCTTCCCTGCTTCACACAAGTCTGCAGTCACTTCTGTCCCTGGGTGGCATTACAAGGTCAGCTCCAGCTCTGGTGGCATTACAGGTCCCTGCTGAGAAGCCCGAGGGACTCTGGCCCATCTGTTCTCCTTACCAACTTGTCTTTGTTTTCTTTTGTTTCTGGCTCCCAGGATATTCCCTTTCTTCTTCAAAGTTAAAGTATCTATTCAAATATTTATCTTTGTCATATTTTATCCAGTATTTGTCTGTGCATGTGGGTGAGAATAGCCCTGTCGGGGGCACTTCAGCCTGCGATATTTCTGGAAGCCCCACCACACTCCTTTAACCCCATCCTCAGGCTAGGAAAGCCCTTAAGTAATTTGTCAAGCTTCTTGGACTCTTGTCTGACTACCTGGGACTCAGGATGTTAGCAGAGCAGCTGTAAGGCAGTGGACGAGAGACAGAAGACCTCGCCTTCAGTCTCAGTGTTACCACTTACTATCTGTGCCATTCTGAGCTTATCACTGAAACTTTCTGAATCTTCATTTACAAATGTGGGTAAAAATACCACATCACAGGGTTGTTATGAAGAGTAAATGAAATAGTGAATTCCAGACTGCTTTGTAAACTTGAAGAGTTCTACAGCAATTTGGGATCGTATAATTCTTTTTACCTCAAATGAGTTTAGTTGTAGATTTCAATTGCATGCTCTTTTGAGGATGGATGCTTTCATGGAGAATTTGGAGGTCAGGCCAGAGAGGTGGGGGTTCAGTAACTGTTGTGGAAAGAACCCTGGGCCAGATGTCAGGGCACAGCTTCAGTGCCATTTCTGCCACTAACTAGTGGTGTGAGTCATTCATATTAGCTGCTCATTTTCACATCACTGGCTTTCAAACTGCATTTATCTGAGCGGTGGGGACAAAGGGTAGGTGGCAGGCCATGGCACTCCAGCCCCACCCGTCTCTCAACCCTGCTCGAACTAGGGAAGTGCTTCTTATACTCTGTTCTACCACGTCCTCACCACCGACTTCATTTTTCGGTGCCTCACTTTCTTCCTCTCTACAAAGGGGATGAGAATAGTACCTGCCTCATAGGGAAATTATGTATATTAAGTGAGATAAAAGTGTCTGATTCATAATAAGCCCCCCACCCAAAGGGTTAACTATTATTAACTCTTGGTCTTCCAAGTTATTTTTGTCTAAAAAATGGATTCCGAGGTTAAAAAGAAACAACTTTATTTACAAGTGAAAGAGATCTTAAAAATTGTTCAGGTAGATGCTGGCTTGTATACTTTCTAAGGCACTTCTAGTACTCAAATTCTTTGAGTCTATGACAGATCTCTAGCAAGCAAGTTTGTTTTAAAAATTAGTTTATAAAACAGGGTGAATATAAAGATCCTCATTATTTATAGTAATTTCTTTTAGTTCCCTACCCTCCTTCTCCCCACGTCCGATCCTTTAGCGTGCTGTCTCTCTCGATGCTACATAACACTGCTCTGGGTCATGGGACCCAATGGCCACAGTTATGAAAGGTTCTTTCTGACCATAGTCAAACTTCCTTCATTGTTCCTCTAAATTGTCACGTGACCTGTGTGTTTTCTTGCAATAACCTGACAAAGAAACTTCTTTTAATGGTACCTTTCCAGAAAAGATAGGAAAAGCCAATTCCTATCTTTTCCGTTACAAATGGGCACCACATGCTCTTGACGAATGGGTCGGGGTCAAGCGAAGGGGCTTCGTTTTCCTTGGGAGATGGAGTTTTCTCAGGAGGGCTGTTTTCTCCCCACTTTGACTTATTCGGCTACCGTATAGCTCTGTTCTTCATGGACGGATGCGACGCTAAATGCGCTTCTTCCTAACTGTTCTGTGATTAATAAATACATCATAGAACAGTTGGACAAGGAGTCTGAGTTCAGCTGTGGCCACATGGTTGATGGCTTCTCTATGTCCTTGACTACGTCTGGTGGAGGGAGAAGGGGTCGTGTCTGGAATGTTGCACTGATATGTGTCCGTGTCTTTTGTCTCAATGCAGGAGCAAGAACTCCGCTTTTTTCAGTGATGAGGAAAGATGCTCTCTGTGGGTCCTGGGAAGTGACAGGAAAGCTGAGAGTGCCAGCTTCCTCCACACACTTGCTCATACGGACATAACGTCTGTCTACCGGCTCAGTGAGTGTTTGCCCCTCAGACCCCTTTGAAAGCCCGGGCTCCTCACAAGGAAGAGAGTGTCCCTAGCCAGGAATGGAATACCTCTAAAGTCTAATCCCATCCATGAATTGGGGGTTGTGGCCACTATTCAGTTGATGACCTGGATCATATTTGTTGATCAGCACTTTAGATTTCAGACATTTCTGGGGTTGTGTGGAACTTGTTGCCTAGAAACTGTGAGATATGTTGAAACCACCTCAACTATAGCGTGGGAGCGCCGCCATATTGAACCTTCTATTCTAATCCTAGACAAGAAAAATGTCCTGAGTTGTGGCTGTGGTCCCTCCTTCTAGGACTGAAGTTCATCTGGGTACCCCGTGATAAAGGTGGGGGCAGAGAATGTTAGAGCTGGAAGGACTCCAAGAGATGATTTCTCCTCCCATTTCACAGATGGGGAAAATGAGGCACAAGTGAATTTGTGCCTGAGCCAGAATAAGAACTGCCCTCCTCCATTTTCTAGTCAGGACAATCCGTACTTTACCACACTGCCTCAACACACAATGACAGTGGACTGACTGTTGGGTACATTAACTTGGGGGAGGTGAGGGGTCTCAGTTTTCAGTAGTGTCAAGGTAACGGGTAGAGTGAATGAGTGACACTACTTTCCCTTACTTTGGGAAGGGCCCATGCTCTGTGTCAGGAAGGACATTCTCCCACTGACAGTGGTTTGAGGAAGGGTTCTTGTTTCTCATATCTCTTCAGTGATGGTGATATTGTGCCCACTCCTGTGTGGCCAGATTAAATGGGGCATATTTCATGGGTACAGCCAGAGATTCTGCAGGAGGGACCCTCAGGTCAACTCCCGGGAGCCGAGGTGGGAGCTTCAGTCTTTCTCCAGCACAAGGAGCATTTGTAAGGAGCACCACATGTTCTCAGATATCAGCACCAGCCCTAGAAGAGCTTTCTTACCAGAAGCAGCTCATACTGCCCCACCAGGCTGAGCCAGGAAGCCGAAACTATGGGTGCTGCCTGGTAGGTGGGAGCTGAGGTCTGAAAATCCAGGACTACTTGGGGTGTGCCTTGGGGCAAGAGTGGGCTGCAGACTTGGATGTAACATATCTGCCAACTCTTGATCCAGTGGTTGAGAGGATGCAGGAGCAGGTCCCAGGCAGCCGTTGCCTCTTATCTAAAGACCAGGAGTGCAATTCTGCTGGATGCAGAGCTGTGCCTTATGGTTGTGCAGGCTGCCCCTGGTACCAAGGCAACCAGCAGGGGGGGGCATCCTATTGGTAAATTCCAGCCCCTCACCCCACCCCCAAGGCCTATGCCCCGGGGAAGGAGGGCCTCTCTGTAATTCTTCCTCCAGAAGGAGCACCATTTTGTAGCTTCTGCGCTGGCCTGGAGAAACACGGCTGCAGTAAGAATGGCTCATTCCTCAGAGTCAGTGAGGGCCAGGCTCATGAACAGCCCTGCAGAGCCCAGCACGCTAGCACGCCTGTGTTTGGCTTCAGGGCCTTCTACCATTTGGGGGCTGCAGAGCTCAGTCACCTGCGATGGCACTCACAGAAAAAGCCTTCCCCAGAGAATAGAGGGCAGGGGCTTCACCCTGAGGGCCCTGCTGTCCTCCAAGGTCACTGGAGAGCCAGGGAGGGGTAGTGGGGTGGGGTGGGGTGGGGTGGAGGTGGGAGGGGGCTGCTTCAGGTCAGGAAGAGGTAGGATCTTCTCCAGAGCAGCCGCTGCCCTGTGGAGTACAATCTGCTGGAGCTGGGTCTGCTCCAGCCAAGAGGGTTCGCTTCTTTGCTGCCAAAGTCGCGGGGTCTTCTTGGTTCTCACCGAGCCTTGTTTCACTCTGTGACATTACGTGGCTGCACCATAAGGCACCCCGGTCTCCGTGTCTCCCCTTTTCTTGCTGATGCTGCCTTTTCAGTCTCCTTCACTGGCTCCCTTCTGCCAACTTTCCTCCTGCCGGATCTATTTCACTCTCTACCGAGAGCTCCTGCAAGTACTGCAAACTCAAAATGTCTAAAACTGGGCTCAAGACTGTCCTTTCATCTGCCTCATCCCACTAAGTTACTTCAGGCAGCCAACTAGGACCCTCAGATGCCTCCTGACTTTCTTTTCTTCATTATTCACCTTTGGTCACCTTGTCCTGTCCAAACACTTTGCACACACTACATCAGTGTCTGTGGAGTGGATGGATGATGAATGGAAGGAGGAAGGAAGACAGAAGGACCTGGGCCACACAGGAACGGGAGGCAATGCCGCCTGCCACAGAGTGCACTGCACTTGGCGTTCTGTTTACGGCTCTGTTATAAAATTGCTGAGAGATTGGGGGCTTCAGATTCCATCATTCACCCACCCCCAGGCCTCCTCTTGGCATAGAGCTTATGTTTCTAGCTTTTCTTCTCTGATTCTGGGTCTATTTCAGTTCCCATCTGTAAAGTGAGTGGGTTAAGTAAGATAATCTTCAGGTTCCCGCAACTCTAAACTGATGATGAGAATTCTGCCCGGTTCCTTAGAGATGGATGATGGTCTGAAACACAAACTTAAGGGCACACCTGCAGGCATAGGAGTGGTGGCCCCTGATGATCTAACACAGGTCTGTCCTTCATCTTTACTCAGGTGGGTTTGAATCCATCCAGAATCTTCCAAACGATCTGAGCGGTGAGTAGAGATCATGTTGTACCTTCCGTCCTTCAGGACAGCACCCTGTCCTCTTGCCAAGAGCTGGCCACCACAGTTCCGGGTGCTCAGGGTTGCTCAACTCTGCCTGTCCCTTACAGAGTCGCAGCCCGAAGGCTTCAGGGAGGCTCGGCCTGGTGGAGCCTGGGAGGAGCCGCAGGCCGGGGGCTCCAGGCACTCCAGCAGCTCTGAGGACTCCCACCTGGAGGACGAGCTCCTCTCCGCCGCCTCAGACAGTTATCACCTGCCAGAGCCTGATGACCTCGATGACCCGGAACTGCTCATGGACCTCAACACTGGTCAGGAGGAGGAGGAGGCTGAGAATTTCGCCCCCATATTGGCTTTTCTGGATCACGAGGGTTATGCTGAGCACTTCAAGAGCCTCTACGATTTCTCCTTCTCTTTCCTCACGTCTTCCTTTTATAACTTCTCTGAGGAGGACGAGCTAGTGGCCTACCTGGAGGCCTCGAGGAAATGGGCCAAGCGGAGCCACATGACCTGGGCCCATGCCCGGCTTTGCTTCCTCCTGGGCCGGCTGAGTGTCAGGAAGGTCAAGCTCTCTCAGGCCAGGGTGTACTTTGAGGAGGCCATCCGCATTCTCAGTGGGGCATTTGCGGACCTGTGCTTGGTGGCTGCACTGTACATCAATTTGGCTGCCATCTACCTGCGGCAGAGGCTGAGGCACAAAGGCTCGGCCCTGCTGGAGAAGGCAGGAGCCCTGTTGGCCTGCTTGCCTGACCGGGAGTTGAGTGCCAAGTACGAGCTCGACGTGGTGGCCTACGTGCTGCGCCAGGGCATTGCAGCGGGCAGCTGTCCCCTGGAGGCCAGGGCCTGCTTCCTGGCCATTCGATTGCTCCTGAGCCTCGGCCGGTACGAGGAGGTCCTGCCCTTTGCGGAACGTTTGCAGCTTCTGTCTGGACACCCTCCTGCCGTAGACGCTGTCGCCACCATCCTGAGTTTTCTGTATGATAAGAAATATCTTCCACACCTTGCAGTGGCCTCTGTCCGGCAGCATGGTCCCCAGAGTGCCCAAGGGACATCCCTTCCGATTTGGCAGGCCCACCTTGTCCTCCAGAATGCTACCAAGCTCCTTGGTGTTCCCTCCCCAAGCTGGAATGAAGTTTCCACCATGGCCTGCCCAGCACTCAGGCAGGCTCTGGCTGCCTGTGAGGAACAGGCAGATCTGCGCACGCAGAGGGCCCTGTGTCTCATCCTGTCCAAAGTGTACCTCCAACACAGGTCTCCTGATGGGGCCATCCACTACCTGAGCCAAGCCCTGATGCTCGCGAGGCTGCTGAGTGAGCAGGAAGCCTTGGAGTCTTCCCTCTGCCTGGCCTGGGCCTACCTCTTAGCCAGCCAGGCCAAGAAGGCTTTGGAAATCCTCAATCCTCTCTTACATTCCCTGAGGGAGACGGAGAGTGTTACCCAAAAGGGGGTGGTGCATAACCTTTTGGGACTTGCATTTCAAGGTGAAGGCCGGGTGCACAGGGCAGCCAAGAACTATCTCCGGGCCTTGAACAGCGCCCGGGAGACGGGGGATGTGCGTAACCAGGCGGTGACTTTGGCCAATCTGGGCCACCTGACCCTTGCGTCCTGGGCTCAGCAGCCAACCAGGGACTACCTCCTGCAGGCCGTCCGACTCTACTGTGAACTCCAGGCCAGTGTAGAGACAGACATGGAACTAGTACAGGTGCTTCTCTGGTTGGCCCAAGTCCTCGTGTCTGGGCGCCAGCTGGCCGGTGGCCGTCTTTGCTATGAAGTGGCATTGTTGTATGGCTTAAGGCATCGACACCTAAAGAGTGAGTATGTCCCCTGCTGTTGGGAAGCTTTTGAGAGAAGTATTAGGGCACATTTTGCTCTTGTCCTATCTCAGATCATCTCATTCATGTCCCTGCTTTATGTTCAGGTCAGCTTCAGGTCACCAAATCCCTCTGCCATTTCTACAGCTCTGTGTCCCCAAACCCCGAGGCATGCATCACCTACCACGAGCACTGGTTGACCCTGGCTCAGCAACTCAGGGACCGGGAGATGGAGGGGCGTCTGCTGGAGTCCCTCGGGCAGCTCTATCGGAACCTAAACACGGCCAGGTGAGTCTGGGCTTAGGGACAGTCCTAGAAACATCTTTTCTTCCTGAAGGAGAAACAATATTCTTTCCCTCAGGAAGTCAAGTCCAAATGCCCATGGTAGGTTTATGGCATTATGAAAAAGAGCATGGGTTTTGCAGCCACCACACAGTGCAAACCCAGCGTCATCCATCACCCATTAGCGGTGTGGCTCGGGACAAGTTATTGAATTTCTGCATGCCTCAGCTTCCTTATCTGCCAAAGGAGGAGCGTAATGATGGTATTGTGAGGAATAAATGAGTTAATGCACATGGAACATTTGGAACAGTGCCTGGTGTATAGAAAGGGTTTAGTAATGTTGGCTATGTTACAATGACTTGTGTGTTTCCCTAACAACCCATCACGTGACCATGGCCAAGGGTACATAATTCAGAGACGTTGCAGTTACACCAAGAAGCCAATTGGTATTAGAGGAAGGATACTTAAAGTGAATCAATGCACTGAAAGCACGGGTGAAAAATTGCATGGTAAAAAAAGTTTGGGACTTGACCTTTAAAATGAACTGAAATTGTAATTGTAAAATTAAGTTTATTTTCACTTTTTAGTTTTTAGGTTATAAATTGCAACTATGCACTAAGTCTTGGAATAAATAACAAAAGAAGTGTTGACTTTTTAGCTTAATTGTGTTGGCAAAATGGTACAATGGCACAATGAGACGTTCTTTGTTTTATTGACTTTTCAGCACTCTCCTAAAGAGCCTCACTCTTTTTGCAAAAATAGACCAAAATCTAATTGTTTACCCCAAAGTTTCTTTTAAACCTTTGGTATTTAAATTATTCTCAAAGTATCCTGCCATTTCCTGCTTATTTTCTCTTCTCTCTCTTTACTAGTCTCATCTGCTTGAGCCTCATTTGTCAGTGGCATGGCCTGCAGTTCTGTTCTGTAACAAACCTTTAATTCATTCTATTAAATTCTGCATGGTTTGCAAGATATTCAATTTCATTTTGCTACAGATTAGCATCGTAACATTGAATTCATAATTATGAATGACTTCTAAAATAGAGCAGGGATACTTGCTAGTGTTGAGCAGAGAGGTGATTGAGGAGAAGCTAATTAAATGACAATTTTTCTTTTCTAGGCAACATGGTAATCTGGTAACCTTAAGTACCTGGACAATCAGATCACGTTCTCTCTCTCTCTCTCTCTCTCTCTCTCTCTCTCTCTCTCTCTCTCTCTCTCTCTCTCTCTCTCTTTCCCTCTCTTACAAGAATCAGGTGTCCTGCAAATCTCCCATTATCTTTGCTTTCAGTCCCAGGAGGGGAGTTTTCAATCCTTGCAGCATGTGAGGGGACGGGAGACCTGGTCCCAGCCCCGTCCTTGCTTCTATTCCAGGATACTGTAGGAGCTTGGATGGTTCTGGAGCAGCCCCAGAAGGCAGGCTTGAATTAACCTTAGAGATGAAAGAGTCATGCTCATGGAGAGGCATCATGGGAATGGGCTTTGAGAAAGTTGGATTTTAAGGGACTGGAGTAAGGGAACCTTCCAAGCTCCTAGGGCAAATAACGTGTCAGGTTTATTTGCACCTCTCACTATGTATAAGCTCAGTCTCAGATTAGTTCTCACCATCACCTACTTACCCCACGGCCATCCTTGGCTCACCAGCCCTCTTCCCACCTCCAGTTGTTAAACACCACTGAGATCCTAAGGGGAAAGCCAAAGAAAAAGCCCTGGGTGCTGTCAACACAGACCATGGAGGCCTTATTCAAACCAATGTAAAGGATCATGGTACTTTTTAGGTGATGGAGGTGATAGAGAGGAGGTAAGAAGTGAGGCCGCAGTTGGTCCAAGAACTGACTGGAGGAAGTCAGAAGCCACAGAGCTGGTAGAGGAGCAACCAAAACTGGATGAGGAGTCAGGAAGTCTGGTCCTGCCAAGAGCTGGCAACGTGTCCTTAAATCATTTCTCCTCTTGGTTGCCCCATTTATAAAGTTAAATGGAAAGAGGTGCCTTCCAGTTCTAACGTGTTAAGCCTAGGACCAGCCAGCTCTACTGTTCTGACACTGGCAGTAGCCCTCTTAGTACCAGCTGCTCCTTATTGGTCAGAGGCATGGTAGGGCCATTCCTGCTGCTTCTGGAGACTCGTGAATTTGGGGGACAGATTTTTAAAGTTGTGGGCCTTCACAGAGGACCTTTTAGATCAGAAGCCTAAGCTTTTGGGGATTTGAAAGACTGCAGTAGGTTCAGAAGTCTTGATGTAGTGGCCATAAACTCCACGTGGACAGACATCATTTCTAGCACAGAACTTGGCACAGAGGAGACACACAATACATGTTTGTGCAGGTCAGCCCAGTAGTTGATTAATTATAGTAGTTCCCCCATTAGCTGCGGTTTTGCTGTCCATAGTATGAGTTACCTGTGGTCAACTGGGACCTGAAAATATTAAATGGAAGATTCCAGAAATGAACAATTCATAAGTTTTAAATTGTATGCCATTCTGAGTAGCATGATGAAATCTCATGCCATCCTGCTCCATCCTTCCCACGACATGTATCATTGTTTGTCCACCGTATCCATGTAATACATGCCACCTGCCGACTAGTCACTCAGTAGCTGTCTTGGTTACCAGGTAGACTGTTGAGGTATCACAGTGTTTCTGTTAAAGTTCTCCTTATTTTACTTAATAATGGCCCCAAAGCACAAAAGTAGTGATGCTGGCAATGTGGATATACTAAAGAAAACCCGTAAGTGCTTCCTTTAAGTGAAAAGGTGTGTACCGTGTTTCCCCAAAAATAAGACCTGGCCAGACAGTCAGCTCTAATGCGTCTTTTGGAGCAAAAATTAATATATAGTAAAATAAGACCAGGTATAATATAATATAATATAATATAATATGATATAATATAAAAGACTGGGTCTTATATTAATTTTTGCTCTAAAAATGCATTAGAGCTGATTGTCCAGCTAGGTCTTATTTTCGGGGTATGTATAGCCCCCCACCCCAAATGAAATAGTACATATTTATAGGTTTAGGTACTATCCATAGTTTCTGGCATCCACTGGGAGTCTTGGAACTTATCCCCTGTGAAGAAGTGGGGGACTACCATAGTTATTTGGTCCACTATTCTACTAGTTTTAGCTCTTACATTTAAGTCAATCAGTCATTTTGTGTTAATTTTTGTATATGGTGTGAGGTAGGGATCCAGTTTCACTTTTTTGCATGAATATTCAGTTGTCCAAGTACCACCTGTTGAAAAATTATTTTTCCACATTGAATGTTTTTGGCATCCTTGTTTAAAATCAATTGACTATAAACATAAGTGTTTATTTCTGAACTCTAAATTCTAGGCTATTGATTGATGTATCTAGCCTATGCCCGATTACACCATTGTGTTTACTATAGCTTGTGGTAACGTTTAAATTGGGAAGTGTGTCCTTCAGATATGCTTTTCAATATTGTTTTGGTTATTTGGGTCCCTTGCCTTTCCATATGAAATTTAGCATCAGCTTTTCAACTTCTGCAAAGAAGCCAGCTGGGATGTTGGTAGGGAGGATGTTGAATCTGTAGATCAATTTGGGTGGTGTTGCCATTTTAACAATATCATGCCTTCCAATTGATGAACATGGGATGGCTTTCCATTTACTTAGATCTTCTTTAATCCCTTTCGACGTACTGTTGTCATTTTTAGAATATAAATTTTGCACTTTTTTTTAATTAAATATATTCTGAAGTAGCTTTTCATGCTGTTACAAATGGAATTGTCTTAATTTTACTTTCAGATTATTCATTAACAGTTTATAGAAATACAGTTGATTTTGTATGTTAATCCTTCATACTGCAATTCTGTTTATTAGTTCTAATTGTGTGTGTGTGTTTATTCCTCAACACTTTCTATATATAAGATCATGTCACATGCAAATATAGTTTTACTTCTTCCTTTTCTACCCAGATGTATTTTATTTCATTTTTTTTCCTAATCACCCTGTACAATGTTTTTTCTAGGAAAATATTTAATACTCGTAGAGGTGGTGAGAGTAGACATCCTTCTCTCATTCCTGATATGACGGGAAAAGCTTTTAGTCTTTCACCATTAAATATAAAATTAGCTGTGAATGTTTCATAAATGCCCTTTATTAGGTTGAAGAATTTCCCTTTTATTTTTAGTTTTTTTAATGTATTTTTATTATTAAAGGGTGTTTACTTTTTCAATTATTTTTATGCATCTATTGAGCTGATCATGTGGTTTTTCTTTTGTTCTATTAATAAGGTGATTGAATTGTTTAAATTTAGTATGTTAAATTGATCTTGCATTCCTGGGATAAATTCCATTTGGTCATGGTATATAATCTTTTTTATATGCTGCTGGGTTCAGTTTGCTAGTATTTGGTTGAGTATTTTTACACCTATATTCATAAGAGATATTGGTCTGTATTTTTCTTTTCTGGTGATGTCTTTGTCTAGTTTTGCTATCAGGGTAATACTGGCCTCAAAATCAGTTCGGAAATGTTTCCTCCTCTTTTATCTTTTGAAAGAGTTTGTGAAAGATTAGTGTTAATTCTTCTTAAAACATTTGGTAGAATTCACCAGTGAAGCCATCTGGGCTTGGTCTTTTCATCGTAAGGAGAATTTTTTTTTTTTTAATTAAAGTTTATTGGGGGTGACAATTGTTAGTAAAGTTACATAGATTTCAGGTTTACAATTCTGTAATACATCATCTATATATCACACTGTGTGTTCACCACCCAGAGTTTGGTTTTCTTTCCATCACCCTACATTAGACCCCGTTTCTCCTCATCTGCCATCCACTATCCCCCTTACCCTCTGATAACCACCAAACTATTGTCTGTGTCTATGAGTTTTTGTTTCTTCATTTGTTTTTCTTGTTCTTTTGTTGTTTTCAGTTTTATATACCACATTTCAGTCAAATCATATGGTTCTTGATTTTTTCTGACTTATTTAGCTCAGCATAATAATCTCAAGATCCACCCATGTTGTCACAAGTGGTACTATTTCATCTTTTCTTATGACAGAATAGTATTCCATTGTGTATATATACCACATCTTCTTTATCCAATCATCTATTGAAGGACACTTTGGTTGTTTCCATGTCTTGGCCATCATAAATAAAGATGCAATGAACATTGGAGCACATATATCTTTATGGATAAATGTTTTCAGATTTTTTGGGTAGACACCCAGGAGAGAGATTGCTGGGTCATAGGGTAATTCTATTGGTAATTTTTTGAGGAACCTCCACAAAGCCTTCCATAGTGGCTGCACCAGTCTGCATTCCCACCAACAATGTAAGAGGGTTCCTTTTTTTCCACAGCCTCTCCAACACTTGTTACTATTTGTCTTGTTGATGATAGCCATTCTAACTGGAGTGAGGTGATATCTCATTGTGGTTTTTATTTGCATTTCTCTGATGATTAGTGATGTTGAGCATTTTCTCATATGTCTATTTGCCATTTGTATGTCCTCTTTGGAGAAATGTCTCTTCAGGTCCTCTGCCCATTTTTCAATTGGGTTGTTTGGTTTTTTGTTGTCGAGTTGCATGAGTTCCTTGTATATTTTGGATATTAGCCCCTTATCGGAGGCACTGTTTGCAAAAATCTTCTCCCATTGGTTGATTGCCTCTTTAATTTGTCGATGGTTTCTTTTGCTGTGCAGAAGCTTTTTAGTTTGATATAGTCCCATTTATTTATCTTAGCTTTTACTTCCATTGCCTTTGGAGTCAAATTCATAAAATGCTCTTTGAACCCAAGATCCATAAGTTTAGTACCTCTATTTTCTTCTATGCATTTTATTGTTTCAGGTCTTATGTTTAGGTCTTTGATCCATTTTGACTTAATTTTGGTACATGGTGGCAGATAGCAGTCTAGTTTCATTCTTTTGCATGTGGCTTTCCAATTCTCTCAGCAGCATTTATTGAAGAGGCTGTCTTTTCTCTATTGTATGTTTTTGGCTTCTTTGTCAAAAATTATCTGTCCATATTTATGTGGGTTTATTTCTGGGTTCTCAATTCTATTCCACTGGTCTGTGTGTCTGTTTTTCTGCAATACCATAATGTTTTGATTATTGTTGCCCTGTAGTACAAGCTAAAGTCAGGGAGTGTGATACCTCCAGCATTGTCCTTTTTGCTTTGGCTATTCGGGGTCTTTTGTGGTTCCATACAAATCTGATGATTTTTTTGTTCAATTTTTAAAAAAAATGCCATTGGGATTTTGATGGGGATTGCATTAAATCTGTATATTGCTTTGGGAAATATGGCCATTTTAACTATGTTGATTCTTCCAATCCATGAACACAGAATGTCTTTCCATTTCTTTGTGTCTTCTTCAATTTCTTTAAAAAATGTCTTATAGTTTTCAGTATATAAGTCTTTCACATCCTTGGTTAAGTTTATTCCTAGGTATTTTACTCTTTTTGTTGCAATTGCAAAAGGAATTTTTTTTAAATTTCTTTTTCTGAGATTTAATTGTTAGTATATATAGGAATGTAATGGACTTTTGTACTAATTTTATAGCCGGCAACTTTAAAGTATTCATTTATTGTTTCTAGTAATAGCTTTTTGGTGGAGTCTTTAGGGTTTTTTACATATAGTAGTATCATGTCATCTGTAAAAAGTGACAATTTAACTTCTTCATTCCCAATTTGGATGCCTTTTATTTCTTTCTCTTGCCTGATTGCTCTGGCGAGGACTTCCAACACTATGTTGAAAAGCAGAAGTGATAGGAGACAGCTCTGTCGTGTTCCTGAACGTAGAGCAAAGGGCTTCAGTTTTTCAGCATTAATTATGATAGTAGCTGAAGGTTTGGCATATATGGCCTTTATTATGTTGAGGTATTTTCCTTCTATACTCATTTTATTAAGTATTTTAATCACAGATGTATGTTGTATCTTGGCAAATGCTTTTTCTGCATCTATTGATATAATCATGATTTTTGTCCTTTATTTTGTTTATGTGGTATACCACATCGATCAATTTGTCTACATTGAACCATCCTGATGCCCCTGGGATGAACCCTACTTGGTCATGATATATAATATCTTTAATGCATTGTTGTATTCGATTTGCTAGAATTTTGTTTAGGATTTTTGCATCTGTATTCATCAGAGATATGGTCTGTAATTTTCTTTTTTTTGTGTTATCCTTACCAGGTTTTGGTATCAGGGTAAGAGGATTTTTTTTTTAAATTAATAATTCAGTCTCTTTAACTGTTAAAGGTCTATTTAGATTATTTACAAGTATTTCTTCTTGAGCAGTTTGATAGTTTTTATGTTTCTAGGAATTTGTCTGTTTCATCTAGGTTATCTAATTTGTTGGTATACAATTGTTCATACTATTCCTTATAACCCTTTTTATTTCTGTAGTTATTTCTGTTAGTAGTAATGTCCCAACTTGGATTCCTAGTGTTTTTCTCTTATTTTTCTTGATCAGACTAACCAAAGATTTGCCTTTTTTAAAAAATCAACTTTTGATATTGTTGATTCTCTATTGTTTTTCTATTCTCTATATCATTTATTTCTGATTTAACATTTATTATTTTCCCTGTTCTGCTTGCTTTGGGTTTACTTTGCTCTTCTTTTTCAAGTGTGTTAAAGTGGAATGTTAGTTTATTGATTTGAGATCTTTATTCTTTTTTAATATCAATATTTACAGGTATAAATTTCTCTTGGAGCACTGCCTACACTCCACTCACTCCAATTTTGGTATGTTGTATTTTTGTTTTCATTCATCTCAAAGTATTTTTAAATATTCTTTGTGATTTTTTTTGACCCCTTCATTGTTTAGGAGTATATTGTTTAATTTTCACATATTTTTTAATTCCCCAAATTTCCTTCCGTTACCAATTTCTGATTACATTCCATTGTGTTGGGAGAACATAGTTTGCATGATTTCATTTCTTTTAAATTTATTGAGAAGGATTAACTTATTAAGAAAGCCCTAACATGTGGTTGATTCTGGAGGATGTTCCATATACACTTAAGAAGAATGTGTATTTTGCCATTCATTGTAGTGTGCTATAGATGTCTGTTAGGTCTAATTGATTCATACTTAAACTCTTCTATTTCTTTTTGTTCTTATGTGTAGTTGTTCTATCCATTATTGAAAGTGGGGTACTGAAATCTCCAATTATTGTTGAATTGCCTATTTCTCTTTTTTTAAAAATTAAAGTTTATTGAGGTGACAATTGTTAGTAAAGTTACATAGATTTCACGTGTACAATTCTGTATTACATCATCTATAAATCCCATTGTGTGTTCACCACCCAGAGTCAGTTTTTCTTCCATCACCATATATTTGATGAATTGTCTATTTCTCTCTCCAATTCTATCATCATTTACTTCATGTAGTTTGGGGCTCTCTCTGTTTTTAGGTGCATTATGTTTCTAACCGTTATGTCTTCCTGATGGAATGACTTTTGTCATCATAAAATGTTCTTCATTGTCTTTAGTGACAATTTTGACTGTTTTATCTGATATTAGTATAACCACTTCAGCTCTCTGTGGATGATCTATCTTTTTTCATACTTATAATCTATACGTATCTTTGAATCTAAAGTGTATCTCTTGTAGAAAGCATAGAGTTCAATCATGGTTTTTTGTGGGTTTTTTTCACTTTTTAAAAAAAACCTTCTGCCTATCTCTGTCTTTTGACCAGAGAATTCAATCCATTTGTATGTAATGTAATTACTGGTAAGGTAGGATTTATGTCTGCCATTTTGCTGTTTGTTTTCTGTATATCATATCTTTTAAAAATTCCTCTGTTATGGCCTTTTTCTGTGTTAAATAGATATTTTCTTGTGTACCATTTTAACTTTCTTGTCATTTACTTTATTGCTTTCAGCTATTTTCTTACATGTTTATGATGGGGATTATAATTAACATCTTAATTTATAACAATCTGTTATAGGTGTCCTGGGCATACACAAGTTTTACACTTGCATGTGGCCTTCTAAATTTCTGGGAACATGCTGGTGCTTTTCAGAGCCTCCTAGGGATATCTCGTTCCCTAACTTTCCCATTTATTTATTTATTTATTTATTTATTTATTTATTTATTTATTTATTTATCTTCTTTGTTCCAAATGTTTTCACCACCTCAGGCAGCAGCAAAATTAAACAACTGCTGCTGATATGTTTGGACAAACACCCCAGGGAAAGGATATTCTACACAGAGTGAGCTCTGAGTCAGGTTAAGTAAAAACAAGCCCTGTGAGTGGATGCTTTCAGGGAACTTCCAGACAGGTCAAATAGTGACAGTTCCCAGGGGATAGAATGCTGGGGAATTCCAAATTTAGGGTACCCCTTCCAGTGGCTATTAGGCTGCTGCTTTTCCCAGCAACTGTGGTTGTGAAGCTTTTGGTTTTTAAGGTTGCCACAGAGTTGTGGAGAGGAAATGCCTCTAGAGCAGGGGTGTCCAAACTTTTTTCAACGTTTTTCACCAAGGGCCGTATGCAGTAAAATACACAGACAGCCAGGCCACTCACTCGAGGTGAAGTATGTATTGCCTCACCTGGTTTATTTAAGTAAACTAAATATATTTTTGGAATTTGCTGCGGGCCAATAAAAAAATGAATCGTGGGCCGCAGTTGGCCCGTGGGCCGCAGTTTGGACACCCCTGCTCTAGAGCAAGTTAAAAAGCAACGAAACTCACAATCTTAACACGATTCAGCTGTGTTTCTTGAAAAAACTCTCCTCAAATTGTTGAAAGTCTTTGGTTAACTTCCAGAATTCTGAAAAATTGGACTGTGACAATTTTTGCCAAAGTTCTCATTGCTTTTATGGGGGAATGGATTTTTTGAGGTCCTGATTCCATCGTTCTGGAAGCTGATCCAGATGGGGATCTTTTAATTTTAACATTCGATAATTCTATGCTCTGAGATTCTTATTTGTGTAATTGGGAGGAAATAAACAATCTACTTCTCCTGCTTTACCACCAATATGAGTGATACAGAGGGGAAGATTGTGAAGTACCTTATGTGTCAGAGGAAACCTCTGCAAACATAAGTTCATTATCCCTTTACAGAATGCTCAGTTCATCAAGGAGAACATGCTGTAATACTATATCTACTTAGCATGTGGAAATCACCCACTCCTACAGAGCATTCAGGAAAAAAAAAAAAGAACAAAGATCTGCTAACAGATATAGAAAAACAGGTGTTTCCATGCACCTAGGAGTGGTCACTGTAATTTAGCTCTAAGCTTCCGGGTAGCTGAGGTAAAAAGGGGCAAAGTCATATGACGTTCTCACTGTCTCATAAAATAACAAACAAATGTAACTGCGGGAGCCAATTTTTTTCCTGGCACCAATTTCTAGGAGGAATTTATTAAGTGGTTTTTGATGTAATGGACACATTTCTTCAACCGAACTTCCCTCAAGGGATCCATTCTCACAGAGCTCAAAGCCACAGCAGGCAAAGGCAGGAAGTGTTTGTTCATGGATAGGATGGCGACATCTGCAGGGCAAGGTTGGGAGGGGAAGGAAGGAACGCCATCAGCTGAAGGGTGGGAAGACTTCACGAAGGTGGTAGCATGTAAGGATGCCCTCAAGGGATAAGTAAGGTTTTGAACAGTGAAGAAGGGCAAGAAAATAGCATTTTGGGCAGAAGGAAGAACAGTAGCAATGGGAAGGCGGGGACACATTTGAAAGACATTTTGTAGGTTGAACAGACAGGGCTTGGTGTTCATCTGGATATGGGTGCGGAGGGAGAGAGAGGACTCCTGTCTGTCCCCTAGGAAGGGATGTGGAGCTTGGCAGGGAGGGTTTGCCGTGGGGCTCTGAAATTGCCCAGTGAGCATCCGTAGTGAAAGTGGTGGTCACCATAGTAACAGAAAGCATTCAGTGAGCTGCACTGCTTACCAAGCAATGTGTAATCTCAGGATATCCGTATGAGGTAGAAAGAGTTGTAGGAATTGAGAAGTAAAGAAGCCTGGCTTGCAACCATGATGATTCAGATGGAGTCCGTTGGGGATAGTTCTGGGAGTCGGCTCCTTAACAAGCTCTCCAGGTAATGACGATACAGGTGGGTTATGAGTCAAGCTTTTATGAATGTGGGTGTTATGGGATGAGTCCTGGACTGGGATTCAGGAGCAAGGAGCTCTGGCCTCTGTCTTCCCCTAATGTACTGTGCAACCTTGTGCAAGTAACTTCCCATCTCTGGGCCTGTTTCCTCTATAAAATAAGGGGATTAGACTCAGTCAGCAAGTCTCAACCCAAGCTGTACAACAGAGTCTGCTGGGAAGCTTTGACAAACTGCTGGTGCCTGAGCCACACACTGTGTCCCAGGCTAGCATCCATGCCAACACACTGAGGTGACTTTGTGTGTGTATGTGTGTTTAAAAAACTTCCAGGTGATTCTAATTACTGCTGGAGTTGAAAATTACCATCTAGAATCTAGATGATGCCCAGTGTTCCTCTTGTTCTAGAATTCTGAATCTGGGCAACGTTGTATCACCCCTTTCTTCATTATTCCCTGTCATGGGGGAAGAGGATTCTACAGAAGACAGTTTTCCCAGATAATTAAGAGGACTCCATTAAACACCAATCTTTTAAAACTTTCACTCTTCTTTGATTTTTCTTCTTAAAACAGCAAAATGCTTCTGATGATATAAAGTCACTATAGTCATTCATTTGTGCAGTTATTCAATAGATATGCATTTGACCTCTGCCGTGTGTTAGATGTTTATTAAAAAAATGTCATAGAGTAGTCAAAAAATGGATGGATCATGGATTAGTAATAATAATAATAATGGCAACTAAGTAATAATAATAATGGCAACTAAGTAATAATAATAATGACAACTAACATTTAAATATTCATCAAGTGCTTACTCTCTGGTAGGCACTGACTAAGCACGCTGGTTTCATTATCACATTTACTCTTCACAGCAGTCCTCTGACACAGGTACAGTTATATCCCCCTATTAGAGATGCGGAAACCAAGGCACAGAGAAGTCCTGTACTTTCTCAAGGTCACACAGCTGGGTGGGGCAGCGCTGGGATTCAAACCAGGCCCCAACCAGCCGATGTGATCTGAAACAACGTTGTTCCCTCCCAGAGCCTCAGTTTCCTCTGGTGCTGAGGAACTCAGGCCCCTTGGAGCCCTCACACCTTACGAGTCCATGTCTGCCCCCTCAGGTCCCTCCGAAAGTCTCTCACCTGCATCAAGGAGAGTCTGCGGATCTTCATCGACCTGGGGGCGAGAGACAAGGCCACCGAGGCCTGGCTTGCGGCTGGGCGACTCCACTACCTCCTGCAGGAAGACGAGCTGGTGGAGCTGTACCTGCAGGTAGGCCTCCCGCAGAGCTCATCTGCTGACTCGGGCCATTTGTGGGAGGCAGCTGGACCCTCCACAGTGACCATCTGGAGAGAGAGAGGGTAGGTCAACTCGGGGCCGCTCCCTGCACACAGATGGAAACCAGGGCAGCCTGGCAGGCTGAATACAGATGGAAAAGGGACAGTCCCTGAGCCCATATACACCTGTGAGCTCTCAAAGAACCCGGTGGGAGACTCTCTCACTTGTCACGTCAAATATATCCATCTTTCCAAAGCTGGACATGTAATTCGACTTCGGGGTTTTGCTGCAATTTGAGGTTGATGTGTGTAGGGTGTTAACGTTATTGTTCTCTTATGATTTTTTGTTTGCGTACCTTTAATATCTGAGATAGGGCGTAGAGTAGTGACTTAAAGCCTGAGCTTTGGAGAAAGACAGTCCTGGAATCAAATCACAGGGCTGTTATTATGAACTGCGTGACCTCGGGCTTGCCACGTGAGCTCTCTGGGCCTCAGTTTCTTCATGGGTGAGCCCTCTCTTAGTAAGGATTGGGAATATGACTTACATAGTAAACACATATGCATAGGAAGCATTTACCAAGTGCTTGGGACTTAGTAAATGCTTAAGAAATGGTATTTCATCATCATCATCATCACCATTATTGTTATTACTATTATCTGCACAATGCTGATATTATAATGGTATATAAGAGGATTTGTTCCATCAAAAATATGCACCTTCCTTCCCATTTCTTGCTTTCTCCCTTGTTATTCCCCTACACTTGCAAAAACTTTCTTCCACTGAGACTTAATAATGCTTGTGTAATGTTGATCAAATGTTTACTCTACGCAGGAAACTTAGGGAAACACATCACACATGTAATGTAGTTTAATCCTTGTTACAAATACAGCAGTAGTTTCTACTGAATGAGGACAAGTGACTTGCCCAAGGTGAAATAGCTAGTTAAGTGGTGAAAACTGCCCGCTGGCAGTGAGACTTAAAGCTTTCACTCTCAGACTCTATTCTGCCTTGGGATTTTAGAGCTGGAAGGATTTTTAGAGAGCAGACAGTTCCGTTTTGCCTTGACTTTCCATGAGCTGGAGGCCAGAAGGAGCTGTTTTGGGTTCATGGCTTGTGGCAGAGCCTCTGTCTCCAGGATTCCATCTCACTGCCTCTCCCTGCGTGTAGCTGCATATGCAATAATGATAATTGTGGGGTCTTGCACCAATGACTCACTGGCCAGAACTGGTCCCAGGCCCAGCCAACCCCCGAGTACCACCTAACTTGAAATTCTGCAGGTCTTTCCCACTGACAGGAATCATTCTCTCCCTGAGGCGGTTTGAGGTGCTGTAGCTGCACAGCTGATGCTGTGCATTCTTCACTCTTCAACTTCTCACCACCTCTTGTGTTGATGCAATATGAAGTAGTTTGCTGGAGAGAACGAGGTCATGGTGGCTAGGAGAAGCAAGGGTACTAGGCTGGAGGACACTAGCATTAGTTTGCCACTCGCTACCGATGTGAACGTGGAGCGGTTTCTTAATCTTTCTGAGCCTCGGTTTCTCCATCTGGAAAGTGCAGGTGTTGGACTAGTCCACTGCTTTCCACACTTCAGTTATTTGTACGTCAAGTTCACAGTTTTGCCATATCTGTGTACCGTGTACTACTATTTACTTATTTTTGACTCAATTTCAAATCAGCTTAGCTTTTTACACTAAACTAATGCTAGCTGAAATCACAGGTTTTGATGTATTATTAATCTTTTATTCTTAAAACACATTGAAGTAAATACTTAGCTATGGAAACCTAAAATATTCGTGTACTGCTAAAAATCACTCTAGGGCCATACAGTGTAATCACTCATAACATGATGGGGAAATGCTGGACTAGAGAATCTCAAAGCCTTCTTACCAGCTCTGTGAGGGTGGAGGACAATTCAGAATTCTGGACACTTTAGCAGAGGCTTAAACTAGGTGGTCAGGGTCTCTCTCCTGCCAGTCCTGTGAACCTTTGAGGTCCTTCCCTCCATCTTTTTTTTTTTCTTTTTAGATTTTACTGGGGAAGGGGAACAGGACTTTATTGGGGAACAGTGTGTACTTCCAGGACTTTTTTCCAAGTCAAGTTGTTGTCCTTTCAATCTTAGTTGTGGAGGGTGCAGCTCAGCTCCAGGTCCAGTTGCCGTTTTCTAGTTGCAGGGGGCACAGCCCACCATCCCTTGCGGGACTCAAGGAGTTGAATTGGCAACCTTGTGGTTGAGAGGCCACTGGCCCATGTGGGAATCGAACAGGCAGCCTTCGTTGTTAGGAGCACGGAGCTCCAACCGCCTGAGCCACCAGGCCGGCCCCTCCTTCCCTCCATCTTTGACAGCCGTTTCTGTCTCACCCAGGCAGCCATCCAGAAAGCCCTGAAGTCAGAGGAGCCCTCCTTGGCTCTCAAGCTCTACGAAGAAGCAGGTGACGTGTTCTTCAATGGAACCCGCCACAGGCATCGCGCAGTGGAGTATTACCGAGTAAGTCCGAGCTACACAGCGCTCCCAGCCAGACCCTGGTACAGAAGGGTGCGTGGCCACATAAACTTCAGCCTGGACCCCTCTCCCCCTCTCTTACGGGTATTTATTTTTTCCTCTCTTTGTTCAATTTAGCAGGCTCTAAAAGAAGGTGCTGATAAACTCTGTCATTCTCAGGCTGGATAAATTATTCTTCCTGGGAAAACAACCCATAACAATGACATCTCTTGGGTGCATGGTACTTTACTGTTTGTATCACACTTTTATGTTAACGTTTCCATGTACCACTGATGGCATGGTGGGAGATGTCTGGTCCATGGACAAACACTTTTGTTTTGCTAGTTTTTAATAAGTATGCACTAGAAAATATTTTTAAAAATTAAAAATGTATAATAACAGCTTATCAAAGTCACGATGAGGCAAGATAACAAAAGACTGTTGATTTAAGAAATAATACTAATTAAATAAGTGTCCAGATGATGTTAAGCAGATATGTCAGAAAATCATAATTGTTATCATTGACTGAATTTAGGGAAACATCACTATCTTATCCTAAAATTTTACTTATTCAGATATTCATTCATTTGCTTGTTCAGTTGTTTATTCAGTCATCAAACATTTATCAAGCAGCCAGCATGTGCCAGGCACTGAGCTGGGGTGGGGAGAACAAGAAACACGTCCCTATTGGGATGCGCATTGTCATGGGCATTTTATAAATGAGAAAAGTAAGGCAACATGAAGTGACCTGCCTAAAATTCTATCATAATAAAAACAATAGGAATGACCATTTACTGGACACTCAGACACGCCACATGCGCTGTATATGTGCTTTATAGATTAGCACTGTAAGTGCTGAGGGAGCACATGGATGGAAGGTGAATAACTTTCCTGCTCTTAGTTTCCCCAATCTTTAGAGGCCTGATGACCTCTAGTTCTTCCCCCGCTAAGATCTGGGCGTAGCAACCAAGAGCAAGGACCAGGAAAATGAGCAGAGAAAAGCTATGCATGGAAACATGACCCATCCCCTTGGTTTTCGTCGCTACCATCCCCCAACCCGTCAGTGGAGTGTGAGCCCCTATGTTAAGTACCAGTGCTTCTTGGGAGACGACGGTTCTTTGTGCCTCTCTTCTCAGGCTGGGGCTGTCCCTTTAGCAAGGAGGATGAAGGCAGTGAGAACCGAGCTCCGGGTCTTCAACAAGCTGACGGAGCTGCAGATCAGTGTGGAAGGCTATGACAAGGCTTTGGAATTTGCCACCCTGGCGGCCAGGCTCAGCACAGTCACAGGTAGGTGGCCCTGTATTGAACGGGAGTGGTAAACACTCCCCCAGGAGGTACAACAAAGCGGTCACAGCACAGGCTCTGGAGTCAGACTGCACAGATTCAATTCTGGGTCCAACTACAGGGAGCCCTTAATTAAACAAGCTGCTTAAGTCTAACAGCTTCAAGTTTGTCTTCGGCAAATCAGGATTAAAAATAACACCCAACTCATGCAGCTGGTATGAAGACTATTGATTAACCATGTAAAATCTATAGTGCTTAGTACATAATAAGTCCTTGGTAAGTGTTACCTATACCCACTAATTATTATATTACAGTTGGTATTCCTCTGAGTACAGGGCAAATAGTGTTTTATCCTATGCATAGGCAATGCCCCTTCCAAAAAACCTGTGCCCTAAATTTTTAATGGATTGATTGTTAATCAAACGCATATTTTCCCCATGGAATTAAAATGTAGGTGAAGGTCAGATTCCCATTTAATTAACTCACTGTGTATCTGAAATAGTTTGCATTTACTACAAAAGCTAGTGGGACACAAAACAAGTCATTAAAATAGAAAGAAGGCAGACTTTTAAAAAGATTAAAAAAAAAAACTCATCTCAAAAGTTGGTGCTTGAGGGAAAGCAGTTTTGATTAGAGGAGGCTTGATTAGATGCAGAGGCAAATGGAATCTTCTGTAATGATTCTGGAAGGACTTTTGGGCATTCTCAATGACATTAGATGTGGATGGTCCTGGACTTTATTGTGTCTAATTGCACTTCAGAGCACTCTCCTCTTCCTCCCTTTTTCTGTACTGCAAAAACTCTTATCTCTGCGACTGTCTGGCTAATCTCAGGAAAGGCCTTGGGGGCCCCAGGCAGCTTCCTCTCGGGCACTCTTCATCCTTTCCTGGACAGAAGCTGACAGGAGGCTGTATCCACCCTTTCGTGTACTTCCCCGTGACTGGATTTTTCCATATCAGAGAATTTTCTCTCCTGTGGATTTTCTCTTTTAATTTGGGCTTTGGCCCTTTGAACCTTAAAAGTGATGTTGTTAGATTGCATCAAGCAGCCATCTTGCAAATAGCCCCCCAAAACTATTGGAAGCCTTTGTTCTCTTTAAAAGACCACTTTGTACTAAAGGAGTTAGTTATTAAAGCAACAAATGCACCCAAACCCAAAACAACATGCCATAGACTCATTAGAACGAAGGTTCTACAGTGTGGGTTAAAAGTAAACAGGCTCTAGCTTAGCTGAGACTGCGAGCTGGTAAAGGAGCAGTGCTGACGACCCCTGCTGATGGCAGCCCCAGAGCGCTCTGGAGAGAGTCTTTATGTGAAGACATTAGTTATATAGTTATTCATTGTGAAGAATTCTTAGCTACTCCATTAAATTAGTCTTGTCACTATGTCCCATCACAGGGATTTGGAAATAATCATTTCCCAGTTACAGTGACATCTGTAGTGAGGAGGAAGTTGTTTTTCAAGAATCCTCCCAGCAAATCCTGACCAGCACGTGTACTCTAATTAGTCACGCTCACAGAGCTCTGTTTTCTGTTGCAGCACTTACCACAGGTGTAATTTTACCTTTGTTCGTGGGATTCTTTAAGGAATGTCTGTGTCCTATGAGACAGTAAGCCTCACGAGGGTGCGGACCTCTTCTACCTTGTTCTCTATGTCCCAAGCACAATCCCCGGCACCTAACAGACCTTCACAACATTGTCCAGAATGAATGGGTGAATGATGGGAAGCGTTGGCTGCAGGATAGCTCTCTCCGTCGTCCTCTCCTAGGAGATCAGAGGCAGCAGCTGGTGGCCTTTCACCGTCTGGCTTCGGTGTACTACTCCCTGAACATGTGTGAGATGGCTGAAGACTGCTACCTAAAGACACTGTCCCTCTGTCCAGCTTGGCTGCAGAGTCCCAAGGAGGCGCTGTACTATGCGAAGGTATATTATCGCCTGGGCCAACTCACCTTCCACCAGCTGAAGGTAAGAGCCTTACTTGCAGTGTCGTGTGTGTGACAGTTGCCATCCAACCGTATCCTTCCCCTGACCCTGAGCCCTCAGGGTAGAGTTGAGGTGGCCCAGATGGGGAGTCTCGTCTCATAGGGTGGGGAGTGGCCCCACTGAGGACCCAGTGATTCTTTCCACTTAGCCCCATTGGAAGCTTCCAAGGTGTTCCCAGCTCTGCTAGGAGATAGATCACAGCTTTTCCTTCTCCTTGCTCTGCTCTCGTTTCTGTGGCCATTTTATCTATCAAGCACTATGGGCACGTTGCCTGGTACCTGCGAGCATCTGAAGGGCCTATGAAAATATATGAGACCCAAAACAAAAGAACTCAGAACTCCACAATGAAAATAAAAAGTAATGCTTAACTGTATGTCTACAGAATGTTATAGATTAACTAGTCACTTGAAACTCACTTTATGATAAAGTTATACGAAACTGTACTTTAGGAGAAATCTGGGCGTATGTTAGTATGTTTGAGATAATGAGGTGTGGGGTCTTCGAATGTCAGCACGTGCAGCTCCCAGGGCCTTAGCTGTGATCCTCCTGTTTGCTCTGCTGGAGTAGAATCCAGAACATCTTATTTCCCAGCCCCTTGGAGAACTGTGTTGGTGTGAGATTCTGTTACGATTCTGGCCCTCCAGTCTCATCCCAGGCCTTGGCTTCCTTTTACCAGAGGTCCCTGTCGGCTCCCGCACAAGCCTCCGTCTCTTCATTCAGGGGCTTCTGAGGGAGTCACGTCTGTGTCTGGCCCTCAGGGGATCCTCAGAGCAACTGGCTGTCCTTGTCTTATTTGCCAGAATTAATTATTGCTTCTGGCCTGAATTAATTATTGACTTAGGAGGGTTAATGGGAACCAGACATTCCTTTTTGAGTCTCGCCCAAAGGAGCATCTGTTCCTCATTTCTGCCACAGAGGGAGGGGTAACGGGTTGGGAAGGACTCCACAGCCATCTTCCCTCTGTCCCACAGCTCCCAGGGAGCCGTTCAGGGACAGAGTGTGTGTGATTGGATTGTATCAACTAAAGGCTCTAGGGTTGCAAGGAGAAGAACTCAACTCAAACTAGCTTAAGCAAAAACGGGCAATTGATTGGCTTAACTAACAGGGAAGTTCAGGTGTAAATTTAGTTTCAGGTAGTTCTGGATGCTGGTGCTCCAATACCATCATGCATCTCCCCATCTCTCTCTGTATCTCTCGGCTCTGTGTGCTTCTACTTCTGTTTCTTGGTCTCCTTCCCCTCTCACTATTGGCAAGCTCAAGCCCACCCCTAACAGGGTACCCTGCTCGGTCACACAGAAAGTTTCCTGGGAGGGGCCGGGATAGGTCAGCTTGAGCCATTTCAGCACCCCTGAAGCACTGTACCCAGGGGGATGCTGCTTCATGACTGGCAGAGCCTGGGTAAGATGCCACTCCTGTGCCTGGGGATGAGGGCCACTGGGGGTTAGCAATGTCCTGGGGCTGCAGTGGAGTGGGGGAGGAGCTCCCCGGAGGAACCCGGAGAAGGGACGGGAAAATATGTCAGGCAGACAAAAGCTAGGGCTCCCAGCACTGCCACCAGCCTGTCCTGGGAATGTTCGCTAATGCTGTGTCTTCTTTGCCCCCTTGCCACGGGGTTAGGATGCCCACGATGCCACTGAATACTTCTGGCTGGCCCTGGCAGCAGCGGTCCTGCTGGGTGACGAGGAGCTGCAGGATACCATTAGGAACAGGCTGGACAACATCTGCCAGAGCCCCCTGTGGCACAGCAGCCCCTCCGGACGCTCCTCAGAGCGGTCGCGGTGGCTGAGTGGGGGGGGCCTGGCCCTCTGAGGAAAGCTGCCCCTTCTCTGACCAGTTGGCATGGCCAGAAGCTGCCCCGCTGCCCTAGGCTTCTAGACACTAATTGGAGGGTTCAAGTCCTCACCTGACCCAGCCCCCTCATTTCACAGTGGAAAGAACACAGCCCAGAGTGAGAGCAGCTCATTCTGGGCTGACCACATGAGCCGTGGATGACACAGCAGGCATTCGAAGGCCTGGCTTTGTGTCTGGAGCCTCACCAGCAGACCGTGGCTCTTCCACACATATGGCCTTGGAAATGCACTTTCTTGACACACAATTCTAGAGAAAACGAGATACGTTGCCGCCGGGGAAACCTAGCTCATCCCCCAGTGGGGAAATCAGGAACTGCACTGGAGAGAAGACAGCAGACTGGACTTTGTTCCCTCACGGACTTTGCTCAGGGATAGACCCTCCCCTAACCAGTGAAGACACTGGTAGCTTCTTTCTTCTCTCTTTTCAGCTAGGACCAAAGGAGGGGCTGCTTTTCCTGCTCACAGGGCCTGGGGGGCAAGAGGGGTGGGGAATTCACCATGCTCTTACCCCGAAAGACGCAGTCTCAGAATGGCCAGCTGGAAGGCACCGGGCGTGAGGTCTGACCTGGGGTCACCGTCTCCATCCTTTCCTGAGGCTCTGCTCCCACATAATCTGCCAGAAACCCTGGGAAAGCTTCCCAAGGGCTAGGGCATAAAAATGGAGTCCTAAGAAAACTATGATGTGTAAATAGTATATATTATTATATAAACTAGTTTCCTATTAGTATATATAATAATATACATACGTAATAGTAAATTACGTGTAAATAGTATCTATTATTAAATATTGCCCATTTACATCTACACAGACATTTGTCTCCTTTATAACAGGGAGAGACGGGATGGGAGACTTGGAGGATGGGTATCGTGTTGATTTCAGGGCAGCTCCTTGACAAGGCATTTCTGTTAGTTCTCCATCACTACGTAGCACACACAGGAATTGGCCCATTTGTTATCTCACGGTTTCTGTAGGAAAGAGGCATCCAAGTGTGACCTAGCTGGGTCCTCCGGCTCAGGGTGGCTCAGAAGCCTGCGATCCAAGTGTCAGCCGTGGCTGCAGTCTTCCCAAGCTCAGCAAGGGAAGGATCCGCTTTCAGACTCGCTCACATCGTGTGGGCAGGGGTCCGTTCCTTGCTCGGCTGTTGGCCAGAGGTTGCCCAAGTTCCCTGCTTCATCAGAATGAGCAAGTGAGCAGAGTGAGAGAAAGAAGTCACAGGCTTCTCATCACCCACTCTCAGAAATGACATCCAATTAGTTTTGCCTCTTCTATTCTTTGTAAGTGAGTCACTAGGTCCAGCCAGCACAAAAAGGGAGGGTAGTCCCAACGGTTTGAAATGGGGGCCATGTCAGAAGCTGCCTATCCCAATAATTCTGATTCAGTAGGTCTGGGAGACACCCCTGCAACGTGCATTTTTAAGGAGCAACTCAAGTGATTCTGATGAAGGCTCAGCCTTGCTCTGAACTGAGAGAAGATACAAGAAGATCTAGCCACAGGGCTTGCCACCTGATGCCTATGGCTTCAGTTTTACTGTCAGACCCTTAATTTCTAGCTCCTTGGCCCAACCTGGGGGTTGGCAGTGTGGCGGGGTGGGAAGCGGGTGGTGCGTTGCACCAGCATTGCGTCTTCTATGAGTAGTCAGAAGCTGGTCTACACACCAGTACATCTTGTTTTCTCTCAGGAGCTTGGTTGGTTGTCAGAACCAACTCTGCAGAGTATTCTCCAGGAAGGAAGTGAAGTGACCTAACTCACTAGCATGTAAAATAGATGTCATTTTGCTCCCACCACAAACCCTAAAATCTGAGCAGGGAGGGATGTTGCGGAGTTCTTTCAACAACATTCCTGGGAGGGTCAGGGGCACGTGCGTCCCAGGACAGTTACGCATCTGGTATTTGAAGAAGGCGTGCTTGGCCCTGGAAGCAGAGCCGTGACCCATTCCCCATTTGACTCAAGTTACAGACCCTCTCCCTTCCCCGCTGACCTATGCCTCTCCTGGACAGATGCCAGTTTCTGTCTCTGACAGTGTGGTTCCCATGACTGCACCCGGCTTTCGGTGTTGGCAGGTGGGTGGAGAGGACAGAGGCATGTTACGGTACTTAATGTTGTTTAATATTGTATTTTAACGTTGCATTACAATTTGTCTTCCTCCCCCCATCCATAGCGGCCTCGTCTCACCATCGGCTCACATTGAGCTTATGCTCCCAGTGAAACCTCTTCACACATGAGCTTCTGTTTGGCCAGATCTTTCTCAATTGCTACCAATGAATTACATATATATAATTTATATATATAATTTATATGTAAAATTTATATATATGTATATGTATGTATATATGTGTATGCACGTATATGTATATACATACATTTTTAAGTGAAGGGCATTATATCTACTCATTTTACATTTCATTGGGAATTTTGTTTAAAATGTTTTGATTCTGCGCACTTTGGTTCACCTCTAAATCTGGTAAATCTGCCTCTAACAGGTCAGTTATAAAAATGTTCCGCACAGTTCCAAAGACAAAGGTAGGACAAGGTTTTTTAATGAGGAAAAGCGTTGTGCTGTATCCTCGCCATGACTACATCCTGTATGCAAATTGGTTTGCTAACATAGTCTTTAAAAGTATTTAAAAATCCCATTTAAAAATGTGGGTGACTTCCCCTTGGAATCGTGCTGAAGCTAGTTTTTCATGATCCACAGAGGGTGAAGTGGTGATTGGATCTGCTCTCTATTTAAGCAGGTTTTATTATACGTGTGTAGCAGCCAAAGATGCATCAGTCAGCCTCGTTATGCTAATCATTCCCCAGAACTTACATGACCTGCCTGGCTCCTGGCCCTTTGTATCTAACCTAAATAGCGAACAAGGAGCGAATTACAACATTGTGGAAAACCCTGGGACATGTTTTCTCAGCTTTCAGGTATGTTACTTCCTACTTACCATTGTTAATACTCTGAAATCCAACATTGTCTTTATCCTTTTCTTATTTACTTTTCCAGTATTTTAAGAGGTGTGTGTGTGTGTGTGTGTGTGTGTGTGTGCGCGCGCGTTTGCTTGTGCTTTGTAAGGGGGTAGAGGCTTTCAGAATGCAGGGAAGAAGCAGATCACCAGGGAGCAGGGAAGCTTGGATTTTGGTCTTGAATTTGACCTTCCTTACATTGCAAAGTGACCTTGCGTAAGTCACAACCTCGGTATACCTTAGGTCTCCCATATAGAAAGTGTGATCACCTCTGGGTTTCTTTTCAGCAAAGTTATTTCCATATCGTATGAGCAAGAGGAGAGATTTGTATCAGAGAGACGAAATCATATAGTCTTATGGCCCAATTTTGTTCTCGTCTTTTTATATAGGTGAGTAAACTAAGAAATGGAAAAGTCATTTTCTCCCAGTCATGCAGGTAGTTAGTGGCAAATACAGCGGTGCCCTGCATTTCGTGACCCCAGGACTGAGCTGCAGTAATGACAGGGTTTTTCTCCTGCATACACACCTCCTGAGCAGCCATTAACACACTTTTTCTGAATTGATTTATTTCCCTTACTCATATAAACTAATTTTATAAAAGATGACTGGTTTGTACAAGCAGGACTTGTGTTGCTTTCCCTAAATAGTATTTCATAAATAAATACAATGGAAGCCAAACAATGCACTAAATTCAAGCTAAGTCCTGTTGCCCATGGCAAGTGCCCAGCTTAGGCTTGCTTTGGCGTTATTTGAAAATAGATTTAACAAGTGGCAGGGAGTGTTGAAAACAGACTAACATTGTTCTTGAGCAATCAGAGAATCAGAGAAAGCAGCTGCAAAAGACTAACCTCCCCACAATGGGAGTCAATGCTATTCAATGCCGTGTCTGGGCACGTGCTTCGTACGTCCCTCCGGGAAGTGAGGACTCACTTGTGTGAGAAGGAAGGGCGCATTATATAATATGAATCTGATTCAGGATGAGAAACGCGATGATGGGAGCTGAGTCCAGACAGGGTGTTACGGGAGCTCAGGCATGGGAGTGAGGGCAGCAGGCAGGGCTTCCTGGCAAAAATGCATCTCAGCTGAGTCCTGAGAGAGAGAGATCTACAATTCTATCTGCAGGCCAGGGGGTGTGAAGTTGACATGTGTCAAGCAAAGGTCCAGATGCAGGAGAGGGCCTGGCATTTTCTGAGAACAGTCACACATTCAGCAAAGTTGGAGCAGAGACAAGGAGGCAGGGAGGGGCAGTGAGAGGAGAGGCTGGACAGGGGAGCTGGAAAGAGACCCTGAGGGCTTGGTCTTTACCCTGAGGGTGAGGGGAAGCCACAGAAAGGTAATAAGCAGGAGAGAGAGCCATGGTCAGATTCGTGCGTTGGAAAGATGGTCCAGGAAGCAGCATGAGAATGGGTTACAAGGCAGCAGGAAGGAAAATGGGAGACCCATTAGAACCCAGCTATTGCAACAACAAACTACAGCCTCTATTTGGATTTCACCAGTTTCCTCACTAAAGTCCTTTTTGTAATCCAGAGCCCCATTGCATTTAGCTATCACGTTTCCCTAGTCATCTCTGGTCTGTGGTGCTTTCTCAGTCTTCTCTTTGTTTTCATGAACTTAACCATTTTGATCTCTGTCCCTTTTGATAATTGTGCCCATTGGGATGTGTGGACGAGGGGAAGAGGGGAAGGAGAAATTCAAGGGGTGTGCCCTGCACTCACTTAGTAGTAGTTTCAGGTAGAGTCTGGCAAGGGAATCAGGCATACCTGGGTTAGAATCTGTCTCTTACTAGCTGTGTGACCTTTAGCAAATGAATTAACTTCTCTGCGCCTATTGTCAGAATTATATCAGTCGGCACACGTGAAAAATACCGAGCACAGACAGTGCTTGGCACATAGTTTAAACATTAGACGACCTGATAGACTTGTTTACCTTCTTTCATAGACGAGGAAATGGCTGAAGCATATCTATCTTTAGGGACAGAGCTTTACCCAAGGACGAAAGAAACCTGATTCAAGACTCAAAACAAATGAGGCTATTTTTAAAGGGAGCTAATATAATGGTTTATATTCTCCAAAAAACTTAGTATCCCCACCCATGAATTTATTTATTTTAAAGTTAAGATTTAAGATTTAAACTCTTTTTCATGCTAGGTTTTATTTGCCCCTTTGCAATGTAATCACATTTTCTTTGTTTCTTGATGAAAGCCTTGGAGTTAAAAAGTGCAGCCAAACCTAGAGTGATGGGTGGAACGCTGCTATTGCCGTCGGGGACACTTGTGTCTGAAGCCGGCCTCCACCTCTCCCCACCAAGGGACCTGGGCAAGTTACTCTACCCCCTTAGCCTCCATGTTAACTCTGTTTGGCCTTGTACTGGAGACCTCCCATGTGGATGGCTTGGGATGAGCGCTCTATTCATGGTAGGCATCGTGATGAAGCAGGAGTAAGCAGATTCTTAGTAAGCAGATCTAGTCCTGGGCCCTACATCTGTTGACGGGGTGTGTGTTTGCAGTGCTGTTTTCTTTGGGCCTTTACCGCTCGATGAGACCTCTTGGGTGGGACAGCATATCTTTCTCAGTGTGTGCCTCTTTGATGCCCCAACCCCAGTCAGTTATTTCAGAACCTGGGGATTAGAGGATGGACGCTGCAGGCAGTCCTGGCTCTGAGAACATGCAGTTGGTTCGCATTCCTCTAAGGGGTGTAGTCTCCCCAGAGAAGCATAGGGGCTGGGGACGCTCTGCCCAGCTGGGACGTGGGATGGGGTAGAGGTGGGACCAAGGAAAACGAGTGTGGCTGAGACTCGCTCATGGGGCCTCTTAGCTTAGTTTCCCAGGAGAGACTGGGAGGCACGTGGGGGGAACGGATGCTGTGCTTGTTTTAATGGTGAGAATGCCAGCTCCCACTTCTCGGCTGCCTTTGCCTCATTGCTCAGGGCATCCGCATAGCTCGAGGGGTGAGTCCCCTTTAGGTGAGCTTCCAGACAGGGGAGGGGAGGATGGCTGAGGTCACCAGGGCAACCAAAAGCAAGGCTTATGCTCATCTATGGCGTCCCTCTCTGTGAGAAATCAAGAATAGGTCCAGTAGGGGGCAGTAATGTCTCTCCTAAAGAAAGTATTTAACATTCTATGTTAAATCAGTCTATGGCAGTGACTTTCAAACCCTTTTTCTTTCCTTACTGTGACAGTAAGAAATGCATTTGACATTGTATCCTAGTATGCATATGCACAGACATACATATACGTTTCACAAAACACCACGTACTTCCTACAACATGAAAGGTACTTTGATTTCGTTTCTATTCATTTTTTTACATTCTATTGTAATTTTAAACTACCCAGTTTATAACATGCTAAATTGATTTCTAGATTCACTAAGCTGCAGTTTGAAAAGCACTGATCTGGAAGGAGTTCTCTCAAAACGCACAGGAGGGCTCTGGCCTTTGTTCCTTCTTACATATCATTTGCTGGGAAACTTTGTTGAGACCAGGGAACATGTACGTATCAAAATAAAAATAACAGTTGACATTGTTGAATGAATATTAAGTAGCAGGCTCGATGCAAAATTTTTCTGAGAAGGACTCTCTTACGTAATCCAACAACATTTTTAGGAAGATAATTATTGTTTTTATTTCCATTGAGGTTTAGAGAATGTACGAGTAAGTTGCTGTCCAGTTAGTAAGTGGTGGAGGTGAGAGTTGAACTTATGTCCTCATGATGTCGGAACTAGAGCACTAACCTATTATATTATATGTGGGTCTGTCAGGTGCCACATCTCTGGGGCAGATATTATCACTAATGTGATCATAGATAGAAGCAAGATTAAAACTTGTTTCAGCAGTCTGGAATATTGGGCTGAAAGCAACACTCTGATTCTGGTGAGTCAAAAGAATTAATTACTCCAGACAGGATTGGAGAGACCTGATTTTTGTAGGAGGTCTTGAGAAAAACATGGAGGTTAGTGTTGACCACAGTCAGGTAACTCAGTCGAGAAGAAATGATAAACATCTTTCCCCAATGGAAAATGAAAGGAGGAACAGAATATTCATATAATGGCATAGTGGTGATAGGTGAAAAACAAGCTATAAATTAGATTTTGAAAATGCCAGCTGAGGAATGGGGTGAGTAAAGGGAATTTGCAAGAGACCCAGAGCCAATAATAGAAGACTGTGGATACCTGAGCCATTGAGGCAGCCAGGTGGAGCTCTGTGGGTCTCACTCATCGTAGCACTGTGGCTTGAATGGAGGTCGCAGATGGGAGAGAATTACCTACTTTGGATTTCATGGGACAACTGATAAGGACACCACATCCTCCAAATGTGTCCTGGGAAACAAATAGCCTGGGAGAAGCCCATGCTTAGGTTGAGATGCCTTAATTCTTTTGCACAAATAATGTTACAAACAATTTTGCACTTACAGTATTCAGAAATGCTTATTTATTCTCTGAATCTTCCATTTTATTTTTATTTGGAGTTGCACATTTTTACCACGATCTATGGAAAGGGTTTTTAAAATAGGTACTCTCTCCTGTTCTTGATTCTAACCTTTCAGATGTAGAATGTGATATTTAAACATGATGGAAATGACTCTCAACTACTTCACCTTTCTTGCATAGGCCAAATATTGTGTGTGAAGGGTTTTTGTTGTTGTTGTTCTTGAACTTTCTTGTAAATTGAGAACTTGTGATGTTTGTTCATCTGGGGATGTATTGGACATCTGCTTCATGGAGATGCTCATAGGAGTGTCTCTGACTTCCCTGGACGTTGTACCAGACAGCGGTGACATTAGCTACATCTGCTTTCCTCCCAGGGAAGCAGCCGTGGGCCAGACTGAAATCACAGCTGTGTGGTAATCCTGGTGATCAAACAGCTACTTATTCATGAAACAAAACAAAATGGGCTTTTGTCTGTCCTGGCACATGTAGCTTTGGGAGTCCGGTGGGTGGAGGAAAGGATGGCCAAGCAGAGAGCTGACTGGGAGGATCTGTATTTTTGCTTGTTTGAAACTCCTAAGGGATTGTAGAGGCTGATATTCTCCCCCTCCGCCAAGTCCTGTGGCATTCCTTTCTCTTCTTTCAGCTAATAAAGTCTGTCTTTCTTTCTCTTGGTGTCCTTAGATTAGGGTCTCCCTTTTGCATGTGCTTGCAGGTCCCTGTACTTTTCCTTGAGGCCGGATAGCACAGTGTGTAGTTATACTATCTGTGTGGCTCTTAAAAGGATAATCTCTGTATACCACCGACATTGGAAGCTACATGGAAGCAGGGACCTTGTCTGGGGCACTCACCTCTGTATTTCCAGAGTCGAGCCCAGTGTCTGACACATGGTAGATTTGCAGGAAAGATTTGGCGAATCAGTTCATAGAAAAAACCAAATGAATGAAATTTTGGACTCAGGTTGTGACCCCTTTTATCACGTATGGGAGGGAGAAAGTATGCAAACCATACCCTACCTGCGTTTTGCTCACAAGTGACTAGGGAATTGGGTGACAGGGCTATGCACACTCATTGCAGGTGCTCAGTACAAGTCTATTAAGAACAACAAGAAGCATAATTTTCATTTGTTTAGATTGAGTTGCTAAAGATGTGCTGGCCTCTTCCTGATTTTCAGAGGCAGTAGCAGTGATGACACCTTATGAGCAGTTAGGACATGGTATTTCACTGAGCACCTGTGCTAAGTGACCTACCTGCAGTGCATGACTTGATCCTCTGAAAGTCCCTACAAAGAAGGTGTCGTTACCCCCACTTTCCAGATGAAGGAATCGAGGCTTGCAGTAGTTAAGACACTTGCAGAGATTCAAAACCAGTTCTATCTGACCTGAAAAATCAGTGCTTTTAATAGCTATGTAATTCTGGTGTCACACTTTCTCTTTTAGAACTTAGCATCTTGAAGGGAAATATTTACCTTAGAAACATTTGATGGTTCCCCTTTGTCTTAAGGAGGAGGGATGACCGTGAAACCTAGCGGCAGGAAACTTGGTTTACAGAAGCATTATTCCATCATGCATCACAGGAAGTCCCTTCAATGCAGAGTGTTCCATGGATTAAAGAGCGCCAGGGGACACATGACACGTTTAGGGTATTTTTGGGCCTAAGTGGGCAGAGGTACCTGAATGAGTGTGGGCTTCCTGAAGAGATTCTGTAGGATGTGGGGCCTTTAGGAAGAAATGGGATCATTCTCTTTTCAGTTCTAACATGAGCTGTCATTTCAGGGCTCTGGGAGGACCCGGGCCAGGCCTTCACAGCATCCCGAAGTTCTCTCTCCGCCAAACTGTGTGGCCAATCCCTGTGGAATAAAAGGGACCTTTCTTCCTGTTCTTTGACTTTAAACTGGGGTCAAAGGCCTTAGGCTGGTGTGAAAATAAATAAAGGCCCTGAGCACACAAAGGCCTTTCTGAAGCCAGCCCTGACTGTAAACACTGGTCTTCCTTTCCTCTGGCCTGCAGCTTCCAGGCACTTCCCTGGGCCCACTGTGACCTTACTTGGCCTGATGTCCTGCTTTGCAGCAGGCCCTGGTGGTCTTGTGGGGAGAAATGAGGGGGCTTCTGAGGGAAGCCAGAGGTCAGTGTCTAACTCTTCAGACTCTCTGAAACAGAAAATGTGCATATGTGTATGCATACTCAGGTTTATCGTAAGTTTTACTTTTGTAAAGGAGGTGCGGCACACAATTCATAAATCACAATAAAGTAGAAAGGCTTTTATTGTAAATTCCATATAGCCAATGGATACTCAGACACCTCACTCATTGATTTATGTGGAACTTTTCTGTAAGAGTCAACTGTGGCTACCACTGGGTACCAAGCATAGTTTTGACAGGAATGCTGGTTGATATTTTTATTAACAAGTAAGATGAAAGTGAAACAGCAAAGAGGTTAGAAAAGCTCCCATTTGTCAGTGGTGCCAGTGAGTCTTTTGCTGAATCCGAAAAGAACATTCCCTCAGTTTTTTACACTGTAACAGCTCTAAGTAGACTCAGCATCACCAGTATCTCTTTCTTAAGTCTGTATAATCACCAGAGCCCTACATTAAGCCCTGACTTATAGCATTTGCAAATTTCTGTGTTGTAAATACTTTCCCCTTGGCAGGTTTCAAGCTCCTGCTGCGATGTCACTGAGAATGGGGCTGGGGAAGAGTTGTATACCTCTCTGCAGTATTTCCACCATACAGATGTGGGAGGTGTGTACAACCTCAAGAGCACAGAGAATAGCAACCGTTACTAATTAGGAAGGGATGAGTTCCAAGTACTTATTACCTCTTTTTAACGTGATCTATTTCATCATAAGTTTATATTTTTTATATAATTTAACTTTTAATAATGGCTGTGTTTAACAACCGCTCACGAGGTCCCTGAAATTTACCAGTCGGCTCTCAGGAGCAGCTTCAGAGCAGCTCTAGCACACCACAGACCCGAGCTCTGCCAAAGAAGATGAGGAGGGGAGAGAGTGAGTGGGCGTGCAGCTCCGAGGTCTGGTGGATGGGCCAGTGGAGATGACATGGGGCAACTGGAAAGGAAGGCAAAGAGGTAAGAGACCCCTGTTGTTCAAGAAGAAAGAGATTCCCCAGTAACCTTCCTGTGGGTTGGGGAAATTCTTCATTCACCTGTCCTATAACATTTACCCCTTGGTGTGTCACTTGTTGGTTGGCCTCGTAGGGTTAAAGCATACCTAGAGGAACGTGGTCTGTGCTAGTTGCTTGGCGGGCCAGGTGAGCTTTGCAAAGGCAGTGATTATCCCAGTTTGCCTGCCTTGTCAGAGCATCGCCTGGAGATGATTGTCTCCTCACTTACCAAACAGCTATAGAAAGGTTTGCCCTCCCTATACGGCTGCTTTCATTTGGACCCTCCTGTTTAATGTGTCAGACATTTTGGCCTCTGTGGTTTGGCCCCGAGGAAGCTTTGGATCAATCCATGGTTATAACTACCAACATGTAAAGCTGAGTTTCTGTCAGGAAAGTGTTTTTCTTAATTAACTCTCATTAAGCCGTTTTAATTTCAAGATCAATGTTCAATATAGTGCAGTGAAACCATTTCTACTTTTTGCCATTTCCCTTTTATTTTGTCAAAATCACTTTTAAAGAGGTTAATGCTTCTGCATGTAAATTTTTATAAGGAAGGCTTATGTATCGATGGTGACTTCTTTATATCAAATTTAATCCTGTCAATTTTAGCATCTGCCAGAGTGAATTTTCTATGGTGACTTGATTTCTAAGTCCAATTTTCCTGGTTCCCATTTGGTTGATCTGAACTTTGTCAGGACAATTTGATTCTTCTGTCAAGTGTTTGGTCATTAACACATTTTGCATTGTGTCATTTAGCTGTTGTCCGTTTTATTTTGGATTGATTGTTTCAACTCCTAAATAAGATAAAAATATCCAAGCACCTTAAGCATCTATGGAGACCAGGCGTGGGGCCAGGTAAAGGCAGACTGGACCAGATCTGAGTGAAATGCTGTGAGTTAAGTTTTCATCCATAGCAGACGAACAGACGGGCAGATCAGGGGTAGTTATCAATGATAAGAACTTTAGAGAAATGGAGAGATGCAAAGGCCCAAGCTTAAATTCAAAGATATACATGAAACATGACAATTTTCAAAACCATACCCAAAGCCCGTAAGCTGTGCATATAATTCCCACTGTGGCATCTCGACCCTGGAAGGCCCTTGGTGCATGTTGGAGAGAACTGAGTTAGATCAGTGAGATGCAGCCGAAGAACCATGGGCTCCCGGCCAGGTGATCTGAACCCAGCTCTGTCCCTCCTTGATCTGTGTACTTGGGCAAATCCATTTCCCTCCCCCGGTCTTGGTTTTACCAACTGTCAAAAGATGGGTTGGTCTCTAAAAGTTCATAGAAACCTTTGAAAATCTGAAGAAATCTATGAAATCTACCCTCAGAATTTTGTACACAAACCCACATTTTGCAAATAACTTCAGAGTTCATGGACCCTTTAACGTATGCCCAAAGATGATGAGTTCAGAACACGCAGCCCAGGTGATCTGACAGGACCTGTCCAGGATTGACATGCCAGGACTTAGGTACGTGAAACTGTATATATATGTCAAAAGAATCTGGAACCCTTAGTATGCATGGCTGGTTCATTAGTATTTTCATTAATATTATTAATGGTTAAGAGCATAGGCCTTGGGGTTATGCTGCTTGGCTAATCCCAGTCCCATGCATGATCTTGGGCAAGGCACTTAACCGTTCTGGACCTCAGTTTCTGCATCTGTAATATGGGACTATTAATGGTACCAACGTCATAGGGCTGTTGTAGGAAACAGCTAGACATTCAATTAAGTCACCGCCTCTGACCTCTTAAATGAACAAATGGTCAGATAATTTTCTATTACATAAGTGGTAGCTGTTACAGCCAGTGGGTGTTGGAGACCATATAATTCAGCTCTTTCATCTTAGAAAGAGGGAACCAGAAAAGGGAAGGGCCTCACCTGAGGTCACCCCACACACCCGTGTCAGGGTTGCCATCTGACTCTTTCCTTAGACACCTGGAAAATCTGGCAACTGACATGACATCATTGCCATAGCTTTTCCCATGCAGGAGGGGGCCCGCCCCCTCGGACCAGGTCCCCTGTGATTATTGGCTGTGTTTGTGGGGTTCTCTGACATCAGCTGTTTCTGTGTGTGAGGATAGAATGAATCAGGGCAGGTGGGACACCAAGAGGGATGATTCTACAAAACCAATTTGCAAAAGCCTCTGACTGTACCTGGAAATTAGTCACCCCGGTTCTAATTGCAAGGCCTCTGTGACTTCAGCTCCCAAGACTGGCCACCTATCACAGAGCAGGCATTTCATCCCCCCAACTGCAATGTCTGGAGGCTGTTTAATGTCCCCACCACTGAAAGAACTGGAGCCGCTAGGGGAAGCCCTTCTGACACAATTACCTTCTTACCTGACTCAAGGCAAACACTAAGGTGGAAGCCCGCTTGAGAAGCTCCTGAATTCTACCAGGTACTGGGGAACACAGGGTGACCCCATAAAGACAGGGGTTAGCTTTGCTGTTGAAGGAACTGTCGATTTTAGAACTGCTAGAACGGCGTGTGCTGCTACTGTCTAAAAAGAAGAGTAGCATACAACAGGCGATAAATAATAGCTATTATAATTTTTACCCGTGTACTCTACAGTGAATAACAACAGCTAATCTTCACTAAGCACTTGCATATCGGGCATGGGGCTAAGCACCTTGCATGCACTGGCTCATTTCCTGCTCTGAAGAACCCAAGGGGCAGGTACTATGAATAACTCCATTTTACAGATGGGGAAACCAGGACTTGGAGCAGTTCAACAATTTGCTGAGACCTCATACCTGTGAGTCACGGGCAGGGTTTGGCCTTGGCTGGTCTCACTCCAGGGCCCAGGCCCTTCCCCCCAGGCTGCTTGGATCCCTTTTGCCCTTGACGTAGCTTCTTAAGCAGACTGGTCTCTAGGTAAACCTGATCACACGCAGATCTCCTCCTTTCAGTCACTCGACAGTAGTGTGTGTGTGTGTGTGTGTGTGTGTGTGTGTGTGTGTGTGTGTTGACAAGGGCCGATCCACTTGTATGGGGAAGGATGGACATTTACAGGTGAAGAAACCGAGGCTCAGAGAGTCACATGTTTGTATTTCCAAAGAGGAGCTGGTGACCATCTTCATGTGAATACAGTTTAAATGGCCAATGTCCTAGAGGGAAAGAGGGATGGCAGGTGTGGCTGGAGACAGGAATAAATCAGAGAAAAAGAACAAACAGAGCAACCCACCCCACCCCTGAGTGTCCTGCCATGAAGTCTACTTTTGAGGCTGTCTCTGTTTCCCCAGGATGGTTCTTTTATCAGAGAATGCAGAGAAAATGGGTTTAAAGGGGGCGCAGATTGAGTGAGAGGAAAGGTTGCTTGGAAATGACTCAGGCAGGAAAAGCAGCCCCTATTCAATCCAACACATACACATACCCACACACCCACCCCAGGAACCCGTTCCTTTCTGTCATGTAGCCCATCTCTCCCCAATGCACATGGATTGACTCCTAGTGACAGTTCCTAAATATCCTGATTGCTACTTAACTCTCCCGCTGTAGCCCATTCCACCTGCTTCTGAGTTCCAGATTGTTGAATCTCTTGGGTCTCTGAGACTGCCCGTTGGGCCCTTCCCAAAGCCCCCTGAAGGGTAATCCCTCGCCTCTACGCACTGGAAGGATGGCACAAACTCTTATCAGACAGGGAAACCACCAGTGCAACCTGGGAAATACAGAATTATGCCAATGAACCTACTGATAACAATAAGCATCTGAAAATGTCAGCACTTTGCAGTCCCCCAAACTCAGATGTAAGCCCTTCCCTCAGGGTGATGCCCAAGGGTACACAGTTTGTTGGCAAGCTATGACTCCTACCTAATGATTCAACGACGGTGCGACTTCTGGGTGTGTGGGAATTCAGAGAGAGTCCCAGCTATGCTTCTGCTGCCTGAGAGGCGGATCTAGGTTCAGATCTCAACTCAGGGCACTGAGTGTCTGTGAGGTGTTAACAAATGACATCACTGTGCTGAGCCATGGTTCTTTCGACTATAAAGTAGGGATAATAAATACCTGTATTACAAGGTTCTATAATTAATGAATTAATATGTCTAAAGCACTCAATACAGTGCCTGGAATACAGGAGATACTTACTACATTATGGCTGTTTTTAAGCCTATGCCTTCATCTGGAAAAAAAAAAATTTTTTTCATAAAGAGAATTTAGTGACTACAAAAGGAACCCAGAGAAATAGAAGGAAAATAATTTACAAAACAGTAGCAAGTACTTCTATGACCCAAGACATTGTTTTGTTTGTGTGGTTAGGGGGTGTTTTTATTCCCTTATGATTTACCTCAGTTGGGCACAAGTGGACCAGATAAATGAGCATCCCAAATCCAAAGAAGAAAGCAAAGTGACAACCCTTGAAAATTAGTTATAAGGATTATGTTTGTTGAACCATAAGAGGGAACATGTGACCTGACCTAGGACTGAGTATAAATGACTTGTGACAGCAGCTCAGGGTTAGAGAAACTTGTAAAGGAATTTGAGGCCGTTTTCCAGTTATTAATTGTACCTAACAAAACACTGTGTGACTTAAAACAGTACCTTGTTATCTCTCTTGGTCTGGTGGGTTGACCGGGTTCATCTGGGCAGTTCTCTCTTGGGGGTCTCTCATGTGGTTATAGTCAGATGGTGGCTGGGGCTGGAGTCAACCAAAGACTCAACTGGGCCAGGCATCCAAGATGGCGCCCTCATGGAGCTGGCAGCTGATGCTGGCTGTTAGCTGGGAGCTCAGCTGGGGCTGTGGTCAACTGAAGTGCCAAGACATGTTTGTCTATGTGGCCTGGGCTTCTTACAGCATGGTGGCTGGGATCCAGGAGTGAGCGTTCCAAGAACTCGCATTCCAGGAGATTAAAGAGGAAGCTGTAAAATTTCTTATGACTTAGCTTCAGAAGTCACACACTGTCACTTCTGCTGCATTCTGTTGGTTACACAGGTCTAACCTAGATTTGGTGTGGGACAGGGCTATTCAGTGGCATGAACATTGGGATGTATGGTTCTTTAGGGGCCATCTTTGAAGACTAGATACCAAATGGGCTTTACGAGACCAGATAGCACTCCCATCTGGGGTAGGATCTTTGAAAATTATTTTCATTTCCATGGAAAAAGAAGAAAGATGCTTTATTGCCTGTTTCTCATAAAATCCAGCTGGTTTTCTTGAACTTTCCACGTGTAGCTCCTCACATGCATGTACAGGTAGGTTTATTATCTGCTGGGTCTTATCACTAAAAGATGCAGGAAGGATATTAGGCAAGTCACCTTCTCTGTCCCCAAATGAGCAGGCCTGACCCTGTCCCTGGCCAGAGGCAGGTGCAGTGGCATTCTCAGGCCTTTCTTGTGGGCATCTCGAGGAGTGGCAGAAGTGGAGCTGGGCTCACCTTTGGGTGCACTCAGTATAAAAACTTGCTCTGGGCCACAGAGTGGAGATTTTTGAATGAGAAAACCCATGATCTAGAGAACCGCCTCAAGTTTGGGGTGATGTCTAGAGTGAAGACGTGACTTGGTGAGCTTTACACACTAGTTAGGTAGGGTGGAAGCGACCGGAAGTTTGTTCATCTAAGTCTTATCTGGTGATCCTTACCAAATCTCTCCACTTCCTTTGCTGTAAGGTTTCCCTTTGTTCCTGGCACCTAGTTATTTTAGTGCTCGTATACAGTGAGACTCAGAAAAGTAACATAAATTAGCCTGAGACCAGAACACAGGTCTGTTCTGGGGCCGGGCTGAGAACTCTAGGCCCAGTCTGACCTCTCCCTGAATAAGCAAGCCATGGAAAGGTTTCAACTTGGGTAAATAACCCCACATTTATATATGTACTCAGCAAATAGTTATTAGATTCCTTCTATGAGCCTAGCACTGCTCGAGGCTCTAGAAATATACCAATGAACACAACTCACACCGTCCCCGACCTCTAGGAATTTACAGTTCAGTGAGGATATTCCTGAACATTCCCAATGGTGGCAAGTGGAACCAATCTTTGTTCAGAACAAAGATGGCTGGCAATCATGTGTTTTTTTCCTCCAGGCAGATGAGTTACAATGATTAAAATTTAATTTAAATTAAATTTCCAGGCATTTGCTTTACACGTTTCTTCTAAAAAGTGAGACTAATAAGATGATTATGGAATGGATCTAAAATAAAGAATTTCGAATTAGAGAACGAAGCATAATGAATTCCCATGAAAGAGATTAGTTACTGAGTTAATTCTTAATTTTCCAAAAATCGTTTTGTAAACAATAGCTCCCTGGTGTGGAACTGGAGTCTTTGAAAACTCTGCTTCTCCTCAGAATTCTTGATATGACCTCATCTTATTGCATTGTTAAATAATCTCAACCCTTTTGGGTGTAACTGATTTAACAAGTTAACACTCGATACTGTTTAGACAACGTGTCCTTTAGAGGAGCAAGACAGAGCAGGACTGGGCAATTACAGCATGGGAATGGGATTTAGGCCCCTGGCGCCTGGTTGCCTGAAGCCGTTCTTGTCCTCCGATTTGGCCAGTGACCGTACAATTCACCCAAACAAATGGATTAAAAAGTTCTCAAAGAAGATATCTGTCTCAAAGAAGAAGTCCTGTTTACTCAGGACTGATGTAATCATGCATAATTTGATTAAAGTCCATTTTTCTAATCATTCAAAGAACACTTATTGAGGGCTTATTAAGTACCAGGCAGGAGAGCTAATGGAGGTCGCTACCCTGGCAGCGCTTAACTTCCAGTGTGGCAGAGACACAGGAAAACAAATGAGTGAAGGTGGGAATTAGTGCTATGAGTCAAGTAAGACTGTGACACATGATAGGGAACGATTGGGGGTTACTTTCAGTTAGGTGCTTATTCCATTGTGGTGGGGACTGGCCTAAAAGTTGGCTGTGTCTGATTGCTATTCAAACCAGCCTCTAGAAGAAGAATGTGCAGGCTAATGAGTGCGGGGTACAGGGTCAGAGGTTCTGAGTTCTCTAACTGGCTTTGCGGCTGGTCACTTTGTGTGGCCTTGGACTTTCAGGACCTCCGTTTCCTTAGTAAGGCTATAGTTAAGAGGCAGGACTTGCTGGAAGATTGCAGAGTTTCTTTTAGTTCTAACATTTAATCATCACGTGACCCATGGTTTTAAGAACACCTGGGCTTGGTAAGGTTGCCCATAGAAATTTAATTTCAGTAGCCACGTCTATCGTCTTATTAATACTTAATGTTTCATTGCTTTCGGATTCCAGAGCTCTTTCCCATATGTTGTTCTTGCCATCCTCACAGAAACTTGGTAGTGATGAAGAAACAGGATTAAAGCAGCTAAGTAACATACCCCATTTCACATTGGCAGTTAAGTGGGGTCCATTGAGCAGGGCCTTAAGGAATGACAGGTGATTACAATTGGGTCAAAACAGCCCTACTCGCATGACAAGATTTTCTTCTTTTTTAAGGCTGAATAATATTCCGTTGTGTGTTTATACATATGTAACCTCACATTTTCTTTATCCATTCATTCGTCGATGGACTCTTAGGTTGTTTCCATATCTTGGCTATTGTGAATAATGCCTCAATGAACCCAAAGAAACTTCTGCCCTTTACTATAATGTGGGTGAACCTAGAGGACATTATGCTAAGTGAAATAAGCCAGACACAGAAAAACAAATATTGCATGATGTCCCTTATAGGTGAAACTTGAAAAAGTTGAACTTTTAAGAGCAGAGAGAACAGTGGTTACCAGGAGCTTGGGGGTTTGGGAAATGAGAAGCTGTTTGTCAAATTGTACCAAGTTTTAGACTTGCAGGATGAATAAGTGCAGGAGATCTAATATACAGCATGGTGACCACAGTTACCGATGCTGTACTGTATGCTGGAAATTTGCTAGAAATTAAGTCTCCATTGTTTTACTATATGTAAATTATACCTTCCTAACCTGACTGCCTCAGAAAAAAGTCATAATATATGTCGGTGTGTGTTTTGATTTTAAAACATTTAGAGTGTAAGCTTTCTGTCAGAAAAACACCCCCTACTTATGCCGTGTCTATTTTTTGCTGCTGTCAAGAGGGGTCCAAATTAATAATAGCCCCATCAAGAAGAATTTCTGTTTTAACCAGGTCAGCTTGCCCACGTTGGGGAATCGTGAAAAATAATAGTATAGAAATAATCGAGTAACCTTTCATGGCTTCCGTCCCTAAGATGCACTTCCTGTCTTCCTTTTTGTAAACTTTTAAATTGCTACCTCTATAATCCATGATGCTTTCAGCATCATCACTCATTTTGACCACACATAGATTGCAAACTGAGGTCAGAGAAGTGAGTGGAAACCAAAGCACAGCAGGTCACAGAGGAAGCAGGTTTTTCCTTCTGAATACAAGTTATTTGAGGGCCGGTAGTAGGAACAAATTTCCTTACGGCACCAAGCACAGTTTTTTGAGGACAGGAACACCCACTAAGCCTCTATGCAAATGTGGATATTGACCCTCTGGGACACATGCTGACAAATTCCTTCCCATATCCCAACATGGAGGACCAAGCCTTGGACAAATATGAAACACTGCCCAGTCCAGAGTGAGGCAGAGGACTGAGTCAGAGGTTTGTTTCATGTTAGTCAAAGGGATGCACCGATGTACCCATCTTCTCCTTCTCTCTTTCCTGTCATACCTTCCTCCTGAGTCACAAGCCCAGACAAGACCCCAGGGTTCTTCCTAACATAGTTTTTCAGGCAGTCACTGTCAGTCCACTGGAGGTGGCGTGTGTATGCAGGTCCTTTTGACCGCAAGACACAGAAGTTGCCATCTAAACTGGCTTAAATAATTACGTGAAAAGAAAAGAAATGGGTTGGTTCCTGTGACTTAAAAATCAAACCAGCTCCAAGAGCAGGTTGACAGTACCTCAAAGATGTCACCATCTCTTGTCTCTGCTTCCCTCCCTTCCTCCTCCATTCCTAAGCTCGTGCAGTTTCAGCGTGGTGACCAGCAGCTCTGCATCTCACATTCCTCCTCCCCCAGGTTTGATTGAGATAGCAAAGGGAACATCTTATTTCCCAATGCTTTGCACAAAGGCCCTGAGCCTGATGGTTACTGTGACAGGGTAGATTTCCACTGTTGGGCCAGCTTGAGACACCTGGACCCAGGATGAAGCACATGGACGGGGGACATTGGGAAGGGTCAGGAAACTCCCCAAATAGGAATGTAGAATGTTGTTACTGGAAGGGGAATGTTCACTTGAGTGAGACGAAACCAGTGTTTGTTACCTCATCTAAAGTCTGCTTACTCAGAGCAATTTAGCTCCCAGGTATGCGGAAGTGGAGAGAAGGGAGCTGCATTTGGTTTCTTGTAACATCCAGCCAGGTAAACTGAGTCCAGGGATTCAGCATGCATCTGAGAGGCCATCCCACCCCAGTGAATTTGTTCCTTGGTACTCCTTGCTCTCTGTGTCTTTTTGCCTCATCTTCCACTCAGGACCTGGCCTGTCTCCTCCACTGTATCCCAGGCCATAGTCATCTTCATGGCCCAGTTGACCTTTTTCAGCAGAGACAAGATGGTAGCTTCTCAAAAGGAACTCCTTCTAAAAAAGGTAAGTGGTTGGGCAGCTGGATGGCTCAAGTTGGTTGGAGTGTGAGCTCTGAACAACAGGGTTGCCAGTTCAATTCCCACATGGGCCAGTGAGCTGCGCCCTCCACAACTAGACTGAAGACAACAAGCTCCCACTGAGCTGCTAGAGGGGTGGCCAGATGGCTTAGTTGGTTAGAGCCTGAGCCCCCACAAGGTTGCCGGGTTCAATTCCTGCATGGGATGGAGGGCTGTGCCCCTTGCCACCAAAGATTGAAAATGGCAACTGAACTTGGAGCTGAGCTGCGCCCTCCACAACTAGATTGAAGGACAACGACTTGGAGCGGATGGGCCCTGGAGAAGCACACTGTTCCCCAATATTCCCCAATTAAATTTTAAAAAAAGGTAAGTGACAATTAAAAAGAGGAAATAAATGAATCAAAACAAAATACAGTACTTGAAATACTTTAACAGGACATATGTTACAGAGCATGTAGTTTAATTCAAATTAGGTAAAGCCAAGTCATAGATTAGATCCCAGAGCAGTAACTAGTTCACCCTAATTATCCTATAGATGGGGGCACGGGGGCCTGGATGTGAGCAACTTCCTGAAAGTTAACCTCGTCAATGTCATGTCAGTGTCAGAGCTGGCCCGGCACCAACATCTTTCCCTTTCCCTGGTCCAGCTGTTTCCAGATGTCATGCTCCAATCTCCTAAAATGTTGAAATAGCTCTTTTTTTTTTTTTTTTTTTTTTAAATTAAAGCAATTTGTATGAACAGATAATGAGTTCTCATGGATCCCAAATCAAAAATTAGACAGGGAATGGTATAAAAAGCCTTCCTCTCTCCCCTGGCCACATTTCCCCTGGCCAGAGGGAACAATTTTAGTTTCTTGTGTATTCTCCCAGGAATATTTTGTGCATATACAAACAATTTAATGACCTCCTCTCCACTTTACAAATTAGAGCATACTATATACTCTGCCTTACATTTTGCTTTTTTCACTCGCGTGCTTAGCTTGGAAAACTTTCCGTATGATTAAATAAAAGCATCCTCATTCATCTTTACAGCAATTTTGATGATTCCCAACATTTTGCTATTACAAACACCACTGCAACAAATCACTTGATACATATGTCATTTCATATGTTTGTGATTATTTATGTAAGATAAATTCCAAAAAAATGAAAGAGCAGGATCCTAAGGGTATGTGCATTTGTTGCTTTGATAGATGCTGCTGAATTGCCCTCCACAATAATTGTTTCCTGATCCCCATTAAGACTGCTCCAGAGGCGCTGAGCTAGAGACAGAAAAAAACCATTTCAGTTCCCCTAATGGGTTGGTGCTAAAAACCCAAATGTCAGTCAAATTCCCAAGGACATGAGCCGGGCCTCAGTTAAGAGGAAACCATCTCCTCCTTTTCATCACACGCAATAAACAACTCATTGTCTGCTATAGGTTTAGAAAATCCCATTTGGATTTGGGCTCTAGCCCAGTTGCATCACATGGATTCAGCAGTAAGAAGTGCCCTGCTCAGAGGACCAGGTCACGGGAGCTGTGCTTTCGATTTCTACCCCTTGTGTCCGTGACTTTGGACTAGCCTTGGAGCGAGACTTCAAGACTTCTGGACGGGTAGCTGGATCCGAAGCACAGAGTCAGCTTCCTGCAGTTCTGACTCTGACCTCAGCCATGGGTCATGGTTCCCTTTTCAGACGCCAGCTAGGTCCCCACCTTGGACTTTGGTGCTGATATGAGTCTTGTGTCTTTGTATTTAGGTCCCAGCTTCTCTCAGATGGAGACCTGGTTTAGCTCCCACCTGTCTCTCCTTGAGGCCATTCGTGGTCCTGTTACCTGCTCTTAGATCTCGCAGAAAATCCTCTGGCCAAAGTGAGCTACCAGGTATGCAGTTCCATGTCCCCAAGACCTGCGGTGTGCTGGACCTTATCTTGAGGGACTTTTATCTGGCTGCCCTCTCCCTGGCTAGCACCCACCACTGCATTTCCTTAAGTGTCCTGCCACCACCTTCAGCTGCCCCCCGCCTGGAAGCATGTCTAGTTTCTACCTTCTTCCACTGTGGCCTATGCCATGGCCAGAGCAAGGCTGGACGAAGGTTGTGGCTTCCAACCAACTTTAGCAGACGAACTTACTTTACACATGAACTTTTAAGTGGAACCCCTCTATAGAAAAAGAAAATCCAGCTTACTTAAGCTAATTCAATCTTCCTTAAGAGAAGCATATCATTATTTGCTGAATCTAGGAAGCACCAAAGAACCCTAGAATTCCTCAAAAGTTGGTTCCAAATTCTGGACTGTGTGGTCTAGCCTATCCCCTTCTATTCTCTATGCAGCCCAGAACATGAAGTGGCTTGGTAAGGTCACACAGTGAGGCTGGCAGAGCACAGTCTCCAGAATGTGTGGCCCCCACATAGAAAGTGAATTGTACCCTTGAGAGTGTACAGATCTTCACTGCCAGGTGTCACTCCTGTATCCTCAATGTGTAGTTCAAGGTCTGGCACATTGTAGGTGCTTGGTCAAGAGTGGTGAGCGAATGAACAAGTCTTATTGGAGGAGCTTTTTTTGTACCAGGCTCCCTGCCCTTCTTAGCTCTGGGAAGAGCTGAGAATGAGGCTGACCAATGTGGTTCCTTCTTTTACAGAGCATAGAGATACACAAGGACTCGGACCCGATACAATGATTACAGGATGTTAATGAAATAATCACAACTCTATGGCCCTTTATGGGCAAGAGGGCAGGAGCCAGGCAGGCCTCAGAGCTGCCCACGGGAGTGAGGTGTTGGCTCAACCTGCAGGCCCACCTTTTCCCTCCTAATTTGTTGTCTTGCTTAAGGGTGTGGCTAAGGCCTGTCTGAGGGACAGGCAGTGACCTCAGTTGCTCAGCTGCAGGACTCCTGCCAGGCTCTGTCATATCTATAGTGAAGCTGTCTCTTCCTGGGGCCCTGGGCTAGGCAGGGACGGGCAGGCAGTGAGTCTCCACCCATCAGCTGTCTACTTTGTTCCCTAAGCCCTCCCACACTGTCAGCCTCTGCCCAAGATGTTCTTTCTACCTGGCATGGCCACTTCTGCCTTTCATTGCCTTTTAAAATCCTTTCCACCCTTCAAGGTGAAGTTTAAATACCACCTCCTTCAGGGAGCCTGTCCTGATTCCCACCCCAGTTGATATCTCCCTTTTCTAGCCTCACATAGCGCTCCGTCTCTCCCTCCCTTGCTGCCATCGCAGAAGCAAATTATGGGTCCTTTGGGTGTGTTGGATCATTCATCCCTTCATTCCATAACAATTTATTGAGAACCTACTATGGGCTAGGGGTTGTAGGCAAGGTCTCTGCTTTCATCAAGTTTGCTTTCTGATAGAAGAATCAGAAAGACAAAGCAAATAAACAAAATGAAATGTTTTCAGGTGGGTAAAGACTACTAGGAAAAAAAGAAAACGCACGCTAGAGATTTTTGGGGTGGAGTGTGTGTATATCAGGTCAGACAGGTCAACCAGGGACAGCCACTGGGGAGGTGAAATTTGAGCTGCAGTATGAATGACAAGAAGCAGCCAGCTACGGAAAGAGCTGGAGGAAGGGCATTCCAGGTCGAGGGGAAGGGCAAGTGCCAAGACCCTGAGGCAAGGAAAAGCTTGGTGTGTTTGAGAAATAGGCAAAGTGCCAGTGTTGTTGAAACGAGTGTGTGTGCGTGGGAGGGGGTGAGAAGGGAAGGGTCAGAAGGTGGCAGGACCCAGGTCAATCCAGCCTCATGGGCCATGGTGAGCGTCATGGGGTTCCCTAGATGTAGGAAGCGGCTGGACAGGGCTCAGCAGGGGAGCGGAGAGAACTGACTGTTGTCCATTCATTCATTCATTTAGCGATGACTCGTGCCTCCTTTGTGACAGACGCAGAACTAGGAGCTGGGAACCCAAGGACTGGAGACGTGCCCGCCGCCCAAACGTGTATGTGGAGCGGAGGGGCCTGCCCGGAATAGTCATTCCACGTGCGAGGTCTGCTTTTCCTCTTTGCTGATTCAGATATTGATCTGCCAGGTTCCTCTCGCCCCTTGTCATTGAGAGTGGCCTCTGTGAGCCCCTGCTGCATTACTGGGAGCATGTTAGAAATGCAGACTCCGGGGGCCAACACCAGATGGACACAATCAGAATCTCTATGCCCAGTGGATTTGTATTCCCATGAAAGTTGGAGGGACTGGCCTGGAAGTAATCAAGGTACCGAGTGACAGACCACCTAACCGATCTGAGAAGACAGCAATGAGTCAGATGCCAGCTCAGCAGTTAATACCTGAGGGTGTGTGTGTGGGGGGTGGAGGGTTGGGGGGAGTGGGGTGCAGGGAGGCTAATCACCTCTTACATCAGTGCTTCTTAAAACTTTGACGTGCATACACGTCACCTGGGATTCTTGTTAAAATGCAGATTCTGATTCAATAAGCTTGGAGTGGGACCCCAGGTGCTGCAGTTCTACCGAGTGTTAAGCTGATGCCGCTGGCCCAAGCTGCACAGAAGCTTGCATGGCACTCAGCACATTAGTCCACTGGGTTTTCATGATCACGCTGTCGTGAGATGTTTATTTACATTCCGTAGATCAGGAAACAGACTTTATAGAGCTTAAAACTGAGCTGTAGAACCTCAGCTCATTTTCTTCATCCGTAAAATGAGGCCGCTGGTACTGCTGCCTGCATCAGAGAATTTCTTGGAAGAGTAAATGAAACGAAGCATGTCATGTGCTTAGCATAATGCTTGGCACACAGCGAGGGCTCAAGATTTGGCAGCTGGTAAAACATTTTTCTGGGACTTGCGTCCAGCTTTTCCGACTCGAAAGCTGGGGTTCGGTCCATCAGGTTAGTAGAAACCAGAGTTTGGCGCAGCTAGCAGATGAGGTTAGGATTTAAATTGTTTAGCAATAATTGAATGTGGATGGAGTCGGCTGGTGGCATTCCCAGGGAAGTGTGACAGCTTCACTTCTCCTCTCTGAGGATATTTGTGCATTTGGAGCTGGTTACCCATTAGAAGCACCCCTTCTTCAAGCTGTGCTGCACACACATACATATCTTTTGGGCTCTTCTTTTTTCCCCTCTAGACCACATGCTCACAGCCTGTCCTGACAATAGCCAAGATCAAACCTGTCCCAGTTCAGTTGCAAAGATCTCAGCACCGTGTCCTATTCCAGGCATGGCTTCTTGAGGAGCTGCCCTGATCCCCGGCTGGTCTCAAGCAAGTCTTCCGTGGCCATCTCATTTAAACAAAGAGGCTATCTCCGAGAGCAGGTCATGGCTCCTTTCACTAACCTCTCAGCTTCAGTTTCAGCTACTGACATTTCTAAAAGTGCTCTAAAATCCTGGGGATATATTCTGCCAGTCGTTCCTTAATACAAACAATCTGTATAGCACTCAATAATTTATAGATCTCTTCCTTTTAGTTTATCACCTTGAGAAGGACACAGAACAGATATTATGCAATTTGCAAATGAGAATATTAGAGAGTTTAAGTAATTCATCCACAATCACTTGTGTGGTAACTGCCTTCCAATTCTGAATTCATTTATTCGACCAATATTTACAGAGCAGCCAGTATGAATAGGTCCTGTGCCGGGCCTGGGAATGCAATATTGAGGAAAATAGACAAGTCCTTGCCTTCACGGAGCTCACATTCTATGAGGGAGACCACTGTCACATAGATAATCATGCTGACAAATACAATACTGCTCTGGTAAAAGATATGGAGGAGAGGCACATGTCACCATGAGTGCTTCATAGAGGGGGATCCGACATAAAATGGGAGGCTGCCCTGAAGATGTGGCCCCGGGCTGAGATTTGAAGGATGGGGTCTGACGAGGACCTTGGACTTTATCCTGAGAGTACTATCTAGCCACTGAAGGGTTTGGGGAGCAGTGATAGGTCAGATGTGCGATTTTCATGGCGACTCCCTCAGCACTAATCCTATTCTGCCTTTTTAATCTTGCCCTATTCTCTTACTTCCCTGGGACGTCCTTGAAGGTAGAGATCGGGTCCTTAGTGGAGAGAGACCCAACGAGATTCTGTTTGAGCTGGGTGACTCAGTCAAGACCACGGTCACACACGTCATCCTCAGTGAGTGTCTGCAAAATGCAGGCGGCAGGGAACTAAAGGCAAAATGCCACCATTATAAATAGGCAGGATGGTGGGCTATATTCAGAGCACCCGAGTCCATGCTGGAAAATGGGGACAGCCAAGGATCTGAACACTGCTTCTCTACTACCCTTTCATGCAAAGTTGGGAAGCCCTCTCCAGTCCCAGGGAATGGAAGGCAGTAAGATAAATCATCCTGCCTGGGTTCAAAGCCCAGCTGTGCCGCGTGGCAGATTCTACGCAAGCCACTGTCCTTTCCATCTCCATTTCTTCACCCGCCAAGTGGAGAAGATGGGGTCTCTCCTAAGGTGGTTGTGAGGATTAAACAAGAAAATGGCTGTGAAGTGCTGAGCCACTGCCTGGCATCCCGTGAGTATTCAGCAGTCGTAGTGACAGCTTTAATACGGTGCTGGCAGAGCCCGGGCCGTTTCACAGCATGAACTCTGGTTCTTTGACTCATTTAGGTGGAAGACACTTTGTGAAATATGATTAGCTGCCTGCTTCAGGTTTAGTTGATGAGTGAACTCTTCACTGACCTCGAGGAAAAAACATTCCTGAGGGTGGCATCCAAAGGGTCCCTGCCTACTTTATAAGGGACCCTTCTGCCTGCTATTCCCACTGCCTGCCCACTCCCACTTTCCCCTAACGCTTCCTGTCTTTGTTTGGGAAATGCTCACCTGCATAACTGTTCACCTGGCAACCTCTCCAAGTGCTGTCCTTCTGAAGCCCTTCCTGATGGCATTCACTCAATCACCAGGTATTTACTATTGACACATCTAATCTGTGCCAAGTCTGTTCTACACATTGAAGATAGAGTGATGGACACACGGTTCAAAGTCCCCGACCTGGCAGAGATTACTTTTTATTTGGGGAAACAGACAATGTGCACTATACAAATGAGTAAGCAAGGTAATGTCAGATGGTGACAAATGCATCCAAGGGGAAAGAGGTAATGTGATAGCGACGGTTGGGGGGTGTGTGGCGGCTGCAGGAGATGATAAGAGGGCTGGGAGGACCTCTTTGGGGAGGTTGTTGAAGCCGAGGCTGACTGATGATGAGGGGCTGACCGAGTGAAGAGATGGGCAAAAGCGAAGTGAAGGGCAGCCAGCAACCGAACAAAGGGCAAGAGGCCAAAGCAGAAGGAGGAGAGTAAGAGTGCTGTGAGCCGAGGAGGAAAGGCAGGCAGGGAGTACATCACGCCGACTCTCCGACTCCCACAGTGCTTTGATAAGAACTCTGCGAAGTCCTGTCCATGCTGGCGTGTAATCGGGGCATCAGGGCCCAGGCTTTTTCATGTCCGGTGTCCCTGAACAGTGCCTGGTTCATAGTCAGGACTCACTAACTCTTGATCGAATGAGGCCCAATTTGAGACAGGGATGGAGAGTCTGGGAATGGAGTCTGGGTGACGCAGCACGTCTGAGGCAGTCTTTGATGAATCAGCACCCTCAGTGCCCTTTTCCCCATCTCATTCCGGTAGTAACTGGGCCTATGCCCCCACTTTGAAAACAGCTCCTGAAGAAGCGCTGCCTCTGGTTGAGAGAAACACAAATCACCATCTCTCCCAGCTGGCGGCAGCGCTGAGCAGGAGGTGTTCTGGAGACAAACCTGAGTGGTTGATCAAGACCTAATCAATGTCAAAATAGAAACTGGAACTGAGTACAAGTGACATAAGAGGAAGGACAGAAAATCAGTTAGGCTGGCAGACAATGAGCCTTGACAAAGAAGGCATCTGACAGCTGAGCATGATATAACTGGAAAGAAGTCAGACCCAACCAGGACGAGCGAGTGCCGAGGAGCAAGGGTCTGAGTCATCATAACGAAGCATTAGCCACACTCAGCCTTTCCTGCCTGCCTTGTAGAAAACATTTGCTCAAATCCTGTTCTATTTCAGGAAACACCAGCTGCATCATCGGAAGTCCTGCTCTTTCCACATTAGGGACAAGGGACACTTCTCTTTGCTTTTGGGTGCTCACTTGGCACCTGGAGGGCACATGGTTACCGTGCTGCTCACATTAGGTAGATTGGTACCGTGTCCCCTGGGAGCTGAGCAGGCTTCCGTCCTTCAGGCAGGGAAAAGCGGCACTTGATACTTGTCACCCTAAAACGTAGATTTCAGTCCCTCTGAGGGGTCTGAAGTTTTCCTGTGCCAGCTTCAAAGGAAAGAGGAAAAGGGGGCCAGATTTCACGAACTGTCACAACCCCTTTCCCTCCCACCTGTCCTGCGATAGGAACTTTGAAACCCTGGCCGCACCTTCTCAGACAAGCGGCATGAGCAAGGCTGCCGGAATGCACCTCCTCTGCAGACTGATGGCTTCTGTGTGACGTCTGTCTGGTTACTTCCCTGGGACCACTGCTAAAAGCTGCTCTGCGAGGTGCATTGGGCACTAGCAAATTGCCGGTGACCTTCTTGGTGGAGAGAGTCTTTTCCCCTCCTCTCTCTCTTAGGCCTGATGTAAAGTGCTAACAGTCAATATGTGAATGCTGCTGAGTCCAGGCTGTGCACGCTGAGGGTTTTATAGGACAAAGGGTCCTTAAGGGGTGGGGCTGGGTATCTCCTACCCCCAATTCCTTATTGTAGCAGGTTGTCTAAGGATCCTATTTCAACTTTTAAATGTTCAGAAGTCTCTACAAACTTTCTAGGTTTTAATCTGGGATCTTGGTGTATATTTCTGCTACAAGAACTCCTGTAATACACGCAAAATGGATGGGTAGTGAAAACAGAACAGGCAACATTTCCCTCTTTGCTAATGAGGGGGCTCGCCATGTCTGCCAGTTTGATATGGATTTCGGTTTCTTCATCCAAAATACGGCGGATCAAGACTGGTCTTCAATCATGGTGAAGAGCAAACACAAGAATGTATTTAGATGGTAGTGAGGTCCTCTGCAGGCTGCTGCAGCAAAATGTACTTTGGGGTTTGGTATCCGCTCTGCCATTCACTTGCTGTGTGTCTCTGGTCAAGTCCCACCTGTCTCTGGGCTCCAGCTGTCGCTGGAAAATGAGAGGGCTGCATTAGATGGTGATTTCCTAAATCCTGTGACTAATTCTCACAACATTAAAAACAATTAAGTCACACAGTGGAAAATTGTACACAATTGAATCCTTTAATCCTCCTGATTAAAGGAGAATGTCTCAGAGTAGTGTTAATATATTTTTAACACCTTTAAACACCTGTTGGTCATACTTTTTTACAAAGTGAGAGCAGACTTCAGGCTGTCTTCCTTAGACTGCATGTATCTATCTAGATGAAAAGTTAATCATGTTGTTTTGTGTCCATTTTATTTATTTTGATGGTTACTTTTTTTATGACAGGTGCTTTTGGCTTTCCATTTACAGCAGTGGTATAGAGTTTTCCCTTAAAATACATGTGTTTCTGTAGATGAGGACATTAAAAGAAATCTATGAAGGTGGTATTGGCATGTGGCAAGAACTGTGAGGTTGGTACATGAATGGCTGCACTTTGGGAAACCCTGCTTTAGATGACCTGACGTGCTTTCCGGCTCTGAGGCTCCATGGCTGTGAATGCCCCAGAGCACACATTGTTGGTCTCCAGCTGTCTCAAATGTAAGCTTTGTGTGGCTTAAATGTAAGCTTTGTGTAAGCGATTGCATGTGGCTTTTGGGCCACTGCATCTGCAACATCTGGTTTAGTGGGTGGACATAGTCGGATTTCAACAAATGATTCTGAAGGAATGGATGTACAGCTCAGGTGGAAAATACCGGGATGTGACATCTTTTTTTCGTTTGGAAGCAAGAGTAGGAAACTTGCATTGTAGACCCTGTGGAGTAGCGAAAGGCACAGGTGGACACACACACACACACACACACACACACACACACAAGCACACTTTGTTTCGAATGTTAAACCAAGTTGACTTTTTGTGATAACATTGACATTTGAAGACTATATGGAATATTGTTTTTTTTGTTTTAAATCATTTGACTCTCAACATCTCAGCTCCTCCCTGGCAAAAAGGCAAAGCTTAAAGAATGAGTGAGTGACTACATAAACAAATACATTTACCTTTTACTTTCAATTTTCCTTGTTTCCAAATCTCATTGGCTCTCTTCTTGGAGTATTTTTAAATTGACTGGCTGTTTGGTTCAAATTCTGTTTTAAAAAAGTTTTGGCGTGAGCTACAGACCCGGTGTGTTTGCTGGGTTGCAGTTTGGGCGTGCCACCAAGGCTTTGGCTGGGTGACAGTTCAAACACAGCCAAGCAGCTGGTCCTGCTGGGAGAGCCGTTGGTGGGAAGATTCCACAGAAACAATGCCCTGGGCCCTGCAGGAGGCTCTGAGGGGTCCAAGGGAGACCACTGGATTTAGGGGAGCCATCGCTGCCCCTCACCCACCTCTGTTTTCTCTGTACTTCTCCCCACGGAGTTGCAGTTCGCTCTGATTTCCAGTACTCATTAGAAGCTGCTGTCTCTGGTCCAGAGTTAGTGGAACAGAGAGACAGGACTTTATCATCAGCCCCATCTCTTATTTCAGGTGAAGGCTTGTCCCTGTATGTGGGAAAGACAGAGGGTTTGAGATCATTTTCCTCGTAGGGCCATCCCTGCTCTCGCAGCCCAACTCCAGGCACTTGGTTTCATTAATTAGCCATTTCTGAGGACCAAGGAGCACCAAGGGTGACGGAAATGGAAGCGCAATTATTGCAATGTACGGCAAAACTTTCTTGTGCTCAAGAAACAGAAATAGTTATTACAAAAAATAATAATAAGGTGGTATACGGCACAGGGCTGTGGTGGTGATGAATTGAAACAATGTGGGTAATGCATTGGGACTATGTCTGACTCGTCACTGGCACCCCACAAAGAATAGCTACGATTATTGTTTAATTCCTCATGCAGTAAGTGGCTCCTAGTGGGTTTTAGAATATGTTTGTGGAGTGAGCAAATGATGGAACTGGCGGTCTTACAGGGAGAAAGCTAGGGGTGTCCAAGCCAAATATGTGTGTTACTGCCTTAGGGTATTGATATTCCCATCAAATACCAAAGAAATGACCGTGAGCTCAGAGAAAATGCTTTAGATCTGCCACTTGTCAGTTGAGCTGATGGCCTTCAGGGCAGGGTGGCTTTGATTGGCCAGACAACTTCAGAATGACTCTCCATGTATTCTTGCCTTTCTGTATTTAGAAGTTAGAATGTGCCTCATATTAAGCCAACACGCCTTCAGACACCAGGGTTTTGCAGCTGCCCTTTAACAGAGCAGTAGTTGAGGGCAGTGAAGCAGGTGAGTGTTTCATGCTTGGTACATGCTTTTAGAGTTTTTGAGGTTTGGCGTGAAGATCCAAAGAGTCTGCTCCTGACTTAGTGAAATGCTAAAGAGGAGAGATAAGATCTCTGACGCTGTGTCTCTGTTAAGAATTTCTGTCTCTCCTCTCCTGACCTAAGGGTATGATGAAGCTAAGCTGCCAGCACCCCAAACTTGACTCAGACTGACTGGAGTAGAGGGGGACAGCAGATCGGACCTGATAGGAATAATGCAGAGAAAATCTTTGCGAACGTCTCTTTCTGAGCCACATCTGTCCCATGTGGATATTGTTGGACTCCCAAAGGCGTGGGTTGTACTTGTGGTCAGTCAATCTTCTAAAGTTTCCCAGCTGAATGGTCTTTACATTCAAGGTGCTTTAGAACCATGATTCCCAAGGGGCAGGGGTCTCAGTTAGAGAGAATTGTTGGACAGGCATGCTGTACCAGAACGTGAGTCATAATGAAAGGCACTGATGGTTCTGGAGGACTTACTCTGTGCCAGGCAACACACTTGGCCCTTTATGTGGCTCATCTCTGCCAGTCCTCTGAGCAGCCCTGTGGCAGGCGCGTGGTCGTAAACGTTCATTGTTTATGGTCCCAGGCAGCATTCCCACTTCCCAAGAACGCCTGATTTCCCTTTAGAGTTCCCTCAGTGTTGTCGGAATATTAAATCAGATGTCTTCCTCTGTCACCATGGTGCCTGAAGTTTTCTTCAAATCACGCTGGCGAGGGAAGGGAAAGTCCAACTGGAATTTCTGTCTTCCAGGCCTTGGAATCCCGAGCTTATCGTTGGAGAGCAGAAGAAATGCTCAGGACTTGCTGCTTCCAGCTCCAGTTCCGGGCCAGATGCCAGGTAACTTCTGCCACCTGCTCTCAGTTCGTCCTAAACCTTCTCTTCCCTCTTGTGAGAGCTGTCTCTCACCCTCCAGTGAATTTCCTTTTAGACAGCGCCTTTGAGGGGTCCTGAATTCGGGTCTGTCTGCCTCCAGAGCCCATGGCGTCAACCATCATACAAGGCTGAAGCCTCTGTGTTTCCACCTAGGTGCAAGGTTCTAAGAGGCTCTGCTTCTGAAAGTCTGAGAATATATGCTTCTAAAACGATATGATATGATGGATTCCTTTTCTGTTCTCTCCGAGCTGGTTAGGGTTCACGCATGCAAATCCCACAGCTTGAGCTGTTGGCTGAGTCAGCAGTAGGGTGTGTGAGAGCTTTGAGCCTTGAGCGCAGCTGACAGACACATCCCTTGACTCACGCTGGCCTCTCCCTGCAGGCTTCACATTGTAAGGTGGTGCCAGCCTAGTCCCCTGGCTTGTCCATGAGACCTAGAGTCTACCATCCCCTAGGAGTAATCTGAAGCTGAGCACAAGGTGAAGACACCTCTTAAGAGTTTCTGCCCCCTCGACAATCCCCTGGGAGTGCCAGGGGTAGCCTGTCCAGTAAGCAGTGAAAAGCAGAGCCTCATAGGAAATTCGAGAAATGCTTCACAATCTACTTGTAGTGTGAAAGATTAGAAATGTTCCCCCGTAGCCACTGGGCAGATATGAACAGATAGTCATCTTTCAGTGGCTAAAAAGTAATACCCATTTCCTCAACGGTACCCTTCATTCAACAAAGTAGATCATTTGAATTGTGTGAACACTTTATTCCCAAATGAGACTCAGGAAAGCTATTTTTATTTTGAACAAAAATTTAGTCCAATTGTTCCTGAGTTGCCCTTTGCCAAATCATATTGCTTCCCTGAAGCTGTCCTACGTATTTCTTCAGTGCAGGAGCTTCCATCTGGGCACAGTGGCTGGCACGAGAGTTTTCAGACTTTTTATTTTTTAGCAGTGGGATGATGTTTTCAATCACAGCAGGACTATAATATACAAAAGAAATAAGATGGAGCTGCTCCTCGGAAGTCACCCCTGCCCTGTGGCATTCCCTCCATCCTCCTACCTGAGTCCCCAAGGCGTCTCTGAAGAGGCACAGGGGTGAGGGTGGGTGGGAAAGGTGCTGGCCTGGCATCTCGTTTGAACTGAATTGGATTCAGTGGACGTGGCACTGAAACAACGCTGAGCTAGAACGTTTGCATTGTTTCTTTTTCTCTCTTCTCTGTCTCTCCTTGCCTCCTCTCACCCCCCACCCTTTTATGGCTGAGAGAATCGAGAGGGTGATTTACAGAGAGGTGAGAAAAGGCAGGCCAGTGTATTCTTTAAAGCTGAGGCTGCAGGCAGAGAACAGGCAGGAGACGGGAAGATGGAGGCTGAGCACCAGGCTTGCTCCCGGCAGGTACTTGGGACACCACACAGATTTACAGGAACTGGTGGGGAGAGCAAAGCAGTGGGTGAGTAGGTGAGGATGGCAGCTAAAAGAAGGTCAAGGACAGCATGTCACAGGCTGAGCTGTCTGCAGCCCGGGGCATTTCGGTGGTGCCTGGGTTTCCTCAGAGTGGTGTCGGGTGGGCACAGCGAGAGCGCCTTGTACCAGCAGGAAAGTCTGTCGACTCATTTTGCTTTGTGTCTGTCCTGCTTGCCATGCCGCGAGGGGAGGGGTTTTCAACCTCTCTAGAGAATATACTCATTATCCGAGCCTTTGAGTTAGTGTTTGGGGCTGTGGCCCAGAAACCAGTCAAGTTGATGTATATGTGGTTTTATGGTTTGCAAAGTACCTTTCTACATGTGACCTCAAGGTTCCTCTGAGGTATGAGGGAAGGTCGGCATGAGGAATGTTACCCTGTGCATTATGTCACAGAACACTGCGGATGCCCCCAATGAGAGGAAGCAGGGCACTGATGAGGTAAGAAGAGAAATATGGTGCAGACAGGCTAATTGCCATATTCTCAGTGTTTGGCCTCCCACATATGCCCGGCCACCAGGCAGGACAGTAGCGGTTATGCATTCCATTCCCAATAGATCAGACTGGCTTTAAGTTTCCTGGATCGTGTCACTCAAATGTGTCATGTGTACTTGGTTGTCATAGCATGTTGCTCAAGAAGGACGATCTTTAAGGCCAAAGGTCACAAACTGGCTGGCCCCACATGGGTTTTGTTTGGTCCGCATCAGGTTTACATTTTTGAATTGGCCACTCACATTTAAAAATTGGAAGCTATCTGCATTCCTGGTTTTCTTGAAAAAATTGGAGGATTTGACAACACTTGTTTTTGTAACTGTCCCGTGTCCATGAGTCATGTGTTCTCCACGTTGTCACAGACCCCACCCAGCCTGCTTCGCTTCTTTACATCACCTTCACGGCCCCGTGTGCACTTGAGTTTGAGACCCTTGGCCTAGGTTGTTGTCTTATGTAATTTGACATGTGGAACAGGGGTTGGCAAATTACGGCCTGTGGGCCAAATCTGGTCCGCCACCTGTTTGTATTATATAAATAAAGTTTTATTGGAACACAGCCACTCTTATTTGTTGACAGATTGTCCATGGCTGCTTTCACATTACTTAGAGTGCAGTAGTTGCTAGAGAGATCATATTGTATGCAAATCCTAAAATATTTACTATTTGGCTTTCTATAGAAAAAGTTGGCAGACCCCTGATGTAGGCCGTGGCCAGAGGGCTGACTTTTCACCACAAAACAGCCCATCAGAGTGTTTTTCAAACAAAAGCTTTTTCCTCTCTGAGGAATTCTACCAGTGTTCTTAAACTAGCTTCACTTTCTTTCTCTCCTGGCTTTATTTATAACCTACCAAACTGAGAGGGGAAGTTGGTGACCAATTGTTCCCTGGGTCTGGGCTATTACAAGGTTGTACAATGTCAGTTTTAGTGGTCAGGGCCAGCAGGCACTTGGCTTCCTTCCATTTTTCCCTTGCCTGCCATGTCTCTGGGGAAATATCCAGAATTATTGGCATCCTGCTTTACTCTAGGCCCTACCTCGAATCCACGGGGATCAGCATTGCTGTTGTCATTTACTGCAATGCAATGTTATTAGCATTGTTATTTTTGAGAACAATATCTGACATATGTGTCATAGAAGTAGTTATGTCTTTCACAATATTCCTGTATCTTTTCTTACATTTCCTTCTCAAGAATATCCTGCAAGGCAGGTTGATCGCCCATTCAACAGCTCTTTTTCCTCCCATCTTCCTTGCTGTGAAGCCCAGCTCTAGGTAGTGACTAAAAATGCCAGAATCTTGCTTTTCTAGCTTTTTATAATGGCTGGGTGAGCACGTGATCCTATTCTGGCTAATAACAGATAAAAGAAGTCTTCTGGGAGGCTCCTAGGACATATTTTCCTATCTTATAAGAAAACAGTATGTTCAAGAGAGATTCCTGTGTCCATCCTTTATGTTTCTGAGGGTGGCTTTGTGAGGATGTGATGCTTGGAGCTGTTGCAGCCATCTTGGGACATGAGGGAAAGCATCAATGTTATGCAGAGGACATTAGGAGAACAGATGAGAAAATCCTGTGTTCCTGGGGATATCCTTGAACCCGGAACCATTACCCTTCAGGTGGTTCTCATTGCGGGAGATGCTAGTAAAACTTTCTTATTAAAGCTACTTTGGGTTAGGTATTCTGTTATTTTATGGCCCAAAGTATCTTAATTCAAAAAATCAGGTACTATTAACTCTAGTTTACGTCATTTTCAAAAAGTAGCAAAAATATATACAGTTCTTACTATGTGTTAGTGTTCTGAATGCTTTCAGATAGTTAACTCATTTAGTCTGCATAATGACAGTGGAAAACAGGTACAATTATCCTGATTTTACAGAAGTGAGAAGTGACATGCAATAAATGCTAATCCTGCATGACGTCACACCCCTTGTAAGGCAGAGCTAGGATTTAACCCTGGGCAGTCTGGCTCCAGAGGGCCATGGGCGTAATCACTGTACTGTGTTTCCTCTCTAGAAGAGAGGAAATGGTTTGCTCTATGTCACATGACACAGTGTGGCACCACCCTTAGCTTGACAGGCACCAGAAGAGTCTCTACACCTGTCCATCTACCTCCTCACCAGACAGTGAGCTCTCCATCACGCTCCATCTTCGTCACCCTCAAGCTGGTCACAGTCCTGGATCTTAGCTTGTGCTCCATCTTAGGACTAGATTTCAAATCTCTTTGTTGCTCACCTGCTGCTCTTCCTGTCTTCTTACCAGCTGCAGGCATCAAACAATTGCCAACCTGGGTGAGCTCAAGAGGATGGTGTAGCAGGGCTGGTACCCTGCGCCCTGTATCTTACTGAGGGACATTGCCTGGAGGCCATCGTTACTGGGTTTGTGGTCAGACAGAGTTAAATTTAATTGTGGCTCTGCAACTTCTAGCTTTGTTACCATGGGAAAATCCTTTCCCCGCTCTGAGCCTCAGTGTCCTCCTCTGTAAAATGGAATAATAATGACCTACACAATGAGGTAATTTTGAGTATTAACATAATAGGCATATAAAACGCTTAACAAAGTGCCTGTCACCAAGTAATCACCTCGTAAATGGTGAGTACCATTCTTAGTGAGGTTGCTTTTTTCTTCTTCACTGTCACTATGTTTGGGGCTGTTTGGGGGCTAACATTTCTTGGGAACCCTCTATTCTGTATGAGATGGACCTGAAATCTTGGGGGTAAGAGCGGGCTCACTGTGAGAGACAGTGACCTAGGAGTCAGCAGGCAGGATGCCAACCCAACTTTGTGATCTCAGTGGCTCCTTTTCTCTCTCTGGGCTCCCATTTCCGCACCTGTCCAATGCGTGTGTTGGTTGAGATGACCAGCTCAGACAGGCCACAGTGTGAGCTGCACCAAACAGGTGGACCTGCATTCTCTCTAGGACTTTGCACAGCTTGGGAGCAGTTAGCCTCCCTGAGGACCCTGGTTCAGTTTCCTCCCAAATCTACCAAGGCTGCCCATGGGTTTCCATCTCCTCAGCCACCAGCAAGCCCAGTGCCCAGTGCCCAGTGCCTGCATGAGGTGCATGGTCAATAATTCTGAGCTGGGTGAATGAATGAACTCCACTGAGTGAATGAGTGTTACCTGGGACTCCTGAAGTTTGGGCAGGTTTGTTTTCTTGTAATATAAATATTTAGAATATGACCATGATTGTAGTTTTTGGCAAGGGGAATCACTTACTCATGGTCATGGCCTTGAACTTAACCAAACTGTGAGCCAGCACCAGAATAAACTGCATTGAACTGCCAGCTTCAGAGCCAGAGGGAAACTGATTTTCCATTGACCCATGAGCCAGGTCTGGTTAAAAAAAAAAAAAAAAAAATTTACAAACAATCCAGTATCTAGCAAACCTGGTCAAACAAAATGCTTTCTTGCGTTTGCTTTTAAAACCCTGAACTGGAACAAAATTAGACCCTAAGTAATCCTGGTTTGTAATATTGCACAATACATGCAGATACTAATAACGCGAGCTGACACTGCAGGGCAATCACTTTGTGCTAATTGCATTATCTCATTTATTCCTCAAACAAACCTATGAAGTAGGTCCTATTTTTATTCCTTTTTTACATGTGGGGAACGATTGACAGACAAGTAACATTCGTCAGGGTCACAGGACCACTAGGAGGCAGAGCAGACATTTGAACCCAGGGCAGAGGGATTCCTCAGTATCAATGGCAGCTGCAGTTTACTGAGCCTGCATTATGAGGCGGTCACGGGGCTGAGCATTTTACATGCAAGAACTCAGTTAATCCTGACAGCAGCACTGTCTGTCGTGTGCCACCATTATTAGCTCCTTTTGGAGATGAGGAAGCAGAGCTTTGGAGAGACGATGTAATCTGCCTGCAGTGTGTGGGTGGTGCCAGAGCTCAGGAAACTCTCAAGGGCCACAAAGAGGGAGGGACGTCACCAAGGTCACACTGTGACTCTGCATTGGGACAAGGCTTCACTGAAGACCTTTTCAATTTACTGCTGGGAGGGTATTGTTGCAGCAATAGGGGGAGGGGAGGCCTGCCACATGGCTGGTCCTCCATGTCCCTTGTCCTAGTGACAGGAAAAAGAGCTCCGTGAGTTAGAGTACATGCTTTGGAGTCACAGACCTGTGTTCAAATCACAATTCCAAAACTAACTCGCTGGGTGATCTTGGGAAAGGCCGTCCCTCTCCCAGAGTCTCTGTTTCCTCTTCTGTAAAATGGGACAGTAACCATGCTTGCCTCCTGGGGTTGCTGGAGGAGTAAAAACACACACAATGACCACAGGACAGCGCAGTTAACATGGAGTAACTGTTATTGCTATTGAAATAATCCACCAGCCAAAAGAGGTTTGAGAACCATTGCTCCATATAGAGAAGCCCTGAAATCTGCTTCACAGTGATGACTTATTACGATGGGACAGAGGCCCAGAGGCTGAAGAATGTCACTCTGTCAGAGAGACACATGCCCTTGGGGGACACGTACCTGCACACCTGGATGTAACACACAGGTGCACATGTGCATATGTACACACACATGCACACTTAACATATGTGACATATATATGGTCACTCATGCATGTACACACAGGCACACACACGAGACATCTATGGCTGTACTCACACACGTTAGTATGTTCCCACACATATGTGCGCGTGCGCACACACACACACACACACACACACACACACATTTTACGTGCACGCTCCCTCCCCTTCTTTGCCTAGTTAACACGCGCTCATCCTTCAGCTCTCAACCCAAAGGTCACAGGCTCAGGGCAGCCGCCCTGACCTCCCAGGTGAGGCCAGGCCACTCAGGCTGTGCTCTTTTGGCACCTTGCGCTTGGCCTCCTCTGTTTGCATCTCAATTGTTGTTGAATAATCATGTACTAAATTGCTTAATTCTGCATTTCCTGCTAGAATGTTAGCTCTGCAGAGCTCAGGGACAAAGCCTGACTATCCTCCCCTGATGGAAAGCACCTCACACAGCCAGGCACATAACAGGCCTTTGATAGATTTGCGCCTTAGTTTGAACAGAACCAGCAGGATCCCTTTTGCGTGCAGGCTGGGGAACAAGCTGATTCATAGAGGGGCTACCTTGTATAGGATTTGGGGCCTGGGGCTCTGTGATGGTTCGGAGGCTCACCCCGAGAGAGCCAAGCTTCAGAATGCTGTGGAAGTTGGCAAGAAAGAAAACCCTACTTCCAAATGCATTCCTAGCCACCAGGAAAACAAGTGTTGGTGGTGGATAGAATTTCTAATAAGTCTGAAACGCAGACAGCTCCCTACTGCTTCTTGCTCTGCTTTCCCCAGGGAGGTTAGAGGACACCAGAAACTGCCACAAGTAAGAAGGTTGACGAGTCATTGCCTGGGCTGGCACAGAACTGTTTTCTTTCTCTCAGGCCAGATAATAGCAGTAAGCAGGCCCCTTTAGACATCAACAGGGCAGGGGATGATGGAGTGATGGAAATGAGAAATGCGGTGCCGGGCAGTGAAAAAACGGTGATTTGGGTTAGAGAATAGATGGTTCCCGACTTATAATGGTTCGGCTTATGATTTTTTGACTTCGTCATGGTACAAAAGTGATATGCACTCAGGAGAAACTGTAATTTGAATTTTGATCTTTTCGGAAGCTAACGGTATGCAGTACAATGCTCTTTTATGATGCTAGTCGGCGACCGCCACCCGATCAGAAGGGGAAACAACCGATACTCTACAGTATACTGTGTTGCCAGTGTTTTTTGGATATTATGTTTTGTTTTTGCATCCCATCATGTCTACAGAATACCTATCTGTGTCTCCTGCTTTTGGTTAGAACAAGAAGAGGATGGCAATTACAGATGCTTCTCCACTTATGATGGGATTATGTCCCAAAAATGTAAGTGTTCTGAACACGTGTAAGGTAGGCTAGGCTACAGCTATGATGTGCGTTAGGTTAGGTGTAGTAAATACATTTTCGACTTACAATGGTTTTATCGTACTTAACCCCATCGTAAGTCAAGGGGAATCCGTAATCTCTTTTACTTCATTTATTTATTTAAAGAATAGTTCTGGGCACCTTCTAGCTACTGGGGCTACAGGAGAAAGGAGATCTCCATAGTCCTGGACCTCTGGGTACTCAAGGGTGCTGGAGAGGCGGACAAGGAAACAGGCAATGAATGTGCAATGAGATCAGCATCCAGCGGGCATGTGCCTGAGAGCGCATCCTGGGAGACGGCTTCTGGAGAGGAGGATGGCTAAGCTAAGGCCTGGCGAATGGGCTGCAGTTGGCCAGGCAAGGAGAAAGGAGAAAGAGGGGTTTGAAGGGGGAGGAGAGTTGGTGTGCAGGCCCCAAAGGGAGAGAGGGCACAGCACGCCAAGAACAATGGCAGCAGCTGTGGATCCGGGGTGGAGTGGCCTGGAGAGCAGGGTGCAGCGGGATGCCCAGCTTGTCTATGTGGACCTCGAAGCCCCACCCCCGGGTGATGGCAGGTGGAGCCCAGGACGGGAGTACTCATAGGCTAAGAGAGAATCATTCTGAAGAGAGGTGGGGTCCTTCAAAGAAAGGGGAGCTTTGTCTGAGGCGGGGGTGGGGGGTGTGGAGAGACAGGCAGGTTGGTGCTTCTCAGGGGCAGTGAGGGCCTTCACACATGAGCGTATGGGATTATGGGATGAGAGAGGAGGAGCTGTGTCACTCACCCACACGGCCCTCCATTCTCACCTGTCACTTCGACAGGGAGGCCTCGGGGACCTTTTAAGTGCCTTCCCGCAGCTGCCACTTGAACTCTCGTCGGGCTGGATGAACTGTGTGCTTCCCTCTCTCCCCCTCTGTGTCTCTGCCCCCAGTTTGTCCCCCGCAGCTCTTTCTATCCTGCAGCATCCCCCCTGGCCACCCCGGCCTCGTTTTCTGTATCACTACCCAGAAGCTGTGTCACTACGAGCAACTCATGTCACATCTATGAGCCTCAGTTTCTACATTAATTAGAAAGTAATGGGGGTGCTAATGCCACGTTCTTCTTCAGCCTCTTCTTGTGCCCGTCTCCAAGCCAAGCCACCTGGCCTTCTCTCTCTACCTCGAGCTCACAGAGCTTTTTCTTTCTAGAATCCGTGGCCTCTTCCTTCCCTCTCATACCCTCCCCACTTTGGCTAATTCTTCCTCATCTTTCAGACCCAAGCTTGAGCATGATTTCCTCAGAGAAGCCTTCCTAAAGAGGGTCCACCACGTGTTATGTTCTGTATTAATGCTCTGCAGATCGCATTCCTGACACATGTCGCAGTGTTGTGTGACTGCTGGATGCCCCACTCGCCCTCTAAGATGTGTGCAGGTCAGGGGACAGATCTGACATGCTCATTACTACACCTTTTCACTTAGCACTGTCCCAGGCACATATTAGGCTCTGGGCAGTTAGTTGTTGAATGGCGAAATGACATCTCAATGGATTTAATACATTTCATACATAAGTAAGTTATTAATTATGCTCGTCAAGCCTATAAATTTATGTAAGCTGAGTTTTTCACAGAACATCACAAACCATAGTGACATATGCTGGTCACTAGAGGGCGATGTGAAACCATAAAGCCAGGTGACCTCAGGGACCCCGGCCCCTTATTGAGAAGTGGAAGTCTAATGTGGAGTCACTTTCTATTCTATCCATTCCCTAGACTCATTGAATAAAATTTAAAAAATATATAGAGTGTTGTGAGTTGGAAGGCCTGCCGAGTATGTTTGGTCCAATCCCGGACTCTGAGACCTAAGAGAGTGAGTTCCCTCTGTCTTCACTGGCCCCACGGCACAGACTCTTTCCTAGCCCTGGGCAACCTCTCTCTTTTTCAATATTCTTATTTTCCCGTCTGTCCATTCATCCTAAAAGTATTTACTGACTTTCTACTACGGGCTGAGCACTGGGTTAGGTGCTGTCTCATGGAGTCTGCTGTCTGCTTGGGAAGACAAACATGGAGAAATAATGTAGTTACCAAGAGTGATTAGTGAGGAGAAAGGCCAGGCTGATTGTCTCCTGAGCTCACCCTGAGAGGAGTAATGAGAGCCACTTAGCAGAGACCCGGAGGCTGAGCAGCAGCCACTGGCAGAGGGATCAGAAGACCAGGCCTTCTGTCCTCATGCCCACGTGGGTGCCAGGTACTGTTGGGCAGGTCCTATTCCCTCATTGTCTTTTGTTCTCCCATTTGTATAATTGTACAAGCATTTCAAATCTGAGCTTTCGATTAGGAGGGATTTGTGCCTTAGATATCTGGGGTGCTCGTGGGCGTGGCTCTCAGTCGTAGGAGTCTGAGGTCCCCCTCTTAGGTGCATTGATGGGCTCCCACTCAGCAGTGGGTCCTGGGCTGAACCTCCAAGGCTTACAAGCTCAGGCAGTGGAGGACTGCTGCCTTCAGACCCAGCAGAGGCTCCCACTGTGTGGCCCAGACTGCCTGCTTCCAAGCTTCTGGGAGCTGGGTAAGTATACAGATTCCTGGGCCCCACCCCCAGGGACAGTGACACGGTAGATTTGGAGGAAGTCCCCAGAATCTGCATGCTCAGGAGGTCTCCAAGTGATTTTGATGCACACGAAAGTCTGGAAGTCATTACCCTTGATCTTTCTGTACCAAGAGTTTATGACTCGGGCTTCCGGTTGACCTTGATTTATGTTCTATTATGTGTGTTCCAGAAAAGTTGTGGCTAAACTCAATTTTTGTGACTCAAATGATATCAACACATATGGGGATCTCACTTTAAAGAGTCAACCATTTGGGATGTGAATTTTCACTTCAGTGGAGTTCTTTCATGTGTGCTAATTTTCCTAAATAAGGGTTACGCCTATTTATGCTTCACAGACCAATTCATTCATTAATCAGAAACCTAGAATTCAGCTTTGTGGAAGACCGGCAGTCTTAATTTCCAGGAGGCAGGGAAATGGGGAACATTTGTGGCGTGGCCAGAGGCACAAAGAATTAGGTTTCAAAGCTGAGAGTTAAGCTCCTCCAGGTTAAGCACTTATTTATTGTCAGCTTTGTAATCACTCCCCACCTGGGACAGGTGAGCCCTGCCCCAGTGTCCCCTGAATGCGGCTAAAATCCTGATGACCTTGAATTCGCTATTGCTAAAGAAGCTATAGTCCCATGGCTCCTGCCTGGGACAATCAGGGAATGCTCCAGTCCGATCTGATTCCCTCGTTCTGGGCTGAGACGCAGCTCAGGCAGAGAAGTCTTGCATCAGACGAATGTCTTGGCTCTTGACAAGGAATATTACAATTAGAACCCTTTCTCGTTGACCTTGTCAGTCCAGTCCTGGGCTTGTCCATCATTCTCCCATTTGTGGGGGGCATTTGTAGCAGGTGGCTAGGCTGTCAAGGGCAGCAGTCCTGAGAGCTGCAGCCACCCTCACGGGGCTACTTCATCTGAGATCTTGTGAGCAGAGAGGACTAACAATGGAGAAGTTGACCGATTCAGCTTTCACCTGTCCCAGGATGGCCAGAAATCTCTGGGGAAAAGATAGAGGGGCTGATGAGGGTCATGACAGCGTAAACAAGCCCACAGGCAGTTGGTCTTGTTAAGCTGGTGGCTACTGCAGGTCACGCCCAATCAGCAGCCCAGGCTGTTGGATCAGAGAGGACAATCGGTTGGATTTGGGGCCCAAAGACCTCCTATAATTTGCATTGATGGAGAGGGTGGAGATGGCATCGGAGGGGCTGAAAAGATGAGATAAAAACAGCACAAACAGGAGAGCAGCATTAATGGAAGCTAGGATCCATGGAAGGGAGAAAAAGGAAGAGGTGGGTTCAAATGCGAGAGAGAAGCATTGCTTTTAATCACAATTCTTCACATGGGTTTGTTGACATGTACACTTCATGTTCGCTTCATGTGTGTACACGAGTGGTGTCCGCTGTCTCTCCTTGGGTCTCCCACCAGTGCTGTAAGACAGGCTGGTGATGTCCGTATTACGAACGAGAAGCCTGGGGCCCAGAGACATCTACTTAGTGTCATGGTCAGGAGAAAGGCTGGGTCTCCCAACTCTGTGCTTAAAGGCGGTTCTGTTAGTAAGTTTCCCAAGTTTAGCCTCATTCAAATGGCACTTTATGCAGGGAGCAATTATATAACAAAGAGGAAGCCAACCCGCCCTCTCTCAGATGCTTTCTCCTTGAGGCCCTTCCAGGGAACTGCGTTTAGATTTGCTGGAGCTTTGTGGCATAGGTCACTCCTTGGCAAGGGGTGGGGTGCTGGCTTCCTACAGTATGATGAAGGGCTGTGCTTAGGGTACTTTAATCTGCTGATTCGTGCAGGAAAGATCAGAAAGGAAAAGATAGGAAGGGAGACCACCCAAAAGGAAGTTGACAGTTACAAAAGAGATAGGCATGTGCTGCAGTATCTTATCAGGAATCACACTCAGTTGGTTATAGGACGAGAAACAGAACCTATGGAGGGGAGTGGTGGTCCGCTCTGGGTCTGGGGGAGAAGTGACCACGATGCCTAGTTCAGAAACCCCTGCCACTGAGGATGGGAACATGGACCCTGGAGTCAGACAGACTCGAGTTCAAGTCTCTGCCACTTTTCTTCTTGTGTCTTGGGACCAGGCATGCAATCTCACTGAACCTTAATTTCTTCATCTGTAAAATGGGAATGATAATGATTGTGGATTAAATGAAAGCATGCTTAAAAAGCACTTACCCCAATACTAACCACTACATAAATATCAGCTGTGGTCATGATAATTATCTTGAATAACATGAATGGAGAGAATTATGTCATCCAATTGACAAATTCTTCCCTCGATTTCAACCCTCTGAGCTACCATCTTAAGTCTCTCTGCCTGTCTCATGCAAATTACTTTTAACATTTCTTTCCTTTTTGTTTTTTCAGATTCCCTTCAGTGAAGAAAACATTAACGTCATTTGGTGGATAAAGAAACTGAGCCTTGGAGATGTGAAGCAGCCCTGTTCCGTAAGGTGACCAAGCCGATACGTGTCGTGGTGCCAGCACCACGCGTGACTCGGTCGTCTGGCACTGCAGCCCATAGGCTCAGCCACTGCCTCTCAGCCGGGAAGACAGACTCTGATGATAACAGAAAAGCACAGGAAACGCCTGATGGGGGATGGGGACGCGCAGAGGGAACCAGCCGAATACAGGGGATCAGGAAGGCTTCCCTGAGCATTAGCAATGCTGCAAAGAATGAAGGGCTTTCACTGGCAGAATGCCAGAGCTGGAGGCCAGTGACTTTCAAAGACAGCATGAGGAATGTTCTCGGGATCTGGCATGTGAGAATTTTAAAAATCTTAATAATTATGTATTCATTATAAGTTATTCATGCAAGGGGCTCTGTGTTTACATTTATGAGGTCCTTTTTGAATATATAAGTACACATAGAGAAAAATATTAGGTAAACATAGTAGCTGTGGTGCTTAGGAACAGCAAAAATCAGGACCCTGGAAAACTTAGTGCCTGAAGATGGGGAAACTGATTTTGTATCACTTTTCGGTTTTTTTTAAATAGAAGAGAACACTGAGACTCAGAAATACTAAATGCCTCGCTCCATGTCACTGAATGAGTTAGTGACCAAGTTGAGTTATATGAAAATGTGTTTCATTTCCCCCAAATCCTAAGATAACAGGAAAAGTGATACATCAACTTCGAGTTCTAGGGGACATTTGACAAACGATTCTTAGTTCTGCTGGCGGCCAGATTCTCTTATTAGAATCTTGCTGATGCTTTCCCTGTTTTGCTTTTTTTTCCCCCCAAATCAATTTCTCTTTCCAGTCTTCATCTGTCTCCCGGCTCCTCTGCCATAGTGAGAAGGCCTTGGCTTCAGAGGGAGGGTTTGTGACTGAGTCACTGGGATCTCCTGGCCCCTGAACCATTAGGTAAGCTCTGACTGTCAGCTGGGCTTTCTGGTGAAGGGGAGGGACAGACCCTGGATTTCAAGTCTGATGGGGCTGGAGCCCAGCCTGGCCTCTACTTTGGTGTGTGGCCACCAGTTTAACCCCTTCCTCCTTGGGCTGCCTACCTCACGGGGCTGTTAGGAAGGAAAATAAGACAGAGCCTCCAGAGTTGAGATGACTGTGCCATTGAAGGGGCTGTTATGACCCTGCCAGAAGCTATAGGGCACTGGAGTGGTGACCGTACACCATCCTGCCGACTCCAGAGTGCTGCCCAGGGCTGACCCTACGCTGTCGTGGAGCCCAGACACTGCTCACACCACACAGCGCACATGGAGGGATGGCTCTTTTTGAGAGTGAAAAACTGCCACTCATAAAATAATGTCACATACAGGGTTTCATGTTGATTTGGGCAATGATCCTCAGCGTAATTCTTCTCATTACGGTTTTGGTAAAGAGGAACTAAAGCTGGGGCCTGAGAAAGAGATGTGCCCCAGGTCACCCGGCTGGTGTAGTGATGCTGGGACCAGCCCGCAGGATTTCCGGCTCCCAGAACGGGACACCTGCACTGCCACCACCCGTCCTGCACTGAGCTACCGGGGTGGCAAAGGGAGGACCCCGACTGTCAGGGCTTTTGTCCATTCATTCCCACCTTTGTCATGAAGGTGTCTTGAGGCTCTTGTTTTATGGATAGGAAACAGGCCTACAGGGAGAAGAGAACGGGCAGAAGTAGAATTAATGTCTAATTAATACATAACCAGATTAGGAATGTCAGCTCTTTTTGTACAATTAAAAATGTTTGTGGCAGTTATAGGCTGTGTTCTTCATTAGAAGCTGGATTTCTAGAATTCAAGCAGTTTACATTCTTTCCCTCTAATATAGATCTCCCCAGCTTTTACCTGCTTATCCCGTTATTGTCATTATTGTATGTATCTGCGGTAGTCAGGCTTCTCCTGAGAAACAGAACCGCTGGGATGTGATACACACACACACACACACGTATAGAAGATGTCAGTATATGTATAGAGAGAGGTTGTGCATTGAGAGAGAGAAGAGAGAGAGAAAGAGAGAGAGAGAGAGAGAGAGAGAGAGATTTATTTTAAGAAATTGACTCATGTGATGGTGGAGGTGGCCAAGTCCAAAATCTACAGGGCAGGCCAAGATGAAGATCTAGGCCAGAGTTGAGTTGCAGCTTGAGTCAAGGCCATCTGGAGGCAGAATTCCCTCTCCCTGTGGGAGTTCAGTTTTTCCCTAGTCAGGCCTTCAACTGATTGGATGAGGCCCACCCCCATATCATGGAGGGTAATCTGCTTTACTCAAAGTCTACTAATTTAAATGTTAATCCAATCTAAAAGGTAACCTTCACAGTAATATCCAGATGTGTCTAACCAAATAGTTGGGTACTGAGGCTTAGCCAAGTTGGCACATAAAATTAACCACTGCAACGTATAAATATATCTATAGAATAACAAAGTAATATTTACTGACCACTTATGGGCCAGGCAACATGATCTCATTGAATAATTCCTAATCCTGATTATAGTACAGTACCTGACACACAGCTAGAAATACATTGTGGTTTCACATTTAGCGAGAATTTAGAGTAGAGGTAATGAAGGAAGGTTTTGGCATCAGGCAGACCAGACTTCAAGTTCTAATGTTGCCAATATTCGACTTGGGGAAATTACTTAATCTTTCCAAGTATCTTTCCTCATCTGTAAAACAGAATTAAAAATAGCACGTACCTCATCAACATAGCAGGAGCTTGATAAATATTAATCTACAAAATGAATGTTGAAGGAAACTTTAGGTTTGTTACGAGAATGAAAGGAGATCATTTCTCTGAAGGCCCCTGACACAGTCCCTGGCACTGATGAGAAGGCAGTGAATTTAGCTGCCTTATCCTATGATTATTTTTCCTCTGACATCTGCACACCCAGAGTCATGGCTGGCAGCTGTTGGGATCCATCTAATAAGACTAGGTAAGGTGTGGCTTCCAGGAAGGTCTTGCCTCTAAAGGCCAGGATAGAACAGAAATCTCTCACCTGACTCCGAGGCTGGTTTCTCTTATTTCCTTGGCATCGCCCTCAGGGCGGCCAGCTCTCTCCGCCACTCCCAGAACTCCTTTCTCGGAGCTCTGGCCATGACTGGGCTTGGCAGGGCATTCTCTGTAGAACCAGGTGATGGGATGTGGAGCTGGGTGCGCTCCCCATGTTCCTGCCAGCATCCCCTGCTGCTCATTTGCAGCCCTGCATTGCTCCTGTCACACAAATCTTGATTTATTGCCTCTCAGTGGAAAATAGCTGCCTTCTCCTCCTCTAGGCTATGACCTCCCTACAGACACTTTATAAATTAGGCTAATCCTTCTCATTTATTCTCCAACAAATCACACTGTTTATACTTGGAGTATAAGGCCATCAGGAATACCACAAACCAGCACTGTGTTAATGCATTCATCAGTCACTAAAATATTATGGTATACTAAAGGATAGACTCCCAGCTCTGATACTTAACCAGCTGTGTTAAATCTCTTAATCTCTCTTATACCTCAGTTTCTTCATCTGCAAAATGGGGACTGTATTAAAATCCATTCAAAAGGCTTATTAAGACATTGAATGAGTTAATGTGTGTAAAGCATGTAAAACATGCCTGACACATAGCAAGTGCTCAGTGAATAGTAGGTCTTACTATTATTATAATTACTACTGCTACTTCTACCTCTAGTTTGTGCCAGGAACCCCACCAGGCATTGAGGAAATGGCAGTGACCATGACGCATTCTGTCCCTGCCCTTGTGAAGTTTACATACTTGTGAGCAGGGGAGAAAAATAATAAACAGATAAAAAAATTTGTTTAAACCACAGATGTGGTTACAAATTGTGACAGGTATTCTGGAGAAGACCAACGTGATGCTTTGACAGACACACAGTGGGCTGAGGAGACTCCTTAGCCGGGCAGGTCCCAGAAGGCCTCACTGAGTTGTTAATATTTAGGTTGAACTCTGAAGGATGAGAAGGAGAGGGAAGAAAGGAATAGTGGCAATAAGGAGCAGCATGTATGAAAACCTTGAGGCAGAAGCAACTTGGTCCGTTCATGAGAAGGGAAGGGCCGACGTGGCTACGCTGGGAAGGGGAAGCGGAAGCAGCGAACACTTACAAAGCATTCACTTGATGTCAGACGCTCTTCTGGGTACTACGTGCCTGTCTCCTCACCCAGTTCTCACGCCCACCCGAGGAGGAGGCTGTGTCACGACCATCCACACTCTCCCTTAACTTCTTGCTGCCGCAGCATGAGGCACACACTCTTAGCTTGACGTTTTACATGCTTCAAAATAGAGATCTGGCATAACTTTCCAGTTTTATTTCCTTTTGTCATTTTGCCGTTCACTGTAAAATTAATTATTACTTCTGCAAGTAATACAGGGATATATTTTCCTTATGAAAACTTAAAACAATACAAGTAAATGTCAAGTAATTTTTGCCACTGTCCCCCCTTCCCCATCTCTATCTCAGCTGCCTCCCAGAGGTAATAGGCAGCTGATTTGCTGTGACACCTTTCAGACATCTCTAAAATCTATAGATTTATGGATACACCTAAAGAGTATATAAAACTGTAGGAAATATAAAGAATCATTTCATATGTCTTTAATAAGCACCCATCTTAATAGTTATCAGAGAGGAAGGGGTGGGCAAAATGGGTGAAGGGGGTCCACTGTATGGTGATGGGTGGCATCTAGAACGGTGGTGGTGATCACTGTGCAGTGTATACAGATGTCAAATTATAATGCTATACACCTGAAACATATAATGAAAGAATTTAAAATAAAAAAATAGAAATAAAAAATCAACATATGTCACTTCCTCCACAGTCCATTGGCCAGAAACATCACGAGGCTTCCTAAGGCAGTGTGCGTGGAGGGGGGATTATTATTTGCCCCATGTGACTGGGAAGAGAGGAAGACTGAAAAGGGTGAGCTCTTGACGTTTCTACCACAGAGAGTGATAAAAAAAACCCGTCTTTTTAAAAAATGAATTTCTTGTGGAGTCATTTAAAGAAAAAAATTGATGTGAAGAATGGTATAGAGAATATGCTTATGGCAAAAAAGAGAAGGTAGGCCGAGAATGAACTTGCCCATCTGCTCCTCTGGAACTGTCAGGTTTAGTGACAAAGGCTGTAGGTGTTTTTTTGTAGGGAGCTCCAAGCCCACTGCTGCTGCCAGGTGTCCCCCCACCCCCACCCCCCACCCCCCAGAAGTTTTCCAGGAGGTTCAGCCTGGAGGGATGCTGGCCTCATCTCCCCTCTCCTCTCTGCTCAGAAACCTCATCCCCCACCCCGACTCCTTCCCACCTAAGTCTCCCACGGCTTCTGAAAATATGATATGGGACCACGCTTTGGACTGAAGAGGCCTGTGTGTTGTTTTGGCAGGGTTCTGTTTCAAGGCGTTTGGGAAAGCAGCCAGAATGTGGAGCAGCTGCAGGGGGAGGGCGGAGAGAGAAGGAGGGAGGTAGTGGGGGAGAATCCTGGCCTCTTGCTCTCAGTTCCTCATATTTCTTCTCATTCCTCATATTTTAGAATAAATGGTCACTTTGGACCAATGTCTGTCAAGCAGCAGGAACAAGGCAGCTTTGCAGGGGCTAAAAGTGTGAGTATCAATGCATGGCTGTTCCATCCAGCTCTTGGCTCCAGACCCACGGAGCTGTCTGTCAGCCTGAGAAGAGGAGCCTGGGGCTGGGGCGGTGAGGGCGCTGCCTGCTGGGGGTGGGTCAGGAAGAGCAATGGGTAAGGAGGGGCAGGCGTGAGCCGAGGCTCTGGCCCTGAGCTGGTTCCCGATCACCGTGTTTCCCTGAAAATAAGACGTAGCCGGACCATCAGTTCTAATGAGTCTTTTGGAGCAAAAGTTAATATAAGACCCAGTATTATAATGTGTTGTGTCGTGTCGTGTCGTATCGTATCGTATTGTATTACATTACATTATATTACATTAGACTGGGTCTTATATTATAGTAAAATGAGACCGGGTCTTATATTAATTTTTGCTCCAAAAGATGCATTAGAGCTGATGGTCCAGCTCGGTCTTATTTTCAGGGAAACATGGTATGTTCTAGTGACAAGTAACTTCTTGTCACTTATTTCTGTGTCCCTTCCCATGTTTTAGAAAGAACTGTTTATTAGTGCAGAGCCCAAACTCAGGGATGTCAGAGGTAGAATAGCCTCAGAAATCAGCTTCAAGCCCACCCCACCCATTTCACAAACAGGTGCAAGACGTGTTAGTTCCTATTGCTGCTGCTGTACCCTTTACCACAAAAGTAGTGGCTTGAAACAACACAATTTATTATCTTATGGCTCTGTCGCTTAGAAGTCCAACACGGGCCTTGCTGGACTAATGTCAAGATGCCAGAGGGCTGCATTTCTCTCCAGAGGCTGGTCTGCATTCCTTGGCTCGTGGCCTCTTTTTCCATCTTCCAAGTCAGCAAGGCAGGCTGCGTCCTTCTCACATCGTATCACTCTCACCTCCTTGCCTGTCTCCCACTTTTAAGGACCTTGTGAACATTGGGTCCAGTTCTGTGGAGATGGAGACCCGTCCACAAAGTGCTCAGGAAGAACAGGAGAGGCAACAAGATGCCAACCCCTTCACCCCAGATTGGCATGGAAATCTGAAAATAACTGCCTCTGGGTCCACTGGCTGAGCCACAAAGCCTGAGCAGAGGCGCGATCCGAGCGCACAAGCATATCAGGGGCTTCACGCCCGCGGGAGGGGAAAAGGAAAGGCCCCTTCAATTGTTTCAGGGAGAAGAGGAAGACCAAAGGCAATATTATCTCTCATCAGCTACTCCCTGCGGGGGAATGAGCTTTGCACAGAGTACAGCCTTCTCTTAGCAGGGCAGGGAGGCGCCGCCTCACTCTTCACTGAAAAAAGCCTCACTTATCAGGTATCAAATCAGTGCCAACTGGAGCTACCTGAGATCAAATCAAAGCCAGAGTCATTGACGTGGCCTTGATTATCCCCTGTCGTGTCTGTGTGTGGGGACTGTTTAGATGCACGCTGCGGAGGTTCTCCAGGTGTGTAAGGACTCCTGGCTTCTGTGCTGTGGGCTGGGGACCTAGACAAGATTCCGAGCCAGTTCCTGTCCCCAAGGGGCCATGCCCCTAACCCCCATGCACACAGTTAAGACAATTCAGTGTAATGGGACAGAGGATTATCTTCCAGGAGCTAATTGTCCAGCAGAGAAGAGAGAAAAAGTCATGGGTGTCAGGGTCCGATGTCAGATTCAAACTGGGAAAGAAATGAGGGATGGAAGAAGGAGATGGGAAGAACGTCTGGGCGTGGCCAAGAATCCTGGCACTCACAGGTTGGGAGAAGACTTAGTGGAGAGTTTCCCAGATATTAAAAGAACAGCTTAAAATGACGAGAAACAATCTTTCTCCCCTTTTAGCAAAGATGGGCAATGCAACGTTTATCCTCTTCCACTCCTCAGGGACGTTAGGCCTCTTACAGTTCCCCAAAATAGTGGCTGGTGGCTCCACAAATGCATGTTCGGGTCCTAAAAGTACCCTAAAGTCAAGTACCAGGCCGCTCCGTCTGGCAAATAGTGGCCCTGGCAGCAGGCCCCTCCTGCCTGGGGCCTGTGTCTGCCTCTGCAGCCTGTAGCCAGAGCCTTTCGGGAGCCAGTGTGGGGGCAAACTCCCATGACTCATGGCTGGGGAAGCTGTCAGGGTGAGGGGAGGACGGGGCACAGGAGGACAGTGAAGGGAAAGTGTGCAAGGCAGAAGGAAAGGGCGAGTGGAAGGGAAGAAGGGAACAGGGTTAGTGACAGGATGGGGAAGAAGGGAACAAGAGGGAAGCAGGGAGGAAGGAAATATGGGAAATAGTAACAATGAGAAATACTGAGTAGTGACAATTGCCTTCAATTATATGAAATCCTTAAAATGCATTATCATATTTAATCCTGAAAACAACCCTATGGGGTAGGTTCTTTCATCAGGTCCTTTTTATGGATAAAGAATACGTACAAGGCACAGAGATCTTATACAATCTAAGGACACACAGGTAGTAAGTGTTAGAATCAGACATGGAAAAAGAAGGGAAGAGCAGGTATGGTGGTTGGGATGGAGAAGGAGAGGATGTGGGAAGAAGGCTGGAGATGGGGTCTACAGGCGTAGAAGTGCCAGGGTGTAGGGGGGCAGACAGGAGGGTCCTGGAACCTAGACTGGATCAGAGAGGCGCAGGCGAGAGCGCAGCCTACGGGCCTGGGATCTTAGGAGCAGCCAGCCCTCCGAGGCTCTGCTTGAATGGGCTTCCCTGATAGATTGTACTGGAGATTCCTTGGTGACAAGTGAGCCCAAGAGAACTGTAGTGCCATTGTTAGAGATGGATCCTTCCTTCTGAACACGAAACACACAGGAGCCACACAAGTAATCCAATTTCACCATGCTTGGGGGCAAGGAAAACATAAAACAAAGAAAGGAAGTTATTGACATAAATACCAATGGCTTCTCTATGTGTTGACATCTGCAGGTCACTTTCACATCCGCTATGTCATCATGTGCTAGTCCCGTTTTGTGATAAAACAGGTTTGGAGAGAGGACGTTCAGTTAATAAGAATCAAGGATCCAAACTCAGGTCTTCTCCAAATCTTCAGTGCTTTCCTGGGCACTGTATGGCAGTCGTGCTCGGGTTCCCTTCAATGCAATGCATTTTTTTCCCGATGAGCTTACCAGAATGAAAAGTTCTGTGGGACAAGACCCTCGCCTGTTACTCGTGACAGGAAGATTAATGTTAGCATCCGTTTCAAGTCATAGTGCTCATGCCAAATGTCCCCTCAATACTTGTTTATAGAAGAGCTTATTTAAAACACAAAAAGTTCGTTTCCAAAAAAAGTAGTGTGTGTCCCGTCCTCATAGGAGCCAATTAGTAGAAGCAAACAGTAGTGTTCTTGGAAATCCCCGGGATAACTCATTTTGTACACGCTGTGCCTTTTAGCCGCACTTCACCTGGGGCTACACCCTTGTTCCTCTCTTGAAACAGACTCTCTTGTTCTCTGCTCTCTGGTTGCCTTTCCTTCCCGCGCTCCACCTACCTCCCACTCCCTCAGCGCCTGTGCTTCTTTCTTTCCGTATAATTCCTCTAGCCCTTCCGATTCATACCCCTTAGAAAGCAAGCTCCACAAGGACAGGGACTGGTTTTTCTTCATTGTTGTCATTCCTCAGTAGGCTGCCTGGTTCATATACTAGTTGCACAATAAATATCTGTCGGATGAATGACTGTCGTCTGGGTCACCAGCCGCTAAACACAGACTGGCTGGCATTGTTAATTCGAGTTCTCTCTTCCCATACTTGTCTCTTCTATTTGTGTTCCTAACACCAACCCTTGCACACAGAATGGGAGCCCTGTAAATTCTTGTCAAATGAATCAAGGAGTGAAAGAAATATTGAAACACTGTTTTATAAAACACAGCTTTCAGGAGAAACAGAATTTTTCCATCTTGTGAAATAACATCTTATCTCCTCCTATGTCCATGAAGACACAGTGGAGGTGGGATGGTGGGTGGTGAGAATAATTTACAGTCTCGATACGTGGGCACATGTGTGTGATGCCTCGACAGGCTCACAGATTCCTAACACTTGTGGCTGACGGACGCCGTAACCATCAAGTGCCAGGAGTAGTATGACCGTGAGGTTTAACCACGTCTGAGCGCTGATTTTAGTCCCGGTGCTGTGCCAGGGGCTTTTATCTGTAGTCCTTCATTTAATTCTTACAACCAGCCCTGTGAAGAGGCTAGATATTATCTCCATTCAACAGATGAGGAAACTGAGGCACAAAGTTATGAAAGCAAGACTCTGTGACACCTGTTGGGTGTGAGCAGGAGCTTCTAGGCTGCCCTGGGCATGAGGGGAAGAGGCAAGACCGTGTGAAGTCCAGGAAGGCAATTTGGCACGAGTCTGATATATATGTATATGTGTGAGTGTATATATACATACATATGTTAATACATATATACATACATATGTTTATATATATATATATATATATATATATATATATATATATATATATATATATATATCCCCTCCTATATCCAGAGCAGTTATCTGTTAGATATTTTATATGTTGGGCTTCTGCAAAAGATTTCATAGAGGAATGGGGAAAAGGCTTATTCATTTTTAAAAAATAGATATTTCAGTTTTACAGACAGGAAGACTAAGATTGCAAGGATGTGAAATCTTTTGGCAATCGCCATCAGTGGCCAAGCCAAGTCTAGAAATCTCAACTCCAAATAGTCCAGGAGTCTGCTTCCTATGCCATGTTGCCCGAATGCCCCAGTGTCTCCATAATGACACTTGAATTTGATACACCCATTGGCCAAGATTTCTTTGTCCCGAACTTTTATTTCCAGAGGTATGACCTGAGCAATCCTGAGTAAAAAAAGTTATGTGATAAGGTAAATTTAGAAATCTTTGTCTCGCAGAGTTGTTAGAGAGAGGGAACCAGGAAGGCAGGAAGCGGCAAGAGCACTCAGGGAATTCAGCGATGACCAGGTATGTACAGGGGGTGGGGTACAGGTGAGGATATGGCAACGTAGGTAGGCTTCTGCCCTGGAGTAAAAATGGCAACAGCAAGAACACTAACAATGACGTTATTTTTTGATTGCCTAACACGGGGCACGCTCACATAGTTGAAGGCTTTATACGCATGACCACTTTTAATATGGAGGTCCAGCATCTCTCCTTGTTTCCTGAAGAGGAAACAGAAGCTCACAGAGCTGCTAAGCAGCAGAGAGAAACTCAACCTGTCTGGCATCAAAGTACTTGCTCTGAACCCCTCAGCCACCCTCCAACCCAAACCCCCAGAATCACAGGGACCCAGACATTCTTACAGCAGCATCTCTTGGGACTAGGTTTGGCTCAGAGCGAGGGCCCCTGACCTCTCAACTCATGGACACTGTGGAAGGCTTGAATTAGACACCTTTACGGCCAACTGAGCCAGACTAGGGTGATTCAGCCACCTGCTACTTGGATGCCTCAGATGCCTTGACCTGGGCTGAGTTTTCCGATTAGTCAGTAAGCAAGCAGGAAACGATGGCCAAAAGTAATCCCTGCCTTTGTACAGCCCTTTCAACTTTTCCAAATAGTTCCCCTCTGTGTTTCTTCAAGCTCATTCGAGCAGATGTCATAACCCCTATTTGACAGAACCTAAACCTCGGATCAGAAGGAAGGAAACATTTATGGAAGATGACACACATCTCAGAAGCGGCTGACCTAGAACTAGGTCTCTTGTCTTTTCAGGTGCTTTCCTCTTTGCAACGTCCTAGAACTTGGAAGGGGTAAGAGAGGATTAGAAGTCTGACCAGTAGGAGAGAATCTCCACTGAAGGGCCCAGAGTGCAAAGGAAAATCTGGCCACGGACGATCCAGAAGGCACAGCGCTGGCCGGCCCCGCTCCCCCTCAGCTGGGTGGGGGCCCAGAGGAGCTGTGCCCAGAGGTATTTTTGTCTTGTTGCTTCAACCCAGGCAGCTCCACTTGGAATGATTTATGATGATTTGGGTTTATTTTGTAAACACAGCTCCTACCATGGGAGGGAGTTACATTCCCAGGGTCTTCCTTCACGGGTGGGATTTCTCTAAAATTATTTTGTAGCTGATGCTACACTCTCGGTGTTCTCCAGTTGTTGAACCTAGAACATTGGCATGGCGAGAGGTCTCGGAGGTTACCCAGCCCTCTGCCTGCTCTTATAGTTGGTGAAGCTGAGGCCTAGAGATTGGGAACAATTCGCTGGAGGCGTATAGCCAGCTAGACCCGATGCGTGAGCCAGAATGCCTCCATACTCTCAAATATTTCTTCCATGATTGTATAGCTCTGGGGAAATAACAGTGGACACAGCAGATACAGTCTGCGGCTTCATGGAACTTCGAGTCTATCCGGGGAGATGGATTTTAAACAAATAATAAAAATGTGCACTGAAAGAGTAGAGGTGCTTTCAGGGCTTATAACAATGGGCATAGCCTGGCCGAGGGTTGAGGGATGGCTGCCTTGAGGCCCTGAAATTTACAAAGAGGAGGAGACTTCGTGCTTGGAGCAGTAGGAGAGAGCTTCTTGGGGGCAGAAGGAGCAGCAGGTACTGGAGACAGGCGAGGCTCTGCAAACTGGCCACTGCAAGAACGAGGGGCAAGGTGAGGCTGGGGCCGGGGGCAGGAGCTATGGCAGGCCTGGTGGGACTTTAGTGCACATTCTAAACACAGTGGAGAAGCAATGAAAGTCATGCAGAATGGGGAAGTCCTGAGGGTCGGTTTGCTTTGTAAGTCAGATCCGTTCTCTGCATAAGAGGGAATGGGCTGGCGAGCTCCGGTCTCTTGATAGAGAGACCAACTCCCTACCCTGTGCAAAGTGGGCTCCATGCCCTAGCACCGCCATTAGTGTTTGCACAGCTGGGATAAGAGATTTGTTTCAGAGTAAGTGTTAAACACTAAGCCCGGCACAGGACACATGCCCTGTAAACCCCTTGTAGCCTGAATGGGACAAAAGCCAGACAATGGTGTCCTTGCTGGTGTTCAAGAGACACAGTGGAAGCTGGCAGGGCCTGGAGGAAATGCCTGTGGTGGAGGAGGGGCTGCCAAGGCCCAGGGTGCAAGCTGGTGGACTTGGGTGGCTGGCCGGCCTAGGACTCTTGACCTGGATGGGGGCAAAGCTGGGCTTGCCAACCTGAAGTTGGAGAAAGAGATGCGTGTCTTCAAGTGCCTGTGAAGGCAGGGAGCTCCAGACTGCCCCAAACAGTCTCTGCATGCCAAGCAGGCACATCAGAATCTGGAATTTTCCACCCTGATTTCTAGTTTGTAAACCTGGGTGTGACTGGATGAGAGAGGGCCCTTCTCTCACCCTGATGCCAGTGCTTCCTTTCACAGTTTTATGGTTCACAAAGCTATTTTACATGCTCTTTTTCCTGTCTCTGTGTCTTCTTATCTGCCTGCTTATCTGTCTGTCTTTCCTTTTTTTCCCTCAGGAGGCAATAAGATGCAGTGAAAACTATGGGCTTTAGAGATAAGCAAGTTTGGGTTTGAATCGTGGCTTTTCCACTTGCCAGTCGAGTAACTTTGGGCAAGTTTCTTAACTTCTTAGATTCTCAGTTTCCTCATCTGTAAAATGGGTATATTAATATTTTAATCATGGAGTTGTAAGGTTTAAATCAGGCAACATGTTTAATACGCATAAGAACATGGTACATAGTAAGTATGCAATAAACTACTATTGTTCATTCATTTGTTTGGTGTTTATCTGGTAGCTACTGTGGGCCAGGCCCTGGACTTGGCACTGGGGTCATAATGCTGATCCCTAAAAACAGCCCTTTCAAGTGTTGGGCAGGGATCAGTGTCCCCTGACCCCAACTACGGCATGTGGGAAAAGTGGTTCCTCCCAGGGAGGGTCTGAAAAATGCCCCCAGATCTAGAGATGGATCTAGATGCTGTCTATGCAATGCTTCCAAGGGCCAGGCTTTCAGTTTTTGCTTTCTTTTCCTCTTGCACTTTTCTTGTTCAGTTCCATTCAAATAATCGATCAGAGTGTGCCTACTACCACATGGCAGGCCTTGAGCCAGGTCCTCCACAGGACACCAACATGAGTGAGTGAGGTGTGGGTCTTGGCCAGTCTAGTAACACCGACAGGATAGTAACTGAGATGGTCATGGGATAAGACCTGTCCCACAAGGAATGTCTGCAGGAGCCAGTCTCTCTAGCTTGGTGGCAAAAGACTCAGTGAGTCTCCTAATTTCCGAAGCCTGTCCCAGGAAAGGTTTCCCTGGAGGCAGAACCAGGACACGAGGTAGAAATCACCATAAGGCGTATTTGGTCTCGTTTAAAGAAACACAGCTTTGTAATATCTTTGGGTGTCCAGCAATAGAAAAGGCTGTCTGATAAGCAAAGCAAGCTCCAACTCTGGGAATGCTCAGGCAAGGCTGGATAAACACCCACCAGGCTGTTGTAAAAGAAATGCCTGCTTTGGGTGGGAGGTGTGATGAGATGACCTCTAGGCTTCCAAGTAGCCCGGGGATGCGAGGATTCTGTTTCCATGGTCAGGCTCATACCACCTTCCCTTGGATGCTCGCCAGCTCCCTCCCTCTGGGGCTCTCCCTGCAGCTTTCTTTACTCCTTCCTGAACCTAGCTCCGGAATCTCCCCACCACCATGGCAGCTTACCAACGCCCGGTCCAACACGTCATGCTGCTGGGGCATGTGCAATATGGTTTCCAGACTGTGCTCTGGCTAGACAATTTAGTTTTGTTATCATATCAGCTCCTTTTAGAAACCTTCCCCCTGTAAGTATTTATATTTTCTTTCTTAAATTTATCTTTCACACACCATGTGGCAAAAAGATACACACACAAGCATCTATTACTCTACGCTTAAGCTTGATATTTTGGAAACTCCATCAGCTCTAGAGTCTGGATTCAAATCCCCTCTCCATTACTTGCTATCAATGTTGTCCTGGCTCAGCTCTTACTGTCTGCAAGACTATTCATATCTTAATATCTGTAAAGCTAGGTAATGACAACATCTAGCTCACAGGGATGCTATAGGACTAGACAGATAATAACATGCAAAAAAACTCAGAACAATGCCCGACACGTTATTTCCAATAATTCATTTATCCAGTGAAATTTATCCAATGAAAATGAATAAAATAATCACTACATAATTGTTTTGTTCTGTTGTAGAACAAAACTCAACCGAGTAAATTTGCAGATCTAATTGGCTTTATTTAGAGATTCATGAATCGGGCAGCATCCCATCTAGCAACTAGAAGGGCGCTCCAAGGTGTTGTACAAAATGGATCGTTTTTATAAGCAGAAGGGTGGGGCAGGGGTGTTATTAGAAAAAAAAAGGATTATGTTGTGGCCAGGTCATCTTCTGGGGGGAAGGGCATGGCAGGGAGTTTTAGCAGATTATGCCACCAGTATTGGTCAGAAGACTCCAGGCTGAGTAATTGAAAATTCCACTCCTGGCTGAAACTGTAATTAAGTTAGTTAATTAGGTTAATTATTAAGTTTTGGTTTGGTGACTTGGCTTAGCAAAAATCACTCCATTTTGGCCTCCCTTTTTTTTCGTTTAAGAGTTTGCAATCCTTCATTTCCTTTTTATGTATTAATTTTCGAATTATTTCTTGCACCCTTTAGAAATCAGAATCATGTTGGCATTGAAAAGGTTCTAGACGCTTCTTAATCCAATCTAACTTTATGCTGTGCTAAGGAAATTGAGCGTCAGAGGGGTGAAGCTATTTGCTCATCCAGTGGCAGAGCCAGGAAGAGGATACAGGGGTTTTTGCTCTTGACTGATACCCTGCACACAGCATGATTTCCCTAACGAGAATTAATTAAGGGTTACCATATTTTTCTGGCAGGTGGCTTTTAAAAAATAACAAACTGCAAGCACATAATTAAATAAATAACCACCGAAAACCTTTTCCATGAAATTTGTTATTTAAATAATTGGAAAGAGGAAAATGGGGTGGTGGACAAAAAAGGGGGCCACCCACTAAACCTGACAAGCTCAGAGGTGGTCAATGTGGTGGACCCTACGAACTGAGAGACTGAAATGAACCCCGTAGGGTGCTCTGAACATAAAAATCCCTAATTTAAAAGCGGGTCATGGCAGGTAGTCACATCCTGGGCCTGTAGCTTCCTTGACAAAGGTCAGTCTTACCTTAGGTGAGCCTGTCTATTGTCTGTTTTACATCTCAGATAACATACCTTTGAAATGTCAGAGTACTCTTCTGTTGCAGACTGCTCAAGGCACCAAGGTAGGCATGCAGGAGGCTGCAGAGCCTCTCATTGCTATCTTGTTGCTCACAGGCCATCTCTGTGTGCTGTCAATGTTAATGATCCTGTACCCACCAGTTTAAAAGAAGGATGTATTACTCTATTTGGCCTTTTTATCCAATCCCAGAGATTACCCCCCACACACACTTTGCTTTCTTCCAGCCCCCTTCATCTACCACCAATGGATTTCATGTAACCCTCTGTACATCTCCTCCTTTAATGCTAATGTATAAAACAAGAGGCAAAACTGGCGTTCTCCAGAGCATTTTCTCAATCCATTGAGATTTTGCTTCCAGGCAATTGTCATCAGTTTGGCTCAAAATAAACTCATGAAAATTCTCTACAGGTTTGGACAGGATTTATATGCTATTTTCTGTTTCTGTGTTCAGAGGGTTTTGGTGGCTTCTAGGGGTCCAGCAGCCCCCCCCCCCCAACTCCCCAGCCCTACATGCCTCTTGAGAAGCCACGGCTGGCTGGAGATAACGTCGTATGGATGCCGCTTCCCAACAGTCCTCCTAGTTTGCTTCTTGGAACACCAGTTCCAAAGCCCATGCGCTCAGCCTGTGTGCCTTCAATCATTAATGGATGTGCTGCCAAACTTTTTCCAGTGTGTGTAAAATTTATTTTTGCTTCAGCTGCGCCTCATACTATTGTAATGATGCCTGGTGGGGAGAACGCTGAGCTAAGTGAGTGGGCGTGATGTCCTGCAGAGTGGGGTCAACTGACTACACAAAAGGTGTGGTGTGATGCCAAGGCATTTCAAGGAAGACTTTTCTGGAATAGGTGGCGACTTGGCTTGGGGAATATACGAACGCATGATCAGGGCAGAGCCAAGGTCTAGTCAACCTTCCACTCAGGACTGAGGGGCCCTGAGTGAACCATGCCATCTTGACCGTCCCATGGAAAGACCTTTTGAAACACTAGACCCGCCCATGTACATTGCCCGTGTTACTGATTTCAAGTGTGCTGCCCCAGATTCCAGAATTGGAAAGTGTACTGTGAACAAAAAAGCTTGAGAGCCATTGTTCTAAGTGTGACATGGAACAAAGTGTTCCCTGGTGACATAATTTTGTGCAATAGTGTTGAACAGAGTTCGACCTGCTTCCTTGCTGCAGGATTTCTCAGCGCCTCAGTATGCTAATATCTATGGTAACTCCCCCAGAACAGGTTTAGAATGCAGCATTTACCCATCCTTCCTGGTCACAGAGCCATGTGTTTCTTTCTAAGAGCATACGTAGGGACCAGGGTTCTGAGGAGACTTTGGTAGGTATTCTTCCAGAAAGATTTCACCTTCTCTCTTTTTATTTGAGCAGTTTAAAGGCTGTGTATACAAAGGGTTAATCCAAAAACTGACCCTTTGTAGTCCCTGATACACAACTCATCCACTCACCTGGACACCTAACTCTACTTACGGTGCTTTCTGAACATATCTAAGAAGGTTCACAGGGCCACTCACTCTCCTTGGGGAGCAGATGGGGCCCCTCCTTCATGCAAGAAGGAAAGCCAGTGTCTTATACACCCTACCTTAGAGTGAGAGCATTTTCTCAGGACTTACCTCCTCAGCCAGATACTCGTATTATTTGCTTACAAGGCTGTTTCCAAAATGTAGCTGCCAGGCTGCTGCAGCACAGGACACACTGCTTGTTGGCCCTCCTTTCTCTCCATCTCACTGGACACTGTGGAAAGCCTTCATGCTTTGGCCTGAACACCGGCTGGAGCTAAACCTTCGGCCAGTATGGCATTAGCGTGAGCAAGTTAATAGCTTAGAATGTCTCTCCAGCTTTTTGGACTCAATTTTTTTTTTCCCCATTGGTAAAACAAGGGGGTAAGACCGGGTGCATCACACACTCACAAACATTCACTGAATCTACCCTGAGCTAGATGTCATGCTTTGGTAATGCAACAGGATGAAATAAGGGTTTTGTTTTTTTGTTGTTTGTTTGTTTGATAGAAGCATGCCAATAAATTATAATATAGCATGCTCTCTGTAAGAAGTGCTACAGAGACAGGGAGGAGGAAGTGATGAATTCTGTCTATACAATATTAGAGATTTCCTCCAGCGCTGGTATTCTTAGATACTGTGCCTTCAGGATCTTTTCTTCTTGTTTCAGTTGGCCCAAAGCCATCTGATTCTCAAAACAGCAGAGAAGGTCCAATATCACCGTCATTGGGTGCTAGCTGACTGTCAGCTGACTACCCTTGATCTGACGTCGACCTCGCCTTAGCTCAGCGTCTGCCCCACACCCCCAAGTAGGAATCAATGCACCTCCTGAACACAAGTCTACCACAGACAGTGTGGCCACAGTGGAGTAGAAACTCTGCGTGTCATTCATTCTCCTAAGCCAGCCTCCAACTATAAGAGGAAAAGGCTGCCTCCCCTCATGGAAACTTCAGGCTCCTAGCACTTCTCAAGGCCTAAAGACAGTAACTCAAATTCTTCACTCAGGAGCCTAAATCCTCCCTGTCGTTTGGCTGTAGGACACTTATTCTGCTTCATCACCTGTCCCTTTTACCTCGTTCTGAAATCTGGAGACTCCTACCTTGTTCTCCTTTCTCTCCTCCTCTTTTTCCTCCTCCGGAATGTGTCCTTTCACATTCCGGGTACCATTTGCTGAGGACGAGTTCAGCAATGATGCCACCATCAGTCCTGATGAGTGGCTGGTTATGGTCTCAGACAGAAAAATCAGGACATGTGGTCTGATAATCCCCAGCTGACCCAGGGTGTGAGGAAAGACTTTTTGGCTCTGAGAACCTTCAGGCACTTCTAGTGTACTCTGGAGAACCTCGACCATTCTCTCTCCCTTAACAACAAAAAAGTCCTATTCCACCAGGGACAAAATACACGGAAGCAGCATTGTTAGTCGCTGTAGCCACAGGCCACCCACCCTCTGCCCTTCCTCACCTTCACATCCCCAGGGACACTATAGAAAACAAAGAGTTGTAGCTGAGAGAGCCAAGGGTGGGCTGGCACAAGGAAGCCTGGAAACCTGGAACGGGGAGTCCAGGAATGGGAGGGCCAGTCAGTTCTACCAGCTGGGAGCCCCTGCGCTGGGGGTAATGAGGCGGAGGAAGTCGCTCCCATCCCTTCTGATACAGTCAGAGATGAGTCCTCTCATCTCCGTCAGCCTCCAACCTGAGCTCACCACTGCCCCACTGCGCCTCTCTCTCCTCATCAGGAAACCACTTCCTGCTCCTTTACTAAGTCTGAGGCACTCACCACTTTCTCAGAACTTTAAAACTGTCAATCACCACCTCTCTCCTCCATCCCTCACTCCCTCCCTCTTTCCTTCCTTCCTTTCTTTCCTTCCTTCCCCACTAAATGTGTCCCTTTTACCAGATTGATCTCATTCTTCCTTTGTCCCTCGCTGGACCTTCCTTCAGGGCTTCTGCAGCACCCCCAGTTTCTTCTCTTGTCTGGCTCCTTCTTCTCCATCTGTCAAACAGGCACAGTGCAGCCACCTGCTGACCCCACTGTCCACCCCTTTCCTCTGTACCTTTGTTAATGTCTTCTGTGCTATGACTCTGCCCCTGAACCTGCTTTCCTGGATAGCCCGTGTCCTCCCAATAACCTCTGTTCCTTTTTTATCCTATTCTACTCCTTTGGGGCATTAAAATTTAATTTAGAAATTTATTATAAAAATGATACCCACAAATAATACCTTTTATCATAGAGTAGAAAGAGAAGCATCACCCACCCCACGCGCCCCATGCCATTCCCCAGAGGTAACCACTATAAATAATTTGGTAAAAATTCCTCTATACAGTTGCTTATGAATTTACAACGTTGCGTCATTTCAACATATCTTCTGTAATTGCTTTTGCACTTAATACGATGCTGCACGTCTTTCCATGCGAGTATATATAATACATATCATTTAAAAAATGGCCAGTGTTCCATTATATGGCTATACCATAATTTATTTAGCCACTATTCTTTGGATGGGTACTGAGGTTATTTCTACTTGTTATTTATTTCTACATTCATTCATGCATGCACTCATTCCTATTACAAACAATGCTGCAATGAGCTCCTTCCACGTACTCGTGTATCTTTGCACACTTGTGCTCAGAATATTGGTCACTTGCTCATCACTCTCTGTGTTGACACTTCTTGAATCTTCAGCTTCTGTCTTGGTTCTCTTCTGCCATAAGAAACCTCTCTTTTCCCTGAGCACCCAATGCATGTCACCCCTTCTTGTTTCTGTTCCAAATCTCTGCTCCTGAAATAACCACTTCCTACTCACGCTTCCTGCCCAAGCCTTGTGCAGAACCATCCCTAATTCCCTAGACCTGTCTTCCCTAATTTTAGGTAGCACTTACTGTGTGCTGGAGCAGACATTATATCATTCCTTCCTGTAACAGGAGGGTGAGGTATGGATTATATTGTTTTAGCATTTTTTTTTAAACCACATTTTATTATTATTATTTTTTAAGGAGGGCGCAGCTCACAGTGGCCCATGTGGGGATTGAACCGGCAACCTTGGTGTTATTAGTACCACGTTCTAACCAACTGAGCTAACCAGCCACCTCCTGTTTTAGCATTTTGAAAGTGATAAAAACTGAAGCTCGGAAAGTTAAGGTACGTGTCCCTGGCATCCAACTCGTTAAATGGAGGAGGACCCAGGGTTCAACCTCAGGCCTCTTCCCCTGTGTAACGCAGGGATGTCCGTAACCACCTGTCACTCAGCCTCCGGCTCTGGTGCTCACAGGTCCAGTGCACCTACTGCGGCACCTACAAACTGAACCTTGGAATTTACTCACAAGTCTGTTCCCGCAGACTGGGAGCTCCCTGAGGGCAGGCCCCGTGTCTCTTCTTTCTGCTTTTCCTGTATTGAGTACAGAACCTGTCATGGTATAGGCGCTGACATGGGTTTGAATGAATGAACCGGTGTTTGCTGAATGAAGAATCCCAGCCCTCCCTGAACCAGGTCAAGCGCCAAACATCAGCACTCGATAACACATGCTGAGCTTGCGGCTTATATCCTGCTAATTTATGAGAAGAAAATACCCTCCTCCCAGGGCCCTAATTAACTAAATTACAAGAAGCTCTTTGGATGGCAGGCAGTAGATCGTAATGATTTAAGAGACAGACTCTGAAGTAAGATGGCCTATGTTCTGATTCCAGCTCTGCCACTTGCTAGGCAAGTTCTTCAATTTCCATAATCCTCAGTGAGCCAACTAGTAAAATGGGGCAAATGACAGTTACTCGCTAATTGGGTTACGGTGAGAACTAAATGAGGAAGTTAATATGAAACGCTTAGCATGGTGCCTGGCATACAGAAAGCACTCAGTAAATGTCAGTTGCACTATGGCCATCAGGACCAGTATTGGCTCCTCTCATTCTTTGTTCAAAGTGAAATATATCAAGCATTCATCTCCCTTCCACTGCCCAAAGCTTTTGTTACTTTCCATTTTCACAAAAATTCTCTTTCTTGCCCTTACTTGTAAAACAAGCATTTATTGAGTGCCTTCTGTTTACCGGTCTCCTTCCTGGTTGGTCCCTCACCTGTCGTGGAGACTACAGTAAAGAGGCTGGCGGCCCAGGGGAGGGTAAAACCTTCCTGCCCGTTGCAGTTGAGAACATCACTCAGTTCTCTGGAGAACACACCTGTTTTTCTGTTCCAACTTCAAGGATTTGCTACGAACCATTTCTCACGAAAGTCTCGAGGTTTTGTACCTTGATGCATGAAGGTCATTTCTAGAACCTGATTCATAGAGGTACCCGTGCTGTTGATCTTTGAGACAAAATGTTTTCCTGTATCAGCAACTTCTGAAAGTGGCGTTAGGAACCAGCATTTGTTTTGTGATTCTGTACATGGCTTCTACTCATGTCCATGTATGAATTTTTTAGGGAGGTAGTTGTTGTTTTGTTTGTTGGGGGGTCTGTTTTGTCTGTTTGTTAACCAGGTCTAGGACTGTTTGAGAAAGAACCTACCCCTTGCAACCCAGACCAAAACAAATGAAGAAGAAAGTCCCCCTAACCCCAAACTCAAATCCCAGCAAAAGCGAGTGATTCACTATAAGCAAGTTTTCCACACTTAAACTATAGATTATTCAATTCCAGAACTATATTGTGCTCAAGGAACCATGCTGACTGTTTAATTAAGTTATGTCAAAAGGAGGAAATTCCCCGGTAATGCCACTCAGCTCCCAAATTTGGGATTGTCTTTCTATGTATCTAACTTACACATCTCTTATTGTAAACTAAGGTGTCCCTTCTCCAGGTGATACACCTGCTCAGGAAGCCCAGCTCCAGGGATGCAGGGAGACGTGAATGGGGTAAAGCTCACTTCTCTGTTTGGTAAGTACCTGAAGTAGGTGTGGCTTCACCTTATGCAAGCACCTGGCTATTTGCCCTGCTACCTGGCTCTCAGGAGACAGGCCTCCTGCAATGCCAAGTGTTCCTGGAAGCTAAGTCACTAGGGGTCTGCTGGTGCTTCTCCTTGCTCCTCGCTGCCCTGGAGCCCTGGCTTCTTTGTCAGATGTTGTGTTATCTGAATGACTCAGGCCACTGCACTCAGGTCAAAGAAGATTGTGGATCAAACAACCAAAACTCTCACCTTGACCCCAAAGTCCCATCTCTCTTGGCCTTCGTCCCCTCAGCCAAGAGGTAAAGAGTTTCATTGGAACATTTGTGAGCCCCCCCCCCTCCCTGTTCCAGAATCCTCCAGAATCCGTTGCCTGTGACCTAATTGTGAAGGACAGTGAGAAGGGAGAGCCGCTGTTTGGAATTCATGGGTGGGGTGGGTGGGGTACCTCCCAATAACATACTTGACTGGGGATTGGAGCAACCTGTTTGTCCAAACCTCTGGTGTGGCTGAATGAGGCCTGCCAGGTCTTTGGCGTTGTTGCAAGTACATAGAGAATGCACTTATCAGAGACCATCGGGCTCATATACCTGACACTTGACCAAATACCGAAAAAGATGAAAATTGCCCAAGAGGTGGAACCCACATGATCCGCTGATCAAATCAGTATGTCAACTCTCTCTTAGAAGCTCCGGGCTGAGGGAACGCCTGCCTCTGCCATTTCGAAAGACTTTTTAATACAGTTTTCTCCCTGAGTGATTTTGTCCTCGAAGGAACTGTGGGAGGGCCTAGGGAGATTTTTAAAACTTAGTGCTGAACTAATTCTGGGCCTAAATGATTTTGAAAGCCCATCATGTAATCAGGAAAGTGGTGGCAGGGAGTCTGGGGCTGGAAGTCAGGAGACAGGGATTCTAGCCCTGGCTCTGCCACTACCTGGCTGTCTAGTCTCCAGCAAGTTGCTTCATCTCTCTGGGCCTCAATGTTCTCGTAAAGCAGCATCTCTCCATGGTTTCTTCCTGTCCTGACACACCACGACAGCTCCGAAGACAGGAACGTTCCATCTCAGGTGTAGAACTTGGGGTCAGACCTACCAATTTTTAAAAAAATTAAATGTATTGGGTGACATTGGTTACTAAGGTTCTGGAAGTTTCAAATGTACCGTCTTATAATACGTCATCTGTGTATTGCATTGTGTGCTCATCAATCAAAGTTTAGTCTCCCTTCTGTCACTAAATATGTACCCTAATCTTTTACCAGTCCGCTTCTTCCCTCGTGTGGAGACACAGCGCTGGTGTGGAGTTTATATTCCCTTCCCAGCCTCCTGTTCTCGGAAGGCCTTTGGGATGCCTCCAAGAAAGCAGGTGAGCTGCATGGGTATTTGAGGCTTGGAAGGGGCTTCAAGGAGAATCTCCCAGCTATTTCAAGAATGCCTCTTACTCCAGTTGTCTGGGGGGAGGTGCTTGGCATGTTTGGGTACCAGCATTTCATAAAAGTTAACAGCCCTGGCTTCAGACTTAGCCAGCTCTTCCCTCGTAGTCCAGGCTTGCCAATCATTTCAACTCATTATTCAGCAAATTTATCAAGTGCCTATTTTGTGCCAGGGACTAAGCTATTTTGCATACATGATAACTTTTAATCCTCACGACTCTATAAAGTAGGTACTAACTTTATCCCCACTTTTTGGATGAGGAAACCGAAACTGAGGAAACTGAGAGGTGCTATGAAGTATCCTAGGTCACACAGCTAGCAAGTGGCAAACGTGGGGCTCCAATCCAGGTCTCCTGACTCCAAACTCTGGCTCTCAACCACTGTACTCTGCCGCCTCCCAAACCTTATTTTATTTAATCCTCATTTAAATCCTCATTGGCTTTATTGCAAAGTTTCCACCTCACTGCTTCAGAAAAGCCCCTAAGAGTTGGCCTGTCCACATCCTAGATTAACAAGCATGTCCACTTCTGAAAAAGGATGGAGTCGACAGACGCTGGACGGTGCAGTGGGAAAAGCCAGCAGTATGTCTGATTCCAATGACTCAGCCTCTAGACCTGAGGCTCGCCCCCATTTGACCTGAGGCATTTCTACTCTCTGAACTTTACCAGCCTTGCTTTCCTCATAAGGATATTGTAAGAATCAATGGAGAGTGCAGCTATGAAAGGACTTTGTAAATTGGAAAGTGATGAAAGCAGACTCATTATTACTGCGGCCCTACTTCTCTGAATTTGTCACTTACCACACTGACCAGTAAAGTGAGCGTGGCCTTCAAGAATCTGGAGATACGCCATCTAATGGTACAAACATTGGGGTCCCACGATGAAGCTGTCTGAGGCAGGGTTTGCTCTCAAAGGGCCAGCGCTCCTGCCTGACTCATTCAGAAACGCCACATTCCAGGACATGTGGCGTTACGATGCTGGCGCTGTAACATGTGGTCGGCCCAGAAAGGCTGGGATGTGACATTCCTGAACAGATTCAGGCATGAGGAGAGAGAAGTGCAAAACACAACCTTTGTAAACAGACAGCCTGGGGCTGAGGAGAGGTGGGAGAAGACGTTGCTTGTTTTCTGTACACTTGTTTGGGAAGTCTGTGGAGGTGTAGTTCCCTACCATCCATCACTGGACCTTATCATCCTTCGGGAAGCACGCATTGCCACATGCCTGCAGACCACCTCACCCCAGGGCTCCACTCCCGGACCACAGATTCCATTCGGGTTGGATAGTGGGACAACTTGCTGACTTAACCACTCAGCCCTTCAAGGAATGAGAGGAGATGAAAACCAAAGGTCCAGAGGAGCTCTGGACCATTTGTCACCGAGTTTTTCCATTTGTGCATTTATTCTTTCTCTTCTTGCCCAGTTGTGCTAAGGGTGGCACGCGAAGGGGATTTTATTTATGTTGAGATTTTTTTTGGTCTGTGTCTAGGTGGGGACCTAAGGGGGAGAGAGAGAAGCAGACCCACTGGTCCAGGCTTGGGGCAAGCAAGTTTCATTCCTTACCCTACAGAGGCTGCCATGGAACGAGTTAAAAGAGTTCCAGAGTCACTGCCTGCCTCCTGTAAGGTGGAGGGGCTGCGGGGCTCATGACAACTCTCTCAGAGGTCTCCTCGCTTTGATTCCTCTCCTGTCATGGGGGATATTGATATCCTGCCTGTCTAACAATGAGCAGTTAACTGGCTGTTGCAAAATCCCCTGCTTAGCGTGGCACCAGGTAGGTAGCTGTAGTCATGGAAGTGAAGAAGGCAAGTGGCCAGGAGATGCTGACAGAAAACGCCATTGGGGGCAAGGCCTGTAGGGTGAGTTGGAGACCTGGGCTCCAGGCCCAGCCCTGCCACTGCTTCTGCGTGAACTTGGCCAAGTGGCTTGCCTTCTCTGGGACTAAATTTTATGAAAGAGGGTTAGGCAATGATCTGTAAGGTCCCTTCCAACTAGGCTGACCAACCACCCCAGTTTGCCCAGGGCCATGGTGGTTTTACAGTTGGACATTTCACGCCCAGGAATTCCTACTTCTAACTAAAATCTCTACTCCCTGATTATTCTTGTAATTTCCCTCTGGGGTCTCAAACCCTTTCCACCCTGTGCCATAGAAGCCTCTTCTCTGGATTAGAAAATCATGGGGGTAAGTTCTTCTCCTAAAGGGGTGTGGGCATGATACTCCAAACATGTAACATTCTCTGTGGCAAGGCCCCAACCCATCATGCTGTTCTGGCCGGCTACGCCCCACCCCCAGGTAGCCCCACACTGAAACTGGGCTTCCCTCTCCAGGTCTGGGATAATTCCACCTTTCTGTGGTCCCAACACTGACTTCAGGACCAGCAGATCTGAAGGACTAACCAGCTTCCCTCTCAATTCTTGTTCTCACAGCAAAGGTGGTGACTCCCCAGTTCACCGGTCAGATCAGCCTTAGTCCAGCTTCTTACAGAATGTAAAGGTGAGACTGCTCCGGGCGCTGCTGACTAAACCCCGAGAAGACCTACCCTGATGGGCTGCCAATTGTTTTCTCAGTTAGAGAGGAGCCCCTACAGTATTTGGGATTGAGGAAGTTGAAAGTTTCGAATAATGGTTACCACACATGTATCCAAGGGCGGAGGAAAGCAAGCTCATGTGACATTTGGCTCTCCTCCACCTCCACAGCTGTCGAGCCCATTGCACGTGACCTCCCTGCCTGTTTTGGGCCTGCCTTCGGTGTGCTCTCTCATTTGGGCTGTGTGCTCAGCTTCGGATGAGCGCTAAAAGTTGGTGAAGCAGACCCTGGAGCCAGCCCCTCCGATGACGCTGCGGTGTGGGCGGGCCAACCAACATCCGCGCAGCTCTCTGTGATGTGACTTGTCTGCTCACACCCATCTGAGTGCCATGGCAGCAAAAAGCAGGGTAATTCATTCTGCCTGGGTGACACCTGTGCTGGGCCTGGGAGGTGAGGAGGAGCGGCAGGTGGAGTGTGAGTGGGAAGAAGCCGGCGTGCCAAGCATCGAAAATGGCACACAAAGCTGGGAGCTTTCTCCCACCCCCGCTGGCTGTCTCCCTTTGTCACCAACTGTGGGTGGCAGTGGGTCAAGGATTGTTGGGCTAGAGGCCAAGGCAGGCAGAGTCAGGCCTCCGGAGGCTGCTAGGCCCAGGGAGCCCGGGTACATCCGGGAGCCTCCTTCCTAGTTCCCTAGTTCACAGCTTCCTCCTGTCAAAGCACCCACTCTGACCTGGCTGCATCCCCCAGGCCCCCTCCAGGCTGTCACAGTCCCTGGCAGTCCCTTCCCAGCCCTCTGGTCTCTGCTCCCTCTTTTCCAGTCCCGCAGTAACTACGATGGTTCACATCCCGGTCATCTCCCACTTGGTTGGTTGCAACAGCCTCCTCGTCAATCCAGTGATTCAGGCCTCTCTGTTTCCCCCCATCCTGTGTGTGCTGCCAGGCGAATCTTTCCATAACAGTGTTTTGTTGACCTCGTGTACCTGTTCTGAAATCTTCGTGAGCACATTTCCTCAGACCTCACCATCCGCTGTGTACAAACAAGGCCACGTTCATATTCATAACCTAATTGACTTTGGCTCCCGTCTCTCTGCTTACATGGGAGCTCGGTCTCTTCCAAAGTGCACCCCAAGTAGTTGTGGGAACCCCCAGGACAGTGCTCTGAGCATTGGGTCCTGTCTGTGCATGTTTGCTAACGGTCTGTGAGCAGGCCAGCACACACACCGAGCAGAAGTGTTTAGAGACTTGCGTAGCAATTTGATGTGCTGTGACCTCTGGCATAGGTTTTTTTTTTTTTTTTTTTTTTAAATTTTACAAAACAAGCAACAACACCGACAAAAACACCTGGTCCTTCACCCCAGATGATTTGAGAAGCACTGCCCTAGGGGGTCTCACCCACAAACAAATCTCGCCCCTCAGCGCAGTCCCTTATGAGTTCCCTGCTACCTAGTGGCAGCTCTGGAGTTGCTTTTTCAATCAATCAACCCATCAAGGGTTCAAATCAATTCCTTCTGTCTCTCTCCTTGGAGCACAGCTCTCCAGAGTATTCATGTAAGAAGCAGCTTGCTTCAAAAAAAGTACCAGCAATTCAGAACATCTGCCCTTTTAACATTAAATTTGGCACTCCTATTTCAAATCACTATTGGCCTTCTTTCACTAAAGCGCTTTTTTTTTTTCTGTTTAGCTTGGTAATTTAAAAAAATGTTCAAATCACTTTACTGAAATATAAATTCCATGCATTACAGTACAGTGATTTTCAGTGTATCATTTGAGGGATTTTTGACAGTGAAGACATTTGTTAGTTCACCACCCCAGTTAAGATAAAAACCAATTCCGTCACCTAGAAAGTTCTGTTGTGCTCGTCCCTTAGGCTCCTTGGCAGTTAATCCCCACTTCCGCCGGAAGGCACAGGCAGTAACTTACCTGCTTTTTATTTCTACAGCTTGGTTTGGCTTCTTCTAGAATGTTGCATACATGAGATCCTCCAGAAGGTACCGTTGGATGTCTGGCTATTTTCACTCACCTGGTACATTAATCATATTTAGGACACTGTCACTCCCTGCAGTTTTTAAAAGCTATACCTGCAGAAAGAGACCCTCTAGGGACCCTCAGGGAACCTCAGCAAGCATGTTCCCATCATTCTGAGGGAACTTTGAATGTGTTTTAATAAAACCCACATGCCTCTGGGACTTATTTTCCACTCGCAGGACTTAGAAAATGGGGTAATAGGTGATGACTTTCCTGGTAAGTGTTTGGGGGACACCATCTAAATCTCAGACTATCTGTGGCATCCATCTCCAGTTCGGAAGATGGGACTGCTGGTCGGTCAGGGGTTGTGAGCAGGGTGTGAACGTGTACTCTGACCTGGGGGTAGAGCAACAGGGTCTCACACCCTGCTGACAATAACAGTGAGCGTCTGAAGCTCCTACTAAGACGTGAGTGTCCGACCTGACTGATGAGAAATGTTTCCTCACTTACTATCTGCATGAAGTAGTGAGCACACTGGCAGTAGCAAGATAAGCAAAACAATTACACTGACAACAGCAACAGACCATAAAACAAACAAAAGACCACCCACATCTACCAGGGAAAGCCACACACAGCTTTGGGAAGACTTGTCTACCTCCCAGAAATCCAGAAGAGTTAAGAACTTAGTGATACCATTGTACAGATGGCAAAACCGAGGTCAAGCTGAAGGGGTGCCTGTCCAAGGCCATATGACTGAGGCTGTGACTGAGCAAGGATCAGCGTCTGGAGCTCCTTGATGCTTAAGTTGCTGCCCTTTTAATTTCCCCCATCTGTCTCCGTAAAGGATATTTTTAGTACATTGTACTTATTAAATAAAGTTATGGTCTTTGACCCTGTCTTATAAGCCTGGGAGCCAAATATTTTATAAGACATGTAAATTGTTGATTCCATGTACCCCTTAATCGATTCCATAGGACTATTTGGAGACTCAACTCAGACCGGGGTGAAACAGCCCTGTCAAATGGCTGTAAAGGAAGGTGGGGATGGAAACGTGACCATTGTTATGTCCCTCTGGGTTTTGTGTGGAAAGTAGCCAGGGACCACCTTCCAAGTTGAATTTGAAAATGTTAGAGCCGAAAGGCAGATGGAGAACACCCCCATTTCATATGTGGGGAAACTGAGGCCCAGAGAGGGATAGGGCTACCCTTAGGGGTGCATTATAGGTTAATTTGCAGAGACAGAGGTCGATTCGGCTTCGTATCTCCCAGAGGGATGCATTTCCATCTACCACCCCAAATAGCCTGCTTAAATGTCCAGGCCTGATGGCAGGAAGCTTATTCTAAACTTGTTTGGATGACTATGGGATCCAGCAGAGAAGACACGGGAAATGCTGTGCTTGGAGTCAGTGGCTGTGTCTTTAAGACATGCGGCGTCTCCTTGGGAAGAACAGGAGCCATAAGCTCAGAGAACTGAAGTGCTATTTCTGTATCTGGGACTTGGCTTAAGGTGTGTGTCCCCAGGCCTCACCTCAAGCTTCCTTTCTGCACACAGGCCCCCTTTGCTGAAGAGTGAAGGTGGCATTTTCTCCGGATGTTCCTGCAAGTTACCAGCCCGTCTCACAGCTGGCTGCAGACAGTGGACTCAGAGTGAGAGGCCGGCAGCCAGCAGCTGGATGTGCTGGTGCTGCCAGCCCAGCACCGTGGTCCAGAGCTCCAGGTCTCTCTCATTCTCGCTGCAGGGGCCCTAGCTGACACCAAAGGCTCCAGAGTGCACGACAGAAAGGAGACCTGGAAGTGCCGTTCAGGAGCTAGCACGATGCTCTCTCTCCTTTTACAGACAAAGAAACTGGCCCAAGAAAGGGAGGTGACTTTCTTGTCACCAGTAATCCCAGAGTTAATGACACATCTGGGAGTTGTCCCGGCTTCTGGACTCCTAATTCTGTGCTCCAATAGAGAAATCATGAATAAACGCCTCCTATGTGACAGGTATTGTGCTAAGTGCTTCGCCAGTCAGACTTACTAAGCTCCTAGCATCCACCAGGTACTTGCAGCTTCTACGCCCCCAGGGAATAGCACGAGCAGTGGTCCCTACCTCCACATTGCTGCAGACAGACAAGCAATTGGGCAGTTACCACCCAGGGTGGGACTTGTTATCATGGGGGACATATAGGGTGCCACTGAGAACATAAGAGGCATTAGTCTAGATGGAGGGGAGGGGAATCACTAAAAGCTCCCCCCACCAAAGGATCAAAGAGAAGACCAGAGGCCAAATCGGAATTATGTGAGCCAAGGTTGGGTGCGTAAGAGCGTTCTGGGTGGGAAGATGGCACATGCAAGGGCTTGGAGACCAGTGCCTGGTACGGTGAGGAAGGGGAGGAAATTTGGTGTGGCTGCGATGTGGAGTGTGAGGGCTGGGCAGAGACGAGGCTGGACGGGCAGACGTGACCAGACCACGAACCACCACCTGGACAGCGGGTTTGGACGCTTGAAGACAAGAGCCCCAGGGAAGTGTTAGTAGGTGGCGTCTCAGAGAGAGAAAAATGAGCTGCCTCATAAACTGAGGGGCTGCAGGCAAGGCTACCTGCCTGCTCATTGTGAAGGTTAAAAAGATTTGGGTGTTGGATATAAAGAACCCAGGTGAACGTCCTGCAAGGCTGGCAGGTGAATAGAGCCCTTGAGCATCTTATCTCCCTCAGTGGCTCCTGGTTCATGTCCATGAAATCCCAAGGCTTTTTGGACATGCGTTGGAAAACCACTGCTGAAGTAAACTTGGAGGCCTCGTTACCAGGACACCAATGTCATATTTAACGAGCAGAAGAGAAAGCCAGAATTTGGAGCCCCTTGTGAACCTGGGCCAATTTTTCTTTTTTTTTCTCCCCGCTCACCCCAAACCGGGAGTGGATACCCCTGCCCAAACTAGACATTGAGGGCATGTCGCAGGTCAGTGAGCATCTTTCTGTTATTGGACATTTCCGTTCCCAGAAGATGCTTTTGATTTCTTTATAGATTGCAGTTCTCTGGTGACATTCTCCTGCTTGCCATCTCCTTTCTGGAACACATTCATTCATTATTTGAACGTCTGTGTTTGATCGTTGTGACGTCTGCGTCACCCCTGGGTTTGTTTGACTACATCATTAGTGTCTTTTTCCCCCTCTCGGTCCTGTGTCTTGATATGCAAGGTGTATTCAGTGTATGTTGTCCTGGCAGGTGGTTAGCGGAATTCAATCCAGTTAGGAATTCAGCTGAGTCCAGGCTGTGTTAGAGCCCTTGTTAGGTTTGCTTGCCAGCTCCCTCACCTCCATCTCTAGGATATGCCCTCCGGGGGTTCTGAGTGAGACCTCAAGGTGTTCACCAGGACCCCGCCCGCCTTGCTTGCTCCTGGACACCGATTTTTGTTTCCCCAGCACCTGAGAATGCTACAACCTCTGCTAAGCTTTTCAAACACCTGCTTGGCTTTTTAGCCTCTTGCTGTGATAGCTTAAGATTCGGCAAATGCCCCCAAGGGGAAACACAGAAGGGGGCTCATCATCTCTTTTTAAAAAAATATTTGTATTAAAATATAGTAACATACAATATTGTTTTAGTTTCAGGCGTACACAATAGTTATTCAACATTTATATACCTAAAGAAGTGATCACCGTAAGTCCAGCAACCATCTGACACTGTACCATGCTATCACAATATCACTGATATATTTTTAGTGCTGTACATTATATCCCCATGACTTATTTGTTTCATATCTGGAAATTCAAACCTCTTATTCTCCTTCACCCTCCCCTTTCTAAATTTTTCAATTATAGTTGACATTCAATATTATTATATATTAATTTCAGGTGTACAGCATAGTGGTTAGACATTTATATAATTTAAAAGTGATCCCCCTGACTAGTCTACTACCCACATGGCATTTCACATAGTTATTACCATAGTATTGACTATATTCCCTATGCTTTACTTTACATTACTGTGACTACTTTGTAACAACCGATTTGTACTTAATTCCTTCCCCTTTTTCACCCATTTGCAACCCTCCTCCCATCTGGCACCCATCAAAATGTTCTCTGTATCTATGAGTTTGTTTCTGTTTCGTTTGTTTATTTTGTTCTTTAGATTCCACATATACGTGAAACCACATCGCATCTGTCTTTCTCTCTGACACTTCACTCAGCACAATACCCTCCAGGTCCATCCATGCTGCCGCAGATGGCAAGAACTCATTCCCTTCCATGGCTGAGCAATATTCCACTGTATATATGTACCACCTCCTCTTTATCCATTCATCCATTGTCGGACACCCAGGCTGCCTCCACACCTTGGCCATTGTAAACAATGCTGTAATGAACATATGGATGCACATGTCCCTGGAAGTAGCATTTGGGGTTTCTTTGGATAATTACCCAGAAGTGTGATTACTGGCTCCTTCTTTGTCACTTGCTTTAGCCTTTGTTTTAAAGTCTATTTTGTCTGTTATAAGTATTGCTACCACAGCTCTTTTATTTGTTTGTTTGCTTACATTTTTATGAAATCTTTTTCCCCATCCCTTTACTTGCAGTCTGCGTGTGTCTTTTGATCTCGTGAGTCTCTTGTAGGCAGCATATGTAAGGGTCTTGTTTTCTTATCAATTCAGCCACCCTATCTTTTGATTGGAGCTTTTAATCCATTTACATTTAAAATAATTGTTAATAGATATGTAGTTACTGTCATTTTTTTCTTCTTCTTCTTCTTCTTCGTTTTTTTTTGTCTTAAAGAAGTCCCTCTAACATTCCTTTTAATACTGGTTTGGTGGTGAGGAACTCCTTTAGCTTTTTCTTATCTGGGAAGCTCTTTATCTGTCCTTTGATTCTAAACAATAGCATTACTGGATAAAGTAAAATTGGTTGTAGATCCTTGCTCGCCATTACTTTGAATATTAACCTGCCAATCCCTTCTGGCCTGCAAAGTTTCTGTTAAGAAATTAGCTGAGGGCCAGCCCAGTGGCTCAGGCGGTTAGAGCTCCATGCTCCTAACTCTGAAGGCTGCCGGTTCAATTCTCACATGGTCCAGTGGGCTCTCAACCACAAGGTTGACAGTTCAATTCCTCAAGTCCCGCAAGGGATGGCGGGCTGTGCCCCTTGCAGATAGCAACAGCAACTGGACCTGGAGCTGAGCTGCACCCTCTACAACTAAAACTGAAAGGACAACAATTTGAAGCTGAACGGCACCCTCCACAACTAAGATTGAAAGGACAACAACTTGACTTGGAAAAAAAAAATCTTGGAAGTACACACTCTTCCCCAATAAAGTTCTGTTCCCCTTCCCCAATAAAATCTATAAAAAAAAAAAAAAAAAAAAGAAAGAAAGAAATTAGCTGATAGGCTTATAGGAGCTCCCCAGTAGGTAACTAACAGCTTTTCTCTTGCTGCTTTTAAGATTCTCTCTGTCTTTCACCTTTGGCATTTTAATTATGATGTGTCTTGGTGTTGGCCTCTTTGCGTTCATCTTGTTTGGGACTCTATGGTTCCTAGGCTTCAATATCCTCTTCCTTTTCCAGGTTAGGAAAGTTTTTAGTCATTATTTCTTCCAATAGTTTTTCATTTCCTTGTTCTCTCTTTTCTCCTTCTGGTACCCCTATGATGTGAATATTGGTATGCTTGGTGTTGTCCCAGAGGCCCCTTAAACTCCCTTCATTTTTTTGGAGTCTTTTTTCTTTTTGCTGTTCTGATTGGGTGTTTTCTGCTACCTTATCTTCTAAATCATTGATTCAATCCTCTGCTTCATCTAATCTACTGTTGATTCCCTATTATGTAGTCTTCATTTTAGTTATTATAGTCTTTATTTACGACTGGTTCTTTTTTATGTTGTCTAGCTCCATTTTTATGTTTCCTATCTGTTGAAGTTCTCCCTGAGATCACTGAGCATCCTTATAACCAGTGTTTGGAACTCTGCGTCTGGTAGATTACTTGTCTCCATTTTGTTTATTCTTTTTCTGGAGTCTTGTTCTGTTCTTTCATTTGTGAACTATTTCTCTGTCTCCCCATTTTGGCTGCTTCCCTGTGTTTGCTTCTATATAGGGCTGCTATGCCTCCTGGTCTTAGTGGAGTGGCCTTATGCAGTAGGTGTCCTGTGGGACCCAGTGGTGCAGTCTCCCTCATCACCAGAGCTGGGTGCTCTAGGTGTGTCACTTGTGTGGGTTGTGTGTACCCTCCTGTTGTAGTTGAGCTTTGATTGCTGTTTACATATCACTAGGAGGGATTGACCCTCAGGCTGATTGGTTGTGAGGACTGACCATGACTACAGCAAAGGAGATGTGGTGCAGGGACTGACCCTACAGAGCAGGATTTGCTTTAGCAGGGCTCTGGTACATGCCCAGTGCCTTTTGGGTCTGTCAATCCTGGAGGTGGTGGGTGGTGCTTGGACTGGGCCTGAAGCTGGCCCCTGGGTGTGCCAGCTCCAGGGCCACCTGGGAGGGGACCTGCTGCAGGCCAAGTTCAGCTGCAGCTTGTTCTCTGCCCAGGACCACCTGATATGAGCCACAAAACAATCCACCTGATATGAGCCACAAAACAATCCAGAGATGGCCTCCACCTGCTTGGGCTTGGAGGCACCTCGAGAGGGCAAACTGCAAACTGCAAACCAAGGCCTGCTGTTGCAAATACGGGCTTGTGGCTGCTCAGCCAGAGGTACGGGACATGCTGAAGCCAGATGCTGCTTGTTTGGGTTTTGTGAACATTTGAGAGATTTTAGAAATGTCTGCAGCATAACTCAAGGCAGGCTGTTTATACAGAAAAGCCACTGGAAGTGGCTTGGGCATGCTGGAAAATTGGGTGGGCTGTGGTCTCAGGGAATCAGTAGGGCGGGGCATACAAAAGGTGAAAGACAGTTTGATGGAGACTCAGATCGGCATCTGCGTGCGTGCATCTGCACGCTGGGAGGGGGAGGGCTCAACGAAGAAACAATGGCTTCTGCCAGCTCCTCTGTCCTGGAGAGAGCTGCCCCTCCAGCCCTCAACCTGCAGCTAGACAATTCAGTTCCTCCCCGTATGTCCCTGTCGCCTTTCAAGACGCTGCCCCAAAGCTGGCGCTCAGAGCAAGAGTGAGTGAGTCCATCAGCAAGTAAGTCTGTACGCGGCCCATATAAGAGGAGCAGTTGGGAGTGCAGTCGCCCTCTGTCTCACTCACAATCTCTGCTGGTTTTCACTGCCAGAAATTATGGGGACTACTCTCCCCAGCTCTGAAACTCTGAGCTGAGAAGGAGCTGGGACCCCTTGCTTCTCAGGAGCTACGTCTGCAGCTGAGATAGCCCTCCTGGTTTTTAATGGTCACACATGGGTTTTGGAGGGCTGGTCCTGTGTCTCTGCCCCTCCTACCAGTCTCAAGTTGGCTTCTTCTGTATGTCCATAGCTGGAGGGCTTCAGTTGCTAGATTTCAGGTAATTCTCAATAATGGTTCTGTGGTTTAGTTGTAATTGATGTGGTCTTAAGAGGAGTGTTTACCTACTCTGCTGCCATCTTGACTGAAAAACCCTTATCTCTTTAGAATCTTGGTCCATCAAATCCTAGTTCCTCCCTGATGGCTTTAAACAGATGTTTGTTTGTTTGTTTGTTTGTTTGTTTTAATCTTGTATTTTATCCAGTTTCCTGGTTGTTCTTGTGGAAGCTGCAAGCTATTCTATCACAGAAGTGGGGCAATGGGCCATTAAATCCTGAAGCTACTCTAAGAGGTTGCCATGGTTTTCAGGCAGTCTGCAGAGTAGCTTACCCACTGGGCTTTGCCAGCTGCTGGTTCTAATTCCAGGGTGCCCAGAGCTTTGCTGCATCACCCTTCCTCAAACTATCTTGGCCCTTCCTCTGTTTAAAAACCTTATTACCTTGGAGATTTGGGTCTCCAGTGGTGGGGGCAGGTATGGAAGAAGGTGTTAGTTGGTTCTCAATAGAGGGGTATTGGGCCCCACATGGAGTACTTGGAGACATGTGGGATTTTTTTATTTTTTATTTTGTTGCCACAATGATTTGAAGAAATACTATGGCCAGGGAGGCTTGGAGCAGTCCTGCACAAAGTGAAATTTATTTGCCCCAAATATTATTTTTCCATTAAGGAAAAATGAGCCCCTTCCACTCACAATCTGGACTCTATCTATTCCTCACTTCTCAAGAATTCCCCCCCCCCCCAATTATTCCTTTTATCTTTATACCTCCATTTTTTCTCTCGGTTAGATCAATCCCATAAGCACGGGGGCTGCTGGAGGAGCAGCTGGTTGGAGGCCTTGTCAGCTGCTCTGGTGCTTGTTTTGTTACCTGCTTTGGGAGATCTTTCACCCTCCCTGCTTTCTCTCAGTTGCCAGCTTCAAGTAAACAATGTGGTGTGGTCACGCCATCAGAGGCAACACATGCTGGTTTGCTGCGCTTTTCATTTGAGACTCACTTTAAACACTGATGTACTTACTGCTGATGACTTTGGGCGTTTGCCATGATGGGGTGGCGGCGAGGTAGTGCTGGTGAAGGACTATGCTGTTTATAAGAGCGGTTTCCCATTGGTACCATGAGGCATGCAACATCGTTCAGAAATGCAGTATCTTGTTTGTTTCATTTGCCTCTGGCTGGGAGGCATTGCAGGGTTTGGACTAGACGTTGAAACAACATGTCACTGATCTGTAAGTAGCAACAATACTGTTGTTTTGCCCTCCTGATAAATGCCAAAGTCGGTGTCTGAATCCAGAAGAACCCTTCAACCCCACCCTACTTATTCAAGGAGTCCCTTCAGATGGAGCTGAGTCCTGGCTCCGCCACTGTGACCTTGGGCAAGTTTTTCACTTTTGTTTCCTCATTTGTCAACCAAGGATAATAGTGCCTACCTCATAGTTATGAGTATTAAGTGAGATAATGCATAAAAATCCTTAACACGGTGCTTCGCACAGAGCAAGGACTCATACATGTTTAACCACTCCTGCCACCACTACTAGTAATTGGGAAACAGGAAGAGGAAAAATGGGGAGACGGGAATTGAATGCAGGCCTGTAAACCAGCCAGGGATTTGTCACCAAACTATAAAACATGCTCCCTGTAACTTAGCTGGCAGATCATGTTACCTTCCTTGCCCAATCGCTGGAAGGTGAAGCACATGTTCTTTCCCACAGCTCTGTACCTCCAAACTCTTCTCATCATGCACTCGCTCAGGGAGATATTTTTAAGTATTCCCCTGCAATACATGTATATTTACTTATTTATAAATGGCATACAGGCACTAATGTACTTTCAAGTACTTTAGGCAACATAAAATTAAACTTTAAAAAAAACTGAGATAAAAACAAATATCAAGAGAAGCTCTACGATTTCCTCCCTTTTTTAGAGAGTTCTGTGCTGGTCTGTGGGTGGGCCTGGTGGCTCGAGGGAACCATTCTGTCAGGCTTCCTGTTGTAAGCGGATAGGAAATGGCATCCTTCAGCAAGCAATTACAGGACTTTCGTTATGCTCGTCACTATAGTTGGTTCCCTCATGTGCACATAAATAATAATGATACTAAAGTCTCCTGAAAGTTATAGTTCAATGATAACAATAGAGCTACACTTTGAAGGGTCTACTGGTTAAAACCTTACAGAGAACCCACCATATACCAAATGCCTTGGTGAGAGGTAGGGGTGGAGATGAATGAGGCACATCCCCAGCCACTCAGCGCCTGAAACACAATGAATAAATACAGCACCGTGTGACATATGTATACAGTGAAAAAAGTACAACGTCAGAACAAGAAGGAGTAAGGGCTCTCAGGGAAAGCTTCCCAGGAGAAGTGATGCCTGGGTATGGCTTTAAAAGATAACTGAGTAAATGAATGAACTAATCAGAAACAGTCTCAGAGACATAGAGGAAAAACTGAGGGTTGCTAGATGGGAGGGGGGCTGAGGATAAGGGGGAAGGTGAGGGGATTAGAAAGCACAGTCAGTAACCACAAGATGGCCACAGGGTTACGAAAATCAATTTGGGGAATGTAATCAATAATGTTGTAAAGATTTTGTAGGGTATCCGATGGACACTTGTCTCGTTAGGGAGACCACCTCAGGGATGATGTAGATGCCTGATCACTGCACTGTACGCCTGAAGCTGAAGCTGAACAATAATGAATGTCAACTACAATTTTATTTATATATATATACAAATATTTATTTATATATATTTATTTATATATATAGTTACAAGAAGTGGAGTACAGCATTAGGAATAGAGACAGCGGAAATGTAATGGCTGTGTGCGATGTCAGAGGGGTAGTGGATGGGGGGAGGGGGGTTGTCACTGTGTGAGGGGTATAAACGATAAATGTCTAACTATTACATTGTTTGGTGCATCTGAAACTAATAAAAATAAATAAAAGATAACTGAGTATTAAATACACAGAGGAGGAAGGCTGTTTGGACTAAAGGCACAAAGGTATGAAACAGCTGCATCCAGCACCCTACACGCTGTCTGGGGTGTTGATCAGGGCTCGTGTGATTGGACTGTGAGGGAAGCAAGGAGGCCAGAGATGATATTGGACAGGTCACCAAGTGCCAGGTCATGGGGCCTTGTGCCCCTTGATGAAGTTTGGACTGAAACCCAAGACCGCAGGATCCATGTAAGGTTACAGGCAGGAGAGCGGCACGGCCGGATTTGCATGTTAGAAGGATCCTTCTGACTCCCCTGTGCATGGAGAGTAGTCAGGCATGAAGCTGGGAGGCTAGGGACTCAGGAAGGAGGGGAAGGGAGGCTGAACTGACTCTATCACGTGGACAGTAGAACTGAAGAAGATGGGAAGAAACTGGACCTTAGGCACCCAGTCTTGGAATCCACACGGCCCTGTGGGCTCCTTCCGTCTAGTAATTCTACAGCAGAGTAATGGGAGCCCGCTTATTCTTGAGAGGCAGTAAGACTTGATTAGAAAGCTTCCAAGGCCTAGGTCTGAAGCCCCCCAGTGCCTCGGGCTTTTTCCCAGCAAGACTCTCCTAAGTTCACTGAAACGATTCCTAAAAGGCAGTCTCCAGTGCCAGCAGGAATCCTAGCTGATGGCACCACCAAGGCCGCAGTGACAACGCAGCTCCACGGGTCCCCAGTGGTAGCACAAAGGTCTGACTCCTAGGGAGGGCAGCGGGCAGCTTCACTGAATTGTTCTTGCTTTGCCCCAGTCAGGGAGGCCCCACATTGTGCTTCCCAACACCCAGAACCGCCATTTCTTCATGAGCGAACACTGAAGACCACCCTTTTCTAGGTTAATTTAGTCCCTCCCATTTCTGGGGTTCTAAGATTTAGAGATACAAGACACGAAACCAATCATATCACCCCCTTTCAGATCTCCAGCCCCCTTTCCAACTTTACTCCAGTGCTAATGACACCTCACACCTACACTTGTATTTTTTGAACTTTTAATGGCAAATATTCTGAAAAGTACACAAATTGTTATTTTTCACAAAATGAACACACTTGTATAAAGAGCACCCAGCTTAAAAAATAGAAACTTGCCAGCATCCCACAAGCGCCCCTCGGGCTCCTTCCCGGCACTACCCTCCCAAAAGCTAATTAATATCCTGCCTTATAGCACCGTAGATTTGTTCTACCTGGTTTTGATCTTGGTCATTCAAGTCTTTTCATTGGTGTAGAGTATTTCGTTGAGAGAAAGCACCAGTTTTTTTATTCTGGTTAAAAGGGATTTGAGTAGTTTCCAGTTTGAAGCTATTATGCATAGAGCTGCTATGAAGATTCCTGTATGTGTCTTACGGCGTACATACGAGTACGTGTGCATTTCTGTTAGGTATATGTCTAGGACCGTAGGGTACGCACACATCCAGCTTTAGAAGATACTGCTTATGAGTTTTCCAAAGTGATTGCATAGATTCCCTCATTCATAGCACCCTAATTTTGAGTACACAAATTACATCCCAGTCAGTCAGCCCTGGACCCGTTTCGGCTCAGAGGAGCCTGTCCCCGCAACGCTACTTATTCAGAGGGTGCCGCAGCTCTCCCAGGTCTAGCTTAATGGTCCTCAGAGCACATTGATGTACATTCTTTGTGGAGGATCTAAGATCCTGTACGAGGACACAGGTTCTCAGGAGGCACCTTCACAAGTATTAAGTGCCACTGTCACTGTAGTGAACGCTTTCTGTGCTAGTATGGAGCCAGCCTGTCCCTGTACTTTGGAAATATTTTCAGGTTGTAATGTTGTAAAGCATAGGTAAATTTTATTTCTCCCATGAATTCAATGCCAGAGACAGCATTTTGTGCCAGATAGAGTTAATGGAACCAAAAACAAATTTCCAAAATCAAAATATTGAGTCTTCAGTTTTACACTCTTTCCATGTTAAGTGTCCTCTTTTTTTTTTCTAATGAGTACCACAAAATTCCTTAATCTGACCACTGCCCCAATAGGCAACAGCCAAAACCACATTGTTATTGAATCCCCTGTGTTCCTTTATTTCTCCATCTTGATGACTTCTTCCTACTGACCCTCAGGCCACCTTTCACTCCCTCCTGGCAGTCACTGTTACCCAGCCAGTTTTTCCTTGATAATGTCAATCAATCCAGCACACATCCCTGTTCACGGAGTCCATTGACAGCTTCGATGTTCTATTTTTGACCCTGTCAGAAGGGAGCAGGGGGAGGGCCAGTGGGACAGTGTTTATAAAGTCTACAGCCATGTACAGGAATGTCCCAGGCCTTCACATTCCCTCACCACTCACTCACTGACTCACTCAGAGCCGCTTTCCAGTCCTGCGAGCTCCATGTATGGTAATTGTCCTATACACGCGTACCATTTTTTCTCTTTTATATCATATTTTTACTGTACCTTTTCTATGTTTAGATACCCAAATACCAACTGTGTTCCACTTGCCTTTAGTATTCTGTACCATGACATGCTGTGCCAGCTTCTAGCCTAGGAGTAATAGGCTGTACTATATGCCAGGTGAGTAGCAGGCTGTACCATCTAGGTCTGGGTACGTGCCCTCTGTGACGTTCGCACAAGGATGAAATCATTGCCTCACAGTGCATTTCTCAAAACATACCCCCGTCATTAAGTGATGCGTGACCCAAACTTTAAAAACAATAACAACTATTTGTTTACATGAAAAATCTACAATATGGCCAGGGCTCAGCAGGGAAGGCTCATCTCTTCTTGCAGCATCAGCTGAAGTGGGTTGACGTGGGGATGGAGAATCCATTTCCGAGATCGCTCACTCATGTGGCTGGCAAGTCAGTGCTGGCTATTGTTGCCTACAACTCAGCTGGGGCTAAGTGTTGGGGCCCTCAGTTCCTGTCCATATGGCCTCCCCATGTGGGTCTCTCTGCTGTCTGCTTGGGCTTCCTCACAACATGGCGGCTGGGTTCCAAAAGACAGGAAGTAGAAGAAGCTGCCGCTTCTTAAGACCCGAGCCCAGAATCTGGCACAGCCTCACAGAGCCTAGATTTGAGGTGAGTGACCTACAGTTCCTCTCAATGGGAGGAGTAACATATAATTTGGGGGGTCAATTTTTTTAAAGTGCCACATCTTAATTTAAGAAATCCATAAAATGAACCGAAGGGCTTTCCATGATTTGGTACTAGTTAACCAATCCATTATGGCATTTCATGATTTCATGATAACACTGCCTTCTTTCAGTTCCTCCAATGTACTGTTTTCTCTCACCTCAGGACTATTGCATCTGCTGTTTGCACCCACCTGGAATGCTTTCCCTGTCTTTACCCAAACTCCTAGCTTCAGATCTCAACATGTAAGTCCTCTCCCAGCACTAGTCTATGTTAAGCCCCTCTGTTTGAAGCCTTCATACAATTGCTGACTCACCATAAGTATGTTTTTGTTTTTTTTCAAAGTGATTGAATAATCGAGAACATTCACTGTCCCTTCATTCTGAAATGTGTTTCCCACCTCCACGTCATCTCGTCCCGTTTCTGGGTAGATAGACTCCATCTCTTGCAGCTTTTCAACTCTTCTTAAAATTCCTCCAGGAGGGTGATAATTTCCCCTGGAATCTTCCCAGGATAAACATGCAGCTTTCTGGACTCACTGGCTCCATAGCTTGTATGAATGGAAAGTCTTGAGTGCTTATTTTCATGGGAACTTTGTCTAACGGTCACTGAGTGTTCCTATCAGTATGGTCACTATTTATTTTGAAGCTCCTAGAAGGCAGGCACAATATCTCTCTGACTCACTCTTCCCTGTAACAGGAAACAGATGGCCTGAGGACCAGCACAGTGCAGTTGAATTTTAATAGGCAGAGGGTTCAGAATGAGCACAAACTGAGTGGTTGGGTGTGCTCCCCGTCGTCTGGTGGTCAGGGCTTGGCTCTCATCATGCTATGGCCTAGGATCAATTTCAAGTCAGGAAAGGAGACAGATCTTGTATTGGGAAAACACTGGACAGCAAGCCAGAGTCCTAATTTCCTATCATCAGGGGCTGTCACTTAGCCTCCCTGGGAATTGTCCCCGTAAAGCACTGGCACTTAGACAGGAGGGTAGCTAGGGGCGGCTCCAGCTATGGTGATTCTGACAGTGATTAGCTGCTCCAGCTCTGAAGGCAGACAGACCAGTGTTCAAGTCGAGTTTGTCCTTAACCTCTGTGTGACCTCGGGTAAGTCACTTCACCTCTTTGGGCCTCATTTTTGTCATCTATAATCCAGGAATAATAGTTCTTCCTGCATCAAGCTCTTTTGAGCATTCAAATGATAAGCTATTCAAAGTGTCTAGGTTATGGTAAGCACCTACTTAATTAATTAAACAGTTATTGAGAAGCACTTACAGAAGGATGTATTATGATGGAGTGGTTACATTCCTGACTCTGGAGTCAGGTAATACATGAGTTTAAATACTGGTTTCATCATTTTCTAGCTGTGTGACCTTGGGCAGGTGACTCATTCTTTCTGAACTTTACTGTTCTCATGTCCAGAATGAGGGATGAGTTCTCATCTCTAATTGTGACGTGATTATTGCGATGATTCCATAAGATACAGTGTATAAAATGTTTACCACAGTGCCTGATATATAATATACGCTTAATAAATAAAAGCTGCTTATTTAAAATTATTCTTGTGAATAATTTCTTCAGAGGAGAGCCTATAGATCAGTTTGGTTGGTATGCAGGGAAATGTACAGAAATCCTGAGATGTTTAGAAAAGATAGATTGGGAACAGATGTGGTGGTTCTTGAATACTCAGATGAGGAGTTTGGATCTTATTCCACTGGCAATGACAAACCACTGAAGAAGGTCAGGCTATCAAAACTATTAATTTCAATGTAGACTATAGAAGATATTGAAGAGAAGATATACTGGAGAGACTTTTCATTCGTTCATTCAATCACTCATTTATTCACTCATCCTGTCAATCATCTAACAATGATTGAGCCCCTATATATCAGGTACTAGTTGGTGAAGATGCAGAGAAAGGCAGATAATTAAATAATACCTAAAGTGTAATAAGTGCTCGAATAAAAAGTATCTAACTCAGGTTTAGGAGGAATCTAAAAATTCTTCCAACAGGATGTAATATTTAAATGGAAATTTGAGATACAAAAGAGGAGAAGAATATTCTAGGGAGAAGTAGCAAGTGCAAAGGACGCATATAGGCCAGAGACAGCAGTGTGAATGGGGTTTTTGAAAGGAGTTCAACTTTTAATAAAAAAGGTAAGGAGAATTAGAACTAGCGTAATGACCATGGTGATAGAGAAGACGTGATAAGTGACTGTCATTGTGGAGATCAAAGCTGTAGAATCTGATGACAAACTGGGCATGTGGGAGTTATGAGAGGAGTCAAGGCCACTCTAATGGGACATCTCTTCCCATGTTACTGAACCCTTACTTCTGCCTTTTACTTCTCAAGGGTGTGTCCTGGAGTTTGCTATGTCAACTTGGTTTAGTTGGGAACTAACTCTGGTCCCAGGCCAGAGTTGAGCAAAAGAGGAACTTGTACAAGATTTTGTAGGCAGAGGCGAAAGAGCAGCTGCTATTCTTCTCTGAAGGTCATTGTGGTCAGATGTGGTGACCCGTGCAGAAGTACCTGGTAGGTTTCAGCTCATCCAGCTCTCCCTCTTGACAAGCAGCAGCTCCAGGCCTGCCACCCCAGGCAGTGGGGCTAGATTTAGAAACAAAGACTTAGCCTCGGAGAAGTCATGGCTTCTCATAGACCTCTTCATGACTACCCCTTCGTAAGCCCACTCGGATGGCTGTAGGTGCTTAACTTTTCAGATTTACTATGACTTCTTTTCTGATCCTCCATATATGCCTTCAAGACTTTTACTTCCCTACTCCTTCCATAATCGTGTAAGGTCTAATTTTTATAATAACTTACTTATTCTGTAACACGCACAATGAATCTACCCCCAACTGAACCTTGACTGATACAAGGCTCATAAAATTCTAAGTAGCTTAGATTTCACTTATCCGTGAGTATCTCTGATTTACCCAGGCAGCCAAGGATGCACTGATACGGGTGTTTCTTCCCCTTAAGGAGATACATAGATCATAATCTCATTTAGTCCAGAGCCAAATAAAGGTAGTTGTTTGAGACTGTTTTCCTCTCCTTTAACTTGATAGGCCAACACATAGGCAATCATAAGGCAGATGACTAAGCAATAACATAAGACAAGGGGAGTGGATATTCCAAAAAAGAGGGAACACGACATGCAAAGATCCAGAGTTCACAATGCCTCCTTGTGTATCTTAGGCTTGCTATGAAAATTAAATGAGATCATGAGTGTGAGCATACTCAGTAAGTGATATAAAGGTGTGCAGATATGGAATCAAATTGGGAGGACCATTTATAAGAAACCTGTTTTGCTTGCTGCTCTTCAGCAGTCCTCTGGATCTTCAGTTGAACCTCCATGCTCCAGCCATCAGAAAACTAGAATTTCAAAGAACATAATTATGTGCTTAGTGCCAGCAGGACCTAAGGCAGTTGGCTCAGGGAAAACCATTGTTTGCTCCTAAGCCACTAGGAGAAAGGAACTGAAAGTACCTAAAGACCAGTTTGTTCTCCTTTCATGCCAGGACTTTTCTGGAATGGAAGTGTCCTGGCAACCTCAGAATTACTTCACCTTTCCTGTCCTTGACCCTTTCAATTTAGCTTTTCTCCTTTGTCCCTGGGACAAGTCAGGGAGTGACACTCCTAAGGAACCTTGACTCCAACACTTACTTGCTGTGGGAATGGGGATAAGTTACTTCAACTCTACATCTCAATTTCTGCATCTCAAGATGGGGATAATGACTTAAAGGGTTGTTGTGAGGATTAAATGAGTTATATGTGTCAAGTCTTTAAAACAATGTACAGCTCATAATGAGTGATCAGCAAATGTTAGTGGATATTATTATAATACAAATAATAAATAAAATAATGATTTTTATTACTACTATAGCATCAAAGGTTCAGTTGTAGTCTCGTTAGTGCCCAAATCAAATGTGATATTCTCTATAATCTTTGTTTTTGACATTTTCTTCTTAGAGAGGTCAAGGGACGTAGAAGTACTACCTGGGTAGTAGTGACATCACTTATCAATTCTAACCATGAAGTGGGAAGGAACCAGTATTTAGCCTGGGTTCTCCACCAGCTACCGCCCCACCTTTCTCCTTGCCTCTCCGTCCCCGTCCGTGGAATGTGTCTACCTGGGCTATCTCCACCTCTTTGCCTCCGACTCACCTGCTGATCAGCTACCTTGCAATCTGGCTTTTGCCCTCACCTTGTCACTGAACCTGGCTTCCCAACGGTGATTGACAACTTCCTTGTTTCTAAATCCAGTTAACATATCTTTGCCTGCTAACCATTTCCACCTGCTGGAATCATTCTCTCCGGAGGCTTCCACGATACAACATTTTTCCTCTGTAGACAGACATTTTCCTCACTTGCCTTCTGGCTGTTCCCCAGTTTTATTCTTTTGCCCAACCCTTACCTGTTGGTGTTCAGGTTCTGTCCTCAGCCTGCTAGGTCTTTTCATCACACAACTCTCCCCAGGGAATCTCACCCATTCTTAAGTCTTAATCATCAGATAGCTAGACCTCTAGCCCAGCTCCCTCTCCTGACATTTGGGCTCACCTTTCTCACAGGGCGTTGCCACTTCAATGTTACAACGGTGTTTCAAACCCAGCTTGTCCTAAAGAGAGCATTGTCTCCCCCCACAAAATGACGTTTCCTCCTTCTGAGTTTCCCCTTTCAACTCGCAGATTCCTTGAATGCCTGTATTTGAGAATCATCCTAGCATCCTATGTCTACCTCTCTCTTACCTCCCCATACTCATTTAATCTCTACATCTGTCAACTTCACAAAAATATTTCTGGGACCGGACATCTTTTGTCTCTCTTTGCTTCTTCTGTTCTGGTTGTTACCACCATTGTCTCTCTTCTGATCCATGCTATCACCTTCTAATTGGCCTCCAGGCCATCACTCTTGACTCATTAAAGCTATTCTTCATCAAGTTGTCAGAATTATATATTTTAAACGGAAAACTGATGCTTTCCTGCTTTAAAATGTTTCAGTGATTTTCAGTAGTTTTAGAGATAAACTTGAAATATCTTAACTGAGCTGTCAAGGCCCTATACCACCAGTTCTCTGCTTACCCTTCTAGCCTCATTTCTGCCTTCCCCCACCTCTTCAGTACCCCAATCCCCTGCAGTATTATACATGCCAGTCCTACTCATCTTTCAATTCTCAGGTCCTTGTTTGGAAACCGATTCCCAAATAACTAGAGCTCATTCTTTAGATCTCAGATCGAGATTGCTTCTTCCGGAAAGTTTTTCCTTATACTCAGGTCTGGGCTAGGTCCTCTCCTTGGTGTGGCCATGAATGGCTGGTCTTATAGTTCCTTCCTTGTGACTTATTTAGAGTTTGGGTTTTAGAGTCAGGCCATTGGGATCTGAATTCCAGCTCTGCCACCTACTAGGCTATTTAACCTCGTGAGCCTCAGTTTCTCATCTGTAAAATGGGTCTAATAACAGAATCTATTGCATGTTTCTTTATTGAAATGGGAATTAAATAGCATATAATTCATTACTTGTATAATTAATTGTTTAAAATCTATATTTCTTATTTGAATTTAAGTGGTGTAAGGGCAGGGACTGTGTCCCTCACTGAATGCCCAGGATCTGCTATAGCGCAGGTAGCAACTCAATTTAAAAAAAATAAATTGAATAAATTACTAAATGTGATTTGGCATTATGATTATTTAAAAAATTTTTAACATTATCTTGTATTTCCCATGCCATTAAGTATTTCTCTATTAATTGTTTTTTATTGGTTGCTTAATAGTCTATTGCATAATGTCCCCAAAGTGATTTGACTATTCATTTATTATCAGAAATTTGGGGTATTTGAATTGTTTATCATTTTACATAATATTGTGACAAACATTCTTGTGCATAATTTTATGTCTATCTCTTAGATTATTTCCTTAAGATTATTTTCTAAAAGTGGAATATTCTTGTTGTAAGACTTCTTTTGAAAATGTTCCAAAACTCTTATTTCCTTTGTGTTGCTTACGAAATATCCACAGTTATTGTTTTGTGACTTTTTCCTTCCCTCTGATGGCTTTGGGATAAATAATACCCAAAGCCCAGGGCTCAGCCTTACTCAACCCTCCTGTTCTCTACACCAGCTGTTGTGACTCCTACTCTGGGGGCTACTAGCATTTAAACCCATGTTTTATTCAAATGCATCAGGTTACAGAGGGGGAATAAAAACAGATTGTTTTTCATTCTTCTCCTTCTTGTTCTCCCCCCCCACCTTTCTTTTCGTCTCCCCCATTTTCTTCCTTTTCCTTTCCTCCTTCTCTTTCTTCATCTTCTTCCTCTTCCTCCTCCTTACTTCACTCACCATTTTTAAGGAAGGAAAGACAAAACTCTTTGAAAAAAATTAAAATGTACGTGCTATTTATTGTAGGCAATGAAGGGAGAAAAATAATGAAAAGAAGGAAAGGCAAGAAAAGAGAGAGAGTGGGAGAAAAATGGAAAACGAGAAAAAGAAAGAAAAAAAAGAAGGGAATGAGAAGAGACCAAACAGGAAAAAAAAAAAAAAGTCCTTGTAGAGGAAAAGGCACATTTGGGGCCATTCTTATAAATCCCTTTGGTTTAAATTTTATCCGCCAGCCTTTCAGAGACTTGAAGAAGCTACTGTGATTCCATAAGATTTGTGTTTATTTTTGTTTTTGCTTTTCCCCAGCAAAATTTATCTGTTTCTATTGCTCTTCTGGGGACATGGTTTTCGTATTCTTTAGTAGTCTAGCTACCCTTTTTGGGTAGTATTCCGTTTGTCAGCATCCCTGTTAAAGCCTGGGGCTCAGAATTGGGCAGGAATTCCAGATTGTTCCTGGTGTGGGCTGACAGAGTGCAGTAGGACTGTCACTTTCTATGCTTGGCACGGGAGCTTCAATTTACTCTGTTTTTGCTCTCTGCCTGTGCCTCTCACAAACATTTATAGCCGTGATTCTGAAACTTCTCAGTCTTAGATCACTTTGCTCTCTTACAAAAATGATTGAGGACTAAAAGTAGATTTTATTTATGTAGATTGTATCTGCTGATATTTACCACATAAGAAAGTATAACATATAAGTTTTTACAATATTGATTTATCAATTCGTTGAAAATAACAACAATTAACCCATTACATGTTAACATAATTAACATATCTTTATGAACGTTTTTCAAAAACCAAGAAATAATATTGAGAAAAATGACATTGTTTTATATCTTTGCATATACCAGGGGTGCCAAAACAATGTACACACATGTCTTGTACTCATCTATTGTTATCAGTAGATATTGAGTATTACAATTTTAATACAGTTTTTTCCTTTCTTAAAATGTGTATATATCTTTTGGGCACCCTCTGTATTTTTGACATCTGTCTTAGAAGACAACTTGATTCTCATATCTGATTCTGCATTTAATCTGTTGCAATGTGCTGTTTTGTTGAAGTATATAAAAAAGTCTGGCCCTGTTCAGAGACGTATTTGGGAACTGGAGGAATATTTTATTGGTCTTTGCAGATAATGTGATATTATACTGAAACTTGACAAGTGGCAGTCTCTGAAAAGTTCGTTGCAATGTGAAATCTGAAACTGTATCAATAAATTTTTCACATTGTAGTACATATTATCCATTGGTCTAACCTACACTTTAAATGGATCTTTTGCTAGTCATGATTTTATAACATGAGGTTTGGTCATTGGGGAAATGTTAGTTCATTGAGTTATGCTGATCTTCCAAATGTTAACACATTTCATTCTACAAATATAAAAAAAATCACATTCATTAATATTATTATCAATCTTATTAGAAAAATCTTTAAGTATTAGGAAGCTGACCAGCTCATGGTAGCTTATATAAGTCTTCCAAAGTTCACCTGAAAGCTTGCATTTTATCATAGGCAATATTGGTAGTGGCTTTTCTTGAAATCATAGGCTCACTTCATTCATTTTTTTTTTTTTTTTTTGAGAAAAAGTCTGCCAAATGCCCATATCTGAACATAGTTTGTTAGTCAGTCAGTCAGTCCATCATTCTTTCAAGTAAAAGTGGTTTTTTCATCACAAAGGCAGCTAATTCATATTATAAATCAAATACCTGCAGCCGTGCATGTCCTCAAAACAACCATCATACTCCAGTGTGCACTAGAAATACTTCATGCCTGTCTTGATTTTGTCACAAAGGATGTTAACAAGAATACTCAAGGATAAAGATGTGATAAAATGGACAATATTTACTGCTGAATAAAACAGTGTTAAGTGAAACAGGTATTTTTCTTTCTTTCTGGTAGTGCGTAGTGGTAAAGAATACAATGAGGGTCGTCCTGGTGGTTCAGGTGGTTGGAGCTCCATGCTCCTAACTCCGAAGGCTGCCGGTTCGATTCCCACATGGGCCAGTGGGCTTTCAACCACAAGGTTGCCAGTTTAATTCCTCGAGTCCCACAAGGGATGGTGGGCTCTGACTCCTGCAACTAAGATTGAACACGGCACCTTGAGCTGAGCTGCTGCTGAGCTCCCGGATGGTTCAGTTGGTTGGAGCCCGTCCTCTCAACCACAAGGTTGCCAGTTCAACTCCCCCAAGGGATGGTGGGCTGTGTCCCCTGCAACTAGCAACGGCAACTGGACCTGGCGCTGAGCTGCGCCCTCTACAACTAAGATTGAAAGGACAACAACTTGACTTGGAAAAAAGTCCTAGAAGTACACACTGTTCTCTAATAAAGTCCTGTTCCTCTACCCCCAATAAAATCTTAAAAAAAAAAAAAAAAAAAGAATACAATGAATTATACAGCTGGGTGCCAGGAACTCGATTCATGCCAGGGCACCCACAGTTTTCCCTGCCATTGCCTTTGTACCATTGGTGTAAATGACATCACAGTGAAAAAGGCAAAGCAGTATTATCTGAACAGTAGTTTCGGCTTGTGGATCCCTTGAAAGGATCTCTAGGTCTGTGGACCACACCTTAAGAACCAACTGTTTGCAGGGAGTCTACCAGATTGCTAAAATGAGTCTGCTACTGATCTTATCAGTGATGGCTGGGCTCTCATCAACAGGTTGGGGGTCTTCAAAGAGATAACACTAATAGCAACAGGAACTAACACATCTAGGATACTTGCATACATTATCTCACCTCCACCTTTGAGGTAGGTTCTGTTTTATCTCCTACCTTTCAGATGAGGAAACTAAGATCAGAGAGGTGAGTTGACTTGCCAAAGATCACACAGCTGATAAGTAGGAGAGCTGGTATGAAGCTTTCAACAATCTGGCTCCAGAGCCCATACTCAGAACTGCTTTGTTATTGCTGGATTGGCTAACAGGATGGGCAAGTGAAGAAACAGGAGGTCGGAGCAGTGGCCGAGAGTCTTGGACCCAAGGGTCTCAGTAACAACTCAAAGATTCCCTTCAAATCTATTTTCCCATCTGATTCTCACAAAAGCCTTCTGAGATGGCTGGTCAGAGTTCTTATTTCCATTTCATCCGTTAGGAAACTGCTGCTACTTAGCAGAAAAGGATCCCCTGGTAGCTCCAGACTCATATGCTGGGAGAGCTCCACTTTCTCACCCAACGCCAAGAACCCTTCCTGGCAGCTTTTCCCCCTTGGGGTGTTCCACTGTCTCGTGCTATGGGGGAAACTTGGCAAAAGAGGCAGTGGTGTCATTGCTTCTAGAGAGAGAGAAAGAAAGAATGGGCCCATTCGCCCTGGTGCCAGAGGAAAACTGACCCGAGGTCCAGGCCCTGGTCTGGCCAGTGGTGAGAACCTACCTCACTTTGGTGTCTGTGACTGAGACTGAAAGTGGTGCCCCATTCTGGGGATGCGATTTCACATCAAGCCAGAAGCAGTGTATCTGCCACGTAAAAATGAGGCATGGAGGGGTTGGGGAAGAGAACAGGCTGGAAAAGTACACCGAAGCCTTTGAGGCCACTGACAAGGGGTTTTGAAGGAAAGAGAAAAGGTGACTGACCTAATGCAGTCTAGATCTCTGTCTCTCTCTGTCTCTGTCTCTCCCTCTCTCCAGAAAGAGAAACTGAGTCCTGCAGAGGGGAAGGAACTTGCCAAATGTCATACAGATGGAAAAGTAAAAATGCCCTGCTGGCCCCCAGGTCCCCTGACGTTTGATTGACAGCCCTTTCAGAAAAGAGACCATATTTAGATAAATAAAAGCAAGTCTGCCTGGCGCCTCTCTTCTGTTCTCTCAGAGCAAACAGAGGTGCCACTGGCAGCCAAGTTTGCAAGGACAAGCTCAAGCTCTGGGGACACATGACCCTCCTATGAAATTCTTGTGAACAGGGACTGAGAACCAGGATGGAATTTCCTTGGCTCCTCTGGACCCCCCCCCCCCCCCGGGGCTCGTGATGATGTTCCTTCAGCATAGCACTCTGTGCACTTGATGTCCACGCTGAGATTTTATGTTCCGTCCACTCTGAGGTTCCTTTCCTTCCAATGCCTCAATTTTGCCTTTGTTCTTTTGTTTATGTTCCCTAGACAATCAACAGTTCCTGAAAGTTACAGGCCTCCTGGATGCAAAACAGGAGAAAATTCAGGACAGTTTCTGAACTTCCATGCTTTCAAAACCCCATGCAAGGCCAGCAAACACCCTCCAGAATACAGGGGAGATCCTTCCTGAATCAGGGCCTGCTCCAGATGGAGCACCTGTGCTTTACTCAGCCTTCTCCCGGGGTCTCCCTGCCCCAGGGCAATGCCCACTGGCCTTCCTCATGGGGCTCAATATAGAGAAGACACTTCAGCACTAAAGGGAAAGTTGCCTCCTCCCCCTTTGCCTTTCCTTGTTAGCAGAACGAGTTCTGAATTTTAACAATTAGAAATTAGTTCTTTAACTTCAGGTTTTCTTCACTAGGACAAAAGACAGCATTATACTGTAGGAGTACTTCTCCTTCCTCCTCCTTCCCCCTTCTCTTCCTTCTCCTTCTCTTCCCTCTCTTTCTCCTTCTTTTTCTGTCCACATATATGGTACTGAAAACCTGCTACCTTCTAGGTCCCCTTTTAAGAGCCGGGGATTTAGCTGCGAAGGAAGCAAACAACTTCTCTGCCCTGGTGAAGCTGACTGTCCTCGGGGGGAGTCAGGTAATACTAATATCATGTGATGTCAGGCTGCATGTGACGCGAAGTGTAGGTGAAGGGCCTCGAGAGTGACAGACATGACCGTTTAGATTGAGTAGGTGGAGACAGGCTTAGAGTTAGGGCTAGGGTGAGAAGGAGAGACCTGAGGAGCTGCTGTTTTGAGTAGAGACTTCAAGAAACGGAAAGGATGTTCCCTTGAAGCCATCTTGGGGAAGACGCCTCTACTTGTCAGAATAGCCTCCCGTGAAATGGGGCGTGGTCTGCCTTTTCCCCTCAGATCGCCCGGGACCTGCTTAATGCTGTTCCCACGTGACGTCCTCCACACTCTTGACGACCATTCTTAGGTCCTGATTGAACCTTCTTATCCCGCCACCTCTGGCTTTTATTTCAGCCTAAAGTTACCTTTCAGGGTAAATTTACCTTAAAAAAAAAAAAAAAAATTCCCCCAGAACAGCCATTCTACAATCTGGGGTTAGTTAATTAAATCTTTGTTTCTTCATCCTCGTAAGTTTCAAGCTGTAGAGTTGAAGTGCCCTCTGAGGTCAGATGGCCCAACCCACTCATTTTAGAAATGGAGAAAGCAAAGCCTAGGCGTAGGAAGGGTCTTACTCACGACGGGTCACCAGATGAGTCACAACATGACAGAGTGGGGACCCACCCGCAGGTGTCCTCCTGACACACTGCTCTTGCTCCTTTGAGCTCCACTACACCACATATCACCTCTAACCCACATCTACTTTCTACATTTGGAGAATAACAATAATAGCTCATGTTTCCCCAGGACTTGGGTTTCCTCTTGCAATGTTGTTCTGTTCTTCTCTGAGGACATTTTCTGAGAAGGGAAACTCTCTGTAGGTTTCTTTTTTTTTTTCTTTTAAACTAAATATTATCATTTCTGTACACCAGGCTCGGTGCGAAAGGCTTTACACCCAGGATTTAACCCTCACACCCCATTTGTGAGGCATTATTACAGTCATTCTTATTAAAAGACTGGGAAGGTCAAGTTCTAAGAGGTTAAGTATGTTGCCCAAGGTCACATAGGCAGAGAATGGTAGAGATGGAATAAGATGGAATAAGAATCCAGGCGATGTAACTCCAGAGCCTGTACCCTTACCCATTAGACAAGTCTGCTCTTTATGTGGAGCAGTTGGCACCAGCCAGGGCTGAGTGCTCCTATGGGAACAGCTGTCTCTGCAGACTTGTGCGCCCCTCTATTGTCAGTCATTTTGGTTACATTCCTCACCTCCATTATCATAGCAGGTGGACCAGGCAAGAAGCCTACTGTCCCCCAGCCTTTCTCTGGGAGGCTCCTGACACATAGCTTGGCATTCTGAGCATTACCTGACCTTGACACCCTGGCTAAAGGTGATACAATACAGAACAGTGGCTTGACCCAAAGACTGGGCTCTGGGCTGGCCAGCAGCTATAGAATACACTGTGCTGGGGGCGACCGGTTGGCTCAGTGGTTAGAGTGCAGTGCTCATAACACCAACATCGCCGGCTCGATTCCCACGTGGGCCAGTGAGCTATACCCTCCACAACTAGATTGAAAACGACTTGACTTGGAGCTGAGCTGCAATCTCCAAAACTAGATTGAAAACTGCAACTCCACAACTAGGTTGAAAACAACGACTCCAGAACTAGATTGAAAATGATGACTTGACTTGGAGCTGATGGGTCCTGGAAAAACACACTGTTCCCCAATATCCCCCAATTAAAAAAGAATACATCTGCTCTGAGGTAGGAAGTAATTATGGATCGAAGTGAAATATCCCAGCAAAGTGGAGGAAACCAAATCTTCACCTTAGGCCTGACCAAGCACTTTGCTGAAAGGTGATCCTGCTTTCCCAGCATCCCCACCTCCATCTGCTGAGACAGACAGAATTCCCACTGTCCCTGCTGGGCACGCACTGGCCTGGCTCGTCTTTGCAACGCAGGCCCTGAGATGCCCTGCTATCCTTTGGTGGAAGTCTGAGCTTGCTGGCAACTCTTGATACTCAGGCTGACCTGTAGGGTTCTCTACATCTCCACACTGAGTTCTAGAACCCAGAGACCTGCCACAAGGGTTGCCGAGGTGGGGGATGCTGTGATGGTTTCTGGAAACGGAGCTACAGCTGACATTTCCTTCTCTGTGAATACAAGGGGTTAGAAAGGTCCATTCACACAGGATCAAACTCGAGACAGGCAAATAGATGAGGCAGGTTTACACTCAGGCCTGTTCTCCCTGTGTCTCCCCAGCTCAGGCAAGTGGGCACACACACACACGCACACACACACACACACACACACACACACTCACACACACTGGGACTCAGATTAAGACTTGCTTCAGTGCAGATATAGCTCTTAGTAAAGTGGTTGAACTAGTCAGATTGGGTACCACTACCTCTCCTGCTTGTCTTTTTCCACAGCAGGTAGATAACCGCGGGCTTCTCCCCCAGCGTGCCTGGCAGCTCACCAGCCCTGGACCCCTCCCAGTGCTGTCTCAGCACCATCAAGGCCAGGCTCCATATCCTTTGTCCTGGAGAGCTCAGAAATGCAGGGCTGGAGGGGATAGGCTCACCCCCTGCAAGCCTGTCTTTTCACACGGAGGAGGAAGTGGCAGCTCTATCTTCCCAAGGGGCACGCAGGGGCTCTGCATCGAGCCAGAAGCTTGTCTTAAATCAGATTTCACAAATGGCAGCCCTTGGGCAGCACCAGCCTCCCTTCCCAACCCTCGCTGCCACACACACGTTTTGTTTGGTCCATACACTATGGGATGCCACAGTATTATTTTGTCATTTAAATTTAGTCAACATTTTGAAGTGGGAAATATCAGCCTCCTTCCCCCAACTCCCCAAAATCTAGATTTCTGGCTTCTGTTGGAAAATCGCCAAGTCTGGTAACCGGGATCTCCATTCCCAGGTGGCAGTAATCTGCTGAAGGTTAATAGCCACTGTTCCTTTGAGATGAAAAACTGACTTAATTCATTTATCTTTCCAGTTGGGCCCCTGTATGCATTTGTATTTGTAACCTCTGTCTTAAGTTAAAATATAAAAACAACATTGATAATTGTTTATGTATATGGAATAGTCTACCACTAGTAGACACCAAGCTAAGGACTTCACATGTGTATGTTATTTAATTCTCACTAAAGCACTATGAGGTACATTTTTATCATTCCCATTTTACAGATGGAAAAGTAGAGGCTCAGATGAGTTAAGAGACTTGCCCAAGGTCACACACATAAGAAGCAGAGCCAGAATTAGAAATAGATTTACCTGAGTCTATACATTATGCTGATTCCAAGGCCTAGTAGCCTCGGACCATGGAGATGACTTTCATGGAGGTGACTCTCAAAATTTCTGCAGCTTTTATTTACCCCGGGAGTTTCAGGCTCTGTTTCCAATAGCCAGCGGGACTTTGCCATTTGTATGTCCGCAAGTATTCATCCAATGGGCAATCTGAATAATGGACCAGAGCAGACATTGCATTGTTTTCCTTTCCTGACCCCCAACCACTTCTGCTTCTCCTTTGGAGTTCTCTGCTCATGCTGCAGTGGCATCTACTCTCTTTCAATCAGCCATGTAGGCACTTAAACTCATCTCGGACTCGTCCCTTCCCTACTCATTGTTTGATGACCCACTTAACCCTGTTCATGCGTCCTTCACGTTTCTGGCTTCAGATCTTTGTTTTCTGTCTCCCTCCTCCCTCAGATCCACTCTGCAATGCACTGTTGCATTAATCTTCTGAAAGCAGTGATCAGATCACCTTACTCCCCTCCTTCAAGGCCATCACTGGCTTTCCACTGCCCACGGGAGGCAGGTTGTCCTTTGGCATGAACTGGGCAAACTTCTCCAGGCTCAGCTTCCTCTTTCCATGGCCACCCCTCCAGCCATGCAGAACTGTTCCCGATCTCTCACACATTCCCAGGGCCTTCCATGTCTGAGCATTTGTCCCTTCTGTTTGGAATACTCCACTGCTCAGCCTTCTCTGAAATTTCACTCCATCTTTTAAGGTCTAGCTCAAAAGCCACCTCCAGGAAACCTTCCCTGAACAAAATCCTCCCCCTCCCGCTGCTCCCTCCCATGTCCCCCAGCCAGGGAGGCAAACTCTCACCATTTGACCATTATTTGTGGCACGTCTGTTAGGTGGAGGCCCTGGGGATACTCATGCATACATCCTTCCAAGTTTTAGCAAACGCTCCCTGAGGGCTGAGTATGGTGGCTGGCACTGTCCCAGTACAAAGGGTCCAACACTCACTGCCGTGATATAATGTCAGTGCAAGGAAGAAAATACAAAGCAGCTGGATCCGAGTCACAGTGGGTGATAACAGACACGTGAGGACTGAACAGGACGCACCGGGACCCATGGCACAAAGAGACACCAGCTTCAGGGCACTGGACCTGCCCAGGAGCAAAAGCTCAGGAACCATCACTGGCCATTCTGTGGCTCCTCCCACATCCTCACTCCTTGGATGCTGATTGACAGTGTGGCTGCGGGGCTGCCTTGTTTCCCTCTCTCCAAGGGAAATGCAGACAGCAGACCTATCTGCTTCCAGGCCCTGGGGATGCAGGAGCTCCCCGTGGCTGGACCCTGGAGGCTCTGTCCTGCTGCCCAGCGCCCCACAGTCAGAGGAAGAAGCGCAGAGTGGGCCCACCAGACAGCATGGGGCAGAGCAGCCAATCAGAGCAGCGGCTGCTGAGAAGGACGAGGGGGTGGACCTTTCCTTCTACAAGGCCCCTCGGATGTTGTTGGCGGGATTTCCTCTCGCGCAGAGTAGTTCAGGTGAGACGATCATGCAAATCAGTGGCAAGCCGGCTGCCTCCTCTGTGCTCCACCCACTGTCTCCCCCCACAGAACGTCCACCCCGCGTTCCTCTCTGATGATGAAAACGATGCCGATGGGGACCAGCAAGCGGGAAGGTATGCTGCTGCTCTCTGCGAGTGACCCGTGGTTTTTCTCACTTCATGCTCACACACCATCATTGTGCCCAATTTATAGGTGAAGACGCTCAGGCTTTGAGGGGTTAAAATATTTGCGTGGGGGCACGCAGGCACACGGGCGTGTTGGAATTCAACCCCAGTCAGATGCCAGACTCCAGTGGCCTCTGTTTCACCACATCACAGCATCGTCTCTTACGCTGTTAAAATTACACCTGAGCCCAAGGCCTCATTCAAGAATCACCTCTCCTCTGAAGCTTTCCTTGACAACCTTTTCCATGCCGGTGTGTGGCACACATAACTGCCCGGAGCAGTACTTGTCAATCATGCATTCATCCAGCATTTATTGCATGTCCACTACTAGCTGCTCTTTGATGAAGAACTCCGCTCCTCGTTTTGGCCCTCTCCTGTTAGGAAAGGGCAGGATCAAGGCTGCAAAGTGAGATGTCCGGCTGATATGTTCATATTCCTGTCTGCTGGAAGCAGTACCCACCCTCCCTTGCAGGGCCCGAGAGAGTCCATGGGTCTTTTCCGTCAAAAGCACTTAATAATTCAGATCACACGTATGGAAATTCAGCAAGCTGCAAAGCAGGCAGGTGCGGAAGTAGCAGGGACTTCGGGCAGGCAACGCGGTGCTGGCGGGAGCGCGTTTGGAGTCCCAGCCCCTTTCCCTGCAGCAGCGCTGCACTTCCTCCCCGGTCCTCCAGGAGGAAGGGCTGACAGGCTGAGGCTGCGCTCCCTAGGATTCTGGAGTTGGGGGGTTTTGCCACGTGTTTATGAAGTCACTGTAAGCAAAGCCCGGCTCCATTCTCCAGGGTGCTGTCCTTCCAGCACCTCCAAGACTAAGCCGCCCACGATTTTGAGGAAGTCAGGATTGGGCTGTGCCTGTGGAATTCCCAGGCTCAGGTCCAAGAGAAGCCCTCCCCCTCTCGCCCCACTTGGTAGTAACTACACCCGGTATTTCCTTAGACAATTAGAAGACGTTTCAAAAGGAAGATTGGAGGAAATTTACTGAAAAGAGCCGCAGGCAAGTTATTTTAGAAACTTCATTCCTCTGGCCCATCCCTTCCCAAGAAAGATCTGACAGGTTCTTAGGAATCCAACTGGAGGAGATGGGTCTCAGCTTTGCTACGGAACAGATGGATCTTTGAGAATCACAGCAAATTTATAAAAATTTCTCTGCACAGAATTCCCTCCTTTTCTACACACAGCTTGGAATACAATTTTAGGGGATTCAAGGGCTTCCTGGAATCCATCCATGAACCCAAGTTTGAGGTCCCTAAAGATGATTTTAGGTGGCATGTGGACATATATTGATTTACATGTTAATTCCTGAGTATTTATTTTAATATACACTAAAATCATAACATATCAAATCTGTGGTCTTGTAAATGTTTTGAGATGAGGCTACACTAAAAAATTATGGTTAGAATTGAAGCCAGTTGTAAAGGGAGCATTAAGTTCAGGGATCCATGCATGACTGGAGAAAGGCTGGGAAGCGCTGCACGCAAAGGACCAAGACTTTTGGATGCCCTGCCCTAATTTGTGGACCCTCCAATCTGACTCAACAAGCTCATTGCACAAGTGAGGAAACGGAGGCCCTGGGAGTTAAGTTACCCACCTAAGAGTTCCCAGCAGTCCTCAGTGTAGCAGATTCCTAGGCCAGTGCTTTTTCTGTGGCATCATCTGTTTTCTTGCTTTCTACCTGTTCAGTTTTAACCCCAGAGGGCAAAAAAAGGCCCACCTGGGTTCATTCTGGTAGCAGACAGAATGAGCAGTAACCTTCAAAAGCCAGTTAGATCACTGGTATTTTACAAGGGTTTTTATAAGTATATTTCTTAGACTTTTCTCACTGCTTATACTTACATATAAAAAAATGTTTCGAGATGCTTGTCATTCTTCCCACATTGTTTCAGGTTTGCCTGTGTAGCGTCTCAGGAAATGATTTGATGTTTTCCCCTGAGGGTTATTCTATTTGGCTAGAGTCACAAGACAGAATCAACTTTGTATGTTATGAGGTTTCCTTCAAATGGGTTGACGTTGTACTTGCTGGGCAAGTTGGCAAGGGTGAAAACTAATGGTGTATAATATAAAGACTTTAAATTCTCTGCCTGGGTCCGCCCCGCCAGGAGCATTGTTTTGGTTCTGAATACATCCCTTTAAGAGGGAAATGGACCTAAGGGCGTGTGGTCAGAAAGAGGGTGACAGGACAGGGAGGAGACTGCAGCTGGAATCAGAGGCTCAGTGACAGCTGAAGGAACTGGCATTGGCCAGTGGCTTGCAGACAGATGACTCTGGGGGCCATTCCAAGGTCATTGTCTGCAGCTCTTTGAGGTCTGCTGTGCTCCAGGCAGCAGTATAGGTGGCCCGTGAAACAGAGCAGGCAGATGGGCACCTGGGGAAAGTGAGGAGAGGTAGGCAGCAGTGCCAGGTAATTGTTGTCAGGTAGGAATGCAGGCTAGAAATCTGAATTTTTACATGAAATCTGATTTTTAAATGGTGGCAATACATTTTAAAAATATTTGCAAATATTGTGTGGCCAAACAAAACACATCTGTGAGTCAGATCTGACCTGTGGACTACTATTTTGTAACTTCTGCCTCTACAGGCATGAGTTATTCTGGGGTTCCTGATTGCTGAACTAGTATTGAGCCCAAGTGTGGATACCCGCTTTCCTGGGGCACGGTCCTATGTTCAGAGTGAAATCCCCTCAGAGTTGGAGGACTCTTTCTGGGGTGAAGGGACGGTCAAGCAATGCCAGGGAACCTGGAGGAGGTGGCACTGTTCCTGGAAATAAAAATGATACACTTGTCACACCGCCTCTTGCAATCCTCTACTTGTGTGTCCTGGAACAAGTAACTTCTCTGGGTCTGTTTCTTCCTCTGTAAAAAAGATGGGATCGGATGGAGTTTTGTAATTGTATGACAGTCACTTCTCTCCACCCTCAACCTCACCCCTACAGGACTTCCAAGTCTCTATATTCTGTGTCCTTTTCTGCAGTGGGTTCCTGCCAACCCTGAGAAATCCTGCAGAAACTGCCGGAGCCAAGTTGCCCAGTTCCTGCCACCTTAGGAATCTCTTTGCTTGTGACATCTTCCTGTTTTCTTTCCCCACTAACTCTTACTCATCCACTCCCTGGGCAAGCTTCTCCTGACCCCAGGCCAGGTCTGTTCCCCAGTCATATCACCTTTCCATCAGAGTACTCACTATAATTGCTCTACTCATTATTTGTGTGATTATCAGACGAATGTCTTACTGGGTTAGATTGTCCTGATGGTCTCTTCCAACCCTGATGATATTCAGTGATTCTGGGATAAGCAACCAATGATGTCAGAGCACACAGCAGTGGTTCTCAAGATTTATTTCTGCCCCAAGCACCCAAGAGATTACAACACACACCCACCATGACACGGACCTGTTGGATTCAGGAACATTTGCACAGAGGTGAAGGGCATAAACCTGGTCTTGACTTTTTCCCTGCAGCTTGTTAGCTGTGGGGCTGCTTTTTAGACAAGCCACACCAAGCCTCAGTTTTTTCATCTGTAACCTGGAAACAGTAGCTGCCCCACAGGGTTCTTGTAAGAAATAAATGACAGTAGTTAAATCACTCAGCTACTGTTGGGCACATAGCAAACATGAAATACATGGAAATCATAAAAACATTTTCAAATCACAAGTCAGAGTGTCCTAAAGATATAAATCCTGGCTGGAGTTTAGCATAGTTGCTCTCTTCATGAACTGGCACCAAAGGACCACAGGATGCATGAGGTTAAATCGGTGGTTCTCAACCGAGGGACATTTTTCCTCCGGGGATGTTTTGCAAGGTCTGGAAACATTTCTGGTTGTCACCATGTGGGGTGGAGAGGTACCACTGGCATCTAGTGGGTAGAGGCCAGGGAAGCTGCTAAACAGCCTATGCAATGCACAGGACGGCCCCCACAGCAAAGAATGATCTGGTATAACATGTCAATAGGGGGCTAAATCGTAACCCAGGGACACAGACTACAGTGAAAGAATATAACTTCATGAGGTTTTATATATAATATATATATACATACATGCATATATAAACATTTTATATACAGAGGGTGCCAAAAAATGTATCTACATTTTAAGAAAGAAAAAACCTGTATTAAAATTACACTGATGGGAACCACTTTGAGCACCTCTTGCAATTGCAGAAGTCAAACGTGACTTGTATTCATCTTTTGTTATCGGTGTATACTAAGAATTACAATTTGAGTATAGTTTTTTCCTTTCTTAAAATGTGTCTACATTTTTTGGGCCCCTCTGTATAGACATGAGATGCATATGGACCACCTACTGTACACTGTATGTGTATGTATGTAATCTCTAAGGCCTAAAGTCCATATACATACAGTCACCTGACAGCCAGCACAAAGACAAAGCCATGGCACTGATGCCCAGCCACGAGCCAAACTGACTCACCCACCGGAGGCTGACTTACTGGAATGGGAATGTCAGCACTTGATCTACGCACAACTTTTCAGGAAAGTAAAGCTTCAGGGAAGCTGGGGTGTCCCTGGTGTCCTATATAGCGTGATCATGGAGCATGCCATACCTTCTTCGTGCCTACACCCTCTTCCTGCCTAAGCTTTCCAATACCCAGCAATTCCAGTCCCTTGGAAATTCTTTAGGAAAGCGAAGGGCCGAGAGGTTGGAGGTAGCAGGGGAAATGGCGTGAGGCTGGCTGTTGTGCCACCAACTGGTCAGGTCATGTAGGTTGACTCACTTTCCCCTCTTTGGTTATAAATTCCTTACGAGTGAAATAAGCGTGGGGTGAAATGACCTTGTAAGTGTTCTTTCTGTTTGGACAGTGACGACTCGTAGCAAGGCAAGATGGGAATTAGCTCGTGGAAGGCCTGTTCTCTCAGCCACTGTGCAAGGCAGGATACCGTGTTTCCCTGAAAATAAGACCTAGCCGGACCATCAGCTCTAATGTGTATTTTGGAGCAAAAATTAATATAAGACCCAGTATTATATTATATTATATTATATTATATTATATTATATTATATTATATTATATTATATTATATTATATACTTAAATTATGGTCTTAAATTATAATAAAATAAGACCGGGTCTTATATTAATTTTTGCTCCAAAAGACACATTAGCGCTGATGGTCCGGTTAGGTCTTATTTTTGGGGAAACAGGGTAGCATAGAAGTTGGGAACATAGGTTGGGGGTTAGAGAAGCAGGCAAAACTGGGTTGGAAATCTTAGCTCCTTCTTTTACTTCTGCATAACCCATGTGTTACCATGCAAAATGTCCGGCTGCTCGCCGCATGAAAGCCAAAACTTGAGAGGCGAGGTTGGTGGAAAGAAAAGCAGGTTTATTCCAAAATGCCAGCATTGAGGGAAGAGAGTGGCCTCCTTGTCACAAAGACTCCCTTCTTGCTCTTAATACCACCAAAAGGTTTTATAGGCACGCAAGGAGAGGCAGAATGAAGGAAAGGAGAAGTTGGCCAGGAAACCCCAGGAAAAAGGCGCTTCCCAGAGGCTGGCCTGCTTTAGGGTCAGGAGTGGACCCCATACAGATGCAAAAACCGCTCCCAAGTCACCAGCAGCCAGGCACCACTGGGACCCGAAGTAAACAGAACCATTGAAACTGATGTGCATAGTAAATGCATAGCAAACAGAGTCATTAAGTTTTGGCTGGAGGAAAGCAAAGCAAAGAAAAAAACTTTCAAAAGGTCTCAAGCCAAATCACAGTCAAATGAAATTACACCAGAGGTTTAAATCTTAAAATAGATGTAGGATCACGTTACACTTGGAAAGTTAGATGGGAATAGTAATACCACTTACCTCAATAGAGATGCCTCAATAGATTAAATAAGATATTGTTTGAATAGTCTGACACAGTAAACACTTCCCAGTGCTATCATCATTATTATTAAGTACTGGGTGATGATGGTGGTGATGTGATTAAGGAATGGCCTTTTTGCTGGAAGAACTTGCAGTCTACCAAGAGAACCAGATAAGTGATACAGCGAAGGATGAAATGCAGAGTAGAAGCACAGCCACTGAGCTACAAGGTGGAGTTTGCATTTAGGAAGGAGCAATTAATGCCCGCTGGAGACCAGAGAAGGCTGTGCTCCGTGAAAGAGGCAGGGTGGGAGTGGGAGCATTTCAGAATATGTAGGGAAATTCCCTCACCTAAAACGTTTTCTGGACTTCAAACACCCTCATCTTTAATTTCCTAACTATCAACTGTGTTTCACTGAAAATAAGACCTAACCAGACCATCAGCTCTAATGTGTCCTTTGGAGCAAAAATTAGTATAAGACCCAGTCTTATTTTACTATGAGACTAGGTATATAATATAATATAATATAATATAATATAATATAATATAATATAATATAATATAATATAATATATAATATATAATATATAATATGATATAATAATATAAAATACTGGGTTTTATATTAATTTTTGCTCCAAAAGTCGCATTAGAGCTGATGGTCCGGCTAGGTCTTATTTTCGGGGAAACACGCGCAAGTTCGGTGGTCTGCAGTCAGCCTGGATGTCTGTGGAGCTGATGGATCCAACCAATACTCTATGTTCTGCCTGACCCCTTTCCCAGAAGGAACTGAACAGAATGGAACAAAATACATTCTGTGTCCAAGAAGATTATTGGGTGGCAGGACACAAGCGCACAAAAGAACAAAAAGAACAGAAAAGAGCAGGAAGATTTGTGCTGCCTCTTCTTTATTTTCTCCTTTATTAAGGTATAGTTGACATACAAAATTATTTTAGTTTCAAGTGTAGAGCACAGTGATCTGACATGTATATACCTTACGATGGGATCACCACGATAAGTTTCGTACCCATCTGTCACAGTACAAAAATTATCATGATATGATTGATTATATTCCTTGTGCTGTATATTACATCCCTGTGACTTCCTTATTTTATAACAAGAAGTTTGTATCTCCTATAGCAGGGGTGTCCAAACTTTTTTCAACGTTTTTCACCAAGGGCCATATGCAGTAAAATACACAAACAGCTGGGCCACTCACTTGAGGTGAAGTTTGTATTGCCTCACTTGGTTTACTTAAGTAAACTAAATATATTTTTGGAATTTGCTGCAGGCCAATTAAAAATGGATTGCAGGCTGCAGCTGGCCCGCAGGCTGCAGTTTGGACACCCCTATCCTATAACCTTCACTGTTTTCACTCATTACCCACCCCTCCCCTCTGGTAATCATCAGTTTGTTCTCTTTATCTATGAATCTGTTTCTGTTTTGTTGTCTTTGTTCATTTGTTTTTTCTTTCTTTTTTTTTTAAGATTCCACATGTAAGAGAGATCATACGGTATTTGTGTTTCCCTGTCTGACTTATTTCACTTAGCATAGTACCCTCCAGGTCACTCCATGCTGTTGCAAATGGCAAGATTTCGTTCTTTTTTATGGCTCAGTAATATTCCATTGTGTATATGTCCCACGTCTTCTTTATCCGTTCATCTATCCATGGACACCTATGTTGCTTCCATATCTTGGCTATTATAAATAATGCTAGAGTGAACATAAGCATGCATGTTTTTTCAAATTAGTGTTTCCACTTGTTTTCTTCGCGGTGGCTCTTCCAACCAGGAATTCAGATGGGGAGTTTAAAGAGTGAGTATCTTCCACTTAACCCTTTGGTTGCCCTGTGAGGCTCACACAAGCCATGCTCCATTACCCCCTGGGCTCTCAGGGAGTAAAGCGAGTTCCACAGGAAGCGAACGGCAGTGAGGAGTGAGCATGAGAAGCCAAGACAATGAAGCAGAGCAGACCCACAGACTTGATGTCATAGCCCAACCTCCTCCTTTTAAAGAAAGAGCCAGCGAAGGGGTCGGGCAAAAAGCCCTGGGCTTGCGGTGAGCAGCCCCAGGCTGCAGTCCTAGCTTACCTGTTGTGGTATCACCTACCTGGCAGGTTGTAATGGGATTAAACAGGAAGCCACAGGAGAAGGGACTATTGTAAAATGTGCAGTGTTCCATATGCAACAAAGATACTATTACTGTTGTTATTTGTAGAGATTGAGAAACTAAGGCATCGAGGCGAAGGTCTTTCCCCGGGGTCCAGTACAGTAAATCAGTGACAGATCTGAGAGGGAGGTTCCGTCTCCACAGGCCGGATGGGCACGTTGCAGACACGCTGAGGCCACCCGAATAGCTGAAGCTGGCTCTCTGTTCCAGCCACCAGAGCTGGGGCTGGGGCTGAAAAACACAGCCAAAGGCATATCCGGGATGCATTTCAACGGCCTCAGACTGTTCAGCTGCCCAAGCACGCAGGTTTGTTGTGGGAAGCCCTGGGGAGCCCAGAGGAAGAGCTTGGGAGAACATGGGGGAAATGGAGGCCGCCAAAAGAAATGAAAAACACATTAGCTGGTGTGAAGGGAAAGGATGCAGAGACACAATCCGTCTCCTCAATGTTTCCGTCATCTGTGGCAGAAAGGTGAAAACGACCTTCTGTAGGGCCAGCCCAAGTCCAAAGCCCAGGCTGCTGAAGCACAATGCCTTTGGAATTCTTTGTCAGAACGTTTGCATGGACTGTGACCTTCACAGAAATCACTGCACTGCAGACGTGATGCAGATTCTCCACAGCCTGGCTTCCAGGATGGCCCGTGGAAACCCACTTGAGAGTACTTTGAGGATGAGGGTACGGAAGGGAGGCTGTGGTCTCGTGACAAATTTCCTGACCTTTTGAGTTTAGAGGCAAGGATGCAGGCTGGCTTTCATGCCAACTGGCTGTGGTTTGCTAATCAAAGTAATCTCCCTACTTAAGTCTCTGATTCCCCAGCAAGCCATCTAGATGGGAGGAGTTAGGCGGTCCTTTCTAGCCTAAAGATGCAAGGGGCATGGGAGAGGAAGGGGAGAGCACCAACATTTACTAAGTATCATAGTTGCCCAGTGTTCACTTACATACTTACATATATTATATCCTTCAGTCTTTCAAGTTTTCCTTTGAAGACTGTATTATTGTTTCCAGTTTTAATACAAGGAAAGGTTCTAGAGTCATCCAAGGTCACACAGCCAACAGTCACAAAGTTGGGATTCAATGTCATGTCTATTGCTCTTCAAAAACCATATAAAATAGTGGGAATGATAGTCTTGCCCCCTGAAAATGGTGCTGTCATAGACCATGAACCCATCCCATGTCCCAACCCTGGATGTCTTAGGGGGAAGCTCCCCGATTTTGGAGACTACTATGTACGCGGTGCTGGCTTACACTGTCTTGAAAGTGTCACTCTGTACATCTCTTTCTCTGTGCTGCACACTCGGTGATGTCACATTGGTCGCTTGAGATTGGCATGGTGGGAGTATGCCCACTGTGCCAATAGGAACACGACACATCAGGGGTTGCGCCTTCACCAAGAGCTGGCTTATGAGTGCACCACTGGATGTTGTCTCTTCTCTATCACCAGCTAAGGGAGTAAGAATTTAGAAACACACACAATTTGACATAGTCGTGACATCCCAGTACAGGAGAAGTGGACCTGTGTGGTTGAGTTGGGAGACACTGGGTGGGTATTGGTGAGCGTCGGAGTCACGTGAGTGCTAATAGAGAGGACAGAGACCCAGACCCCTTGAAGGAGGATAGGACCGCTGTGTTCTTACCAAGTGCTCCCATGATGGTGGTTCCTATGCGGTTTGAGAACTTCTGGTCTACACTGCAAACTGGAAATAGGAATCTGCCCTCTGACCTTCCTCACGAGGATGATTAACGAAGGCATGAACAAACAAAATCAACTCTTGAAAAGGACAGTGCCAGGTAAGCAGCACTCTGAGTCTGTAAAGCAGTCTCCTGGCCTGTAAATGTGGATAATGCTGCCCTTGCCTCATGGCTATTGAGATGGCGATTCTGTAGTAGTGATTTGACAAGCAGGGGAAACTGTACAATGTGTGGCATTGTGAGGACAGAGTCCTCCTTTGTCTCTGTTTCCCTTGGAGGGCTGGGGAACACCACCTTTCACCTTCTGCTCCCACAGTCTATTTTTGAACCTTGCATATTTTGGTCTAGGGATTAAATAACCAATGGGGCCGGGCCGGCCCGGTGGCTCAGGTGGTTGGAGCTCCATGCGCCTAACTCTGAAGGCTGCCGGTTCGATTCCCACATGGGCCAGTGGGTTCCCAACCACAAGGTTGCCAGTTCAACTCCTCAAGTCCCGTAAGGGATTGTGGGCTCCACCCCGTGCAACTAAGATTGAACACGGCACCTTGAGCTGAGCTGCTGCTGAGCTCCCAGATGGTTCAGTTGGTTGGAGCACGTCCTCTCAACCACAAGGTTGCTGGTTCAACTCCCCCAAGGGATGGTGGGCTGCGGCCCCCTGCAACTAGCAACGGCAACTGGACCTGGAGCTGAGCTGCACCCTCCACAACTAAGATTGAAAGGACAACAACTTGACTTGGAAAAAAGTCCTGAAAGTACACACTGTTCCCCAATAAAGTCCTGTTCTCCTTCCCCAATAAAATCTTAAAAAAAAGAAAATAACCAATGGGGCCAACACACCTGTGCGACAGCCCTGCCTCCAGCATTTCCCAGCACCTTGGCTCCTTGCAGCAACGGATCTGCCTCCTTTCAGTGCTGACCACTGGCCTCTAGCCCAGGCTGAAAAGATCTAGTAGCCCCCATCTTCTTTCCCAGAGTCACGTCTCAAAATGTGGCACCCAGCTTTTTATGTAGTGGCTGCCCCACCTTAAAAGGCTACTTGGCTTTAATTTTAAAATACTCCTTTCTCCCCTGTGTGTTGGACTAGGACCAACCTGGCCCAGCCAGTGACCTCTCCTTAATGGGTACAGATGAAGTCCCCAAGCTTGTGGGGCAGGGGCCAAATTTCTAGTGTGCACTTGCTGTAAGCTTGCCAGCTGATGTCCCCTCTCTTTGAGTCTCCATTTCCTCATTTGGTGTTTCCCCATGGGGAGATGTTGGCATTTTGTGTGCGATGATTCTTTATTGTCCTGGATAGTACAGAAAGTTTAACATTCCTGGCCACCAGCCACAAAAATGACAACAGTGTCTGCTTCGTCACTGACAACTCCAACTATCCCCACACATTTCTAAATGGCCCTGTGGGGCTGGTTCTGCTCTGGGCCTGTGCTCTGAAGGGCCTCAGTTTTCTCATCTGATAAATGGACCAGAGAGATTCCCCAAAGCCAGAGGGGCCTCACCCAGAAGCAGCCACCAGAACTGCCTGGGCTGGATGGAGAGGCTGAGTGTGTTTCTGCCCTGCAGCCACTGAAGTTCTGTTTGGATTTCTTTAATCTATAGTGGTTCCACAAAATAGCTTGTTTGGGGAAAACCTCCTGTGGCTAAAAGCAAAAAAAAAGTGTGAAAACCAGTGGACTGGATCAGAGGTTGCTACATGACAGCCCAAGGGCCTAATGCACTCTGCATACATGTTTTGTTTGGCATGGAATGTTAAGATATTTGGAGCTAACATTGAAAAAAATCTGGATTTTAGGCTTCTCGAAAAAATACAAAAAAAAAAACCACACACACAAGAAAACGGGAAGTTTTGGCAACACGGAGCCCAGATTTCTACAAGACAGTGGTGGGTTGCAGCTGAGCCCAGGCTGCCGCCAGAGAGGGGACCTGACCTCTCCCTTATTTCCTCCCTTACTTGTCTGGCCCCGGAGACAGCTCAGTGTTCTGCGCTTGGATTAGATCAGTGGTTTTTAACCCAGAATACCTGGAAGAACTTTTAAAGTTTCAGAATTAGGGCCCAGACTAATTTAATAACTGTCTCTGGGGTGGGGCCTAGGTGTGAGAACTTTCAAAATCTCCCCAGGTGATTTTACTGTGCAGGCAGTCATGAGAACCAGCAGAATCTAGTTCGGGAAATACAGCCCCAAGAAGCCCAAATTCAGGACGGGTGTTCCTGCTCTCTCCTCTCCTGCCCCTTAGGATCTTCAGCTTCATTTCTTCCTCTGGAAACCCTTGATTTCCCCCAGCCATCCCTATCCTCTTGCTCAGCTGGCCAGTACTCACTTGGCAGTGCATCCACCTGGCCTCCCACAGGGCTCAATGGTTTCTGGTTTGATCCAGCCAATGTTCTGTTCTTCCCAAGGCCCCAGAGGGCTCCAAACCCTCTCCTGGGGCCCCACCCACAGGAGAACTCTGCCAGCCCCATAGTCACCAGCCTCTGCCAGCCTCTGCCAGCCTCTGCCACAGAAGCAAGTCCAGGCTCCTTCCTAACAGTCCTTCTGGAGTGACACCTTTAGGACACTCCTCTCTGGGCCATCATTTGCATAAATGCCCCAAAGTAACCTGGGCCAGGTAAGTCTGTTACTGGGGCTGTCTTTTGCATTGAAGGATGTTTAGCAACATTCCTGGTCTCTATGACTAGAAGCCAGGAGGACCTCAATCCTCCCCTCACCTCCCAAGTCATGACAACCAAAAGAGCCTCCAGACATTGCCAAATGTCCCTTAGGGGTAAAAATCACACCCACTGAACACCTATGCTGTAAAGTAATTCAAGTTCTCACTTTCTCTTAAGGCACAGATAATATTGGCTAATATACCAATTCTTATGCCACCCACAAACCTGTACACTCTCAATCTGTATCCCTTGGAACCCCAGTTTCCCTTTACAGTAAATAGGTCTCTCTAATCCCACCCACCTCCAATGTTCATTACCACATGTGCATTCAATACTGTGTTTCCTCGAAAATAAGACCTAGCCAGACAATCAGCTATAATGCGTCTTTTGGAGCAAAAATTAATATAAGACCGGGTGACAGCACATCCATTTACCCAGTTATTCAAAAGCCTACAAGCCTTCTTTGATTCCGTTGATTCTCAGTTTCTATATCCAAGAGATCAGCAAGCCTTATAGGTTCTATATTTAGACATGTCCCAAATCGTTCCACTTCTTTCCATCTCCACTGCTACTAATTTTGTCTGTCATCTTTTTGTCTGGACTATTTCAGTAGCCTCAGTGTCTTTTCTACAATCCACTCTCCTACCTGCAGGCAGAGGGATCTTTAGGGAATGAAAACCAGATGGTCGCTTACCTGCTTAAGAGCATTCAATGGCTCCTCATTCTTAGAATAAAACCCAAACTTTTCACTTGGGCCCATGAGGCCAATCCAGTCCCAGTAACTCCTCTAGCCGCTCCTCATCCTGCTGCTCTCTCACTATGTTCCAGCAGACTGGCTGCCTTCCACTCCTTAAATGTGCCAAGGGCTTTCCTGCCTTGGGGCCTTTGCACATGCAATTCCCTCAGCCTATAACCTTTTTGCACCGTGGTTTCCACAGCGGGTTTCTTCCCAAGCTTCAGATCTCATCTTAAGGGCTACTTTTGCAACAGTCACCCCTCACCACCTCCACTTATTCAATAGCCATTGAATAAAGTGAATGAATCCATTATATTTCTTTATTACCTTTCAAGCAATTATTACAAACTATCCTTATCTTGCTTATTTTTTAGTTTCCTTGTTATCATGCCTATGTGAGGGCAGAGACCTCCTCTGTCTTATTCATTAGAGTACCCCAGGAACTAGTACTGTGCTTGGCACATGGCATGGGCACGAATTTCTGTTGACGGAACCAGTAAACGGATACCCATAAGCTTCAGGTCCTAAACTCCTCAATGCACTCATGGTAGATGATGACTGAAGCTCTTTCAGCTCTGATATTTTAAGATGCCACACCAAATGTGAATGCAGAGCAGGCCACTGGGAATTCCATGAGTCACTCAGGGGAATATTACTATCCTCGTGCTTCTGTGACCATAATAGGCCTTCTTTGGTGGAAAGATACAGATTTCTTAAATGTCAGCACTGGAAAGGAGCTTAAAATCAAAGCACAATCTCTTCATTTGACAAGTGAGGAATACACCCTCTAACTTTATCATCTACTGACCAACGTCAATGGCCACTGAGATACATTAGAAGTTACAGAAGACAGGACCACTCTGGCTGAGCGTGCCAAATCCCCTTGTGCCATTGGTGAAAATACTCCCATTTTCATGGGCCTGGTTTGAGTGACTTGGTGCTTAGTCAGAAGTTGTGGCCACGGCCCGTACTTTCTGCCAGTAAAAAGGAAGCGATTGTACCTTATGGTTTTCACAAGAAGCCTGAGGTTGGCAGAAAAACTGGTCTCAAAGAGTTTGTGATGATGCTTTCTTGTACTTGATATCAAATAGGAATTGAGTTATGTAGAAAAGCGTACAGCCTCTCCATTTAAAATAGGTATGACTCAGTGCTAAGCTCTTGTTCTCCATCAGCAGGGTGTAGAGGAAGTCTGTGAAACTGAGTTGTCAAAGATTATGAGAAAGAAGAGCGAAGAGACTGGAAGGAAAGAAAGGAGGCATAAGGATGAATAGAAAAGGAGGAAGGAAAAGTCGAAAGTACAAATTGTTCCATGAGACCAATTTAAAACCCCAGGGTCCAAGGAAGAGAGGTCTAGTCAAGGAAAGAAGGAGGCTTCTCTGGGGCTGGATGTCTCTTTCTGCCCAGAATTTGGCCTGTGACAATGTGCAAACTCTGTCCTCTTTCTGGTCCTTTGCAAAAGGAAAAGGGTGGAATACATGGTCTGGCAGTAATTTCTAGAGTCCTCCTTATTTGTCACTTTTTGGTTTAAAACCACAGATCCCCAGGTAGGATACAGAGCCTGCTCTAACATCCTTTCAGTTATGTGATGGACCAGAGTGACCGAGTGAAACAAGTGTCAAAACGCAGAGCTACTTCCCTTAGGCATTACAAAGTTCTTGATGACCCCTGAACACCACTCCTTTTTATTAGAGCCTAACGTCCCAAGAAGTTTGGATTAAAACCAATAACAAAGCCCTTAATTTGTATGCGTGCCTTTTGAAGCTTGTAAAGTGCTTTCCTGTATTTTATTTCATGTAAGTCTCACAACAAACGTGAGAGGTATTATTCTTCTCAAATTACCAACAAGGAAACTAAGACTGAGAGACAAGCGATTTGTCCAAGGTCACCCAGAGGTGCCAGTCAGCCCTTGTTTGTTCTCTGTGCCTTTCCTCCTGCTTCCTGCTCTGTTTTGCATCATAGAGACCTACATGTTCCCGGCCCCCTGGGCTGTTGCTTCAAGGCAAGTTTGGCGGGTGGGAGTCTATGATAGAAAGTTAGGGGAGAGAGGGGAAGAAGCAACTGTTTCTTCTCCTCTCTTTGTCTCCAGAGGCATCTCCAGCTGTGGCTTCACGTACTCTGTGCCTGCAGCTCCGGCCAAATAAATCCTCTGGCTTCTGGGATCTTGTAACACCACCTTCTCCCGTGTGCCTCCAGTGATGTCTTCCTGTGTTGCTAATCTCTGGTTCCTCACCATCCCGTGTGGTCGCTCAGTTGTCCTATCACCTGTGCATCCAATTCCTTATATTATATTTCCTATGTTGAAAGACCTAGAGTGACTTCTGTTTTCCCGGCTGGAGAATCACTACGATGAGGAGCTACACGCAGGGCAGAAAAGGCTTGAGACAGCATACCAGACTCGCGTATACGTGTCTGAGTGTGCGTTGCACTATTAATTGGGGAGAGGCTTTGCACTTGGGAACCCAGCTTGTATTTATGTAACTTGGAATCTCGAGACTCTAGCACAGTGCCTGGCATGCAAGAGGCACCAGTAAATGTTTGCAGACCTAATATATTTGTTTGATAAAACAAACCCGGCCAGAGTGGCTGTTGAGTTTAATCTCTATATCTCTGTTGTCTGTTAGACATAAGAAATACAGGTCCTTCTAGCCCATGAAGTGTAGCAGGGAGCCATTTGACCACATTCTACAAAGTCACACACAGAACTGCATTATGAGCCATTTCTATAGGATTTTCCTGACTTTGAACTTTTTAAATGAAAAAATATTGATTAGTTGAAACTTGGAGAAATGAATAATTGCCCCCCCAAAAAAAAGAGTGGGTAAAAACTGGATGGAACATACGGGAAAACACAGGAAAAAAGCCCCATTTTATTCCATTGTCAGTTTTCATATGCTTGCGCAAGCAGTTTCACAGAGGGTAGCACCATACTGGCACTGGCTGAGCTGGTACTGCACTTGGTCAGCATGGCCACCAGTCATGTGGCCGTGGGCAGTCATTTCTCTCTGCAGCTTGGTTTCCTTTTTAGTAACATGAAGGGGTAAGATGAAATGACCTCTTGCTAAACTGTCCAACAGCTCTTTAGCATCTAGAGAGAATCAAGCCTGATTTTACTATTATATAAAATAAGACCTGACCTAATCTGACCCCAGCTTACCTTTCCAGCCTCACCTCACTCACCAACCCTGCTCAGCCATCTCTCCTTGCAGACCTCAGCCTTTACAATCCTGTGTTCTCTATTTGTAATTCTCTTTCCTGCTCTCATTACTGCACTTTGGATCGGCTTAAATTTTGCTCCTTTCTGCAGTGGTCTCATGTTCCCCTTCTTGTTGGGACAAAAAGAATAAGATTACTTATCACGGAGAGGCAGTATGGGGCACTGGTTACAAGAGTGGACTTTGGAGCCAGAATGAGTGTAGTGAAACCCTGAGCCTACAACTTATTAGGTGTGTGACATGGAGAAAGTTACTTACTGACCATGCCTCAGTTTCTTCATCTGCAAAGTGCTCATCATAATATGATTTTTTTTTTTAATGCGAAAGACTTTCCATTTTTCTGGTTGGACACAGACTAAATTACCTGGCTGGGGAATAATAAGTGGTATGTGAGCCATAAACATGACAGAAATGGGTGGAGGCAATATACCAGACATATGTATATGTCCATTTTCTTATTAAACTGTGATCCAAACTGATATAATTTTGGATCTTTAGCCTCTAGCACAGTGATGGATATGGCAGGCACTAGTATAGGTTTGCTGACTTATACTTGCCAGGATTAAATGAGATAAAACCTCTGTGCCCAGAAGAGTACCTGGCCCAGGTACTTGCTGAGGCAGCTATTGTGATCATTAACCAACCATTGCCTGGGGTCCCCAAAGCTTTAAGTTTCCTATATTATAGCAGTTACTACATTGTCTTATCATTCTGTTTTATGTGTGTGCATCCCTTTTATTACACTGTAAGCTGAGGGATAGGGAACTGTTATCAACTGAGTTGTGTTCCCTCAGAATTAATATGTTGAAGCCTGAACCCCCACTACTTCAGCATGTGACTGTATTTGGAGCTAGGGCCTTTCAAGAGGTGATTCAATTAACATGAGGCCTGTAGGGTGGACCCCAATCCAATCTGACTGGTGTACCCTCAAAGGAGAAGAGATTAGGACACGCAGAGGGACACCAGGGTTGTGGGTGCCCAGAGGAAAGACCATGGGAAGCGGCAGCAGCAGGAGGGCAGCCTCAGAAAAATCCAAACCTGCCCGCCCCTCGATCTTGGACTTGTAGCCTCCAGAACTGTGAAAAAATAAATATCCAATGTTTAAGGCACCAGTCCGTGGTACTTTGGCTATGGCAGCCCTAGCAAACTAAGACAGAGCCTGGGTTTATTCATTCATTCAACAAATATTTATGGAGCATCTATGATGTACCTGACACTGATTTAATAGCGCATAGAAGGCTGAGAAAACAAAGACAGAAAAAGGGCTTCTGCTCTCAGAAAGCTTATAGTCTCCTGGGAGAGGTCAGCAATCAGAAGATCCCATGCATAGTGTCATAGATAGAAAGGAGAGGTCCTCGTGCTCTGAGGGGGCGCAAAGCTGCATGGTGCGGGGGATGGGGAGAGGGGGGTGCAGCTGTCTGTGTTGTTTTATCGCAGCACTGCTCTGTTGCTGTGCTCACAGCCAATATGCGGGAAATGTTGGCTGGCTTGTGTTCACAGCTCTGCTCTCTCCGTTCTCTATGTGGAATAACACGATTTCTAAGCACTCAAGGAAGGACAGCCCAAGGGCAGACATTGCTCAGTGCTGACCTGATAAGCCCCACAAAGCGAAGCCAGTGGAAAGACTGGTGGATGAGAAGGAAGAGGAAGTGGGTTCTCATCGCAGCCCTGCCGCAAACTGGTGGTGTGACCTGGTACAACGCCCTTCCCTTGTCTGGACCTCCATTTCCTCATCTTCAAAAATGAAGAGGTTGGAGAAGTTCATCTCTCCGATCTCTCCCAGGTCTGTGAAATCTTCCCTGAAATCTAGTTCATGAAAAGTACCGAAAGGCGGAAGGAAGGGACAGAGGAAAGCAAGGGAGAGAGAAGGAGGGGATGGAAAGAGGCTCCACCATTTTTGCTGTGACATCCTCGCCAGGAGGTGGCTTCTCTCTGAGTCTCCATTTCCTTTTTCTTAAAAAGTGAAAGAGTTAGTTATCTTTAATATTCTTTTAGTTCATAAAGATTTTATGTCTATGAATATTTGGAAACTCCTGAATCTTCTGTACCTGAGTGTTCATTAATTTCAACAGGAAAACATCCCTGGTCTAAGAGTCTGCATTAGATGTAATCAGGATTGGCTTCCATTTTCCTGTTCACTTCATTCAGTTATGAACATTTAAATTGATTTATCTTTCAAACAGGAAGTTTTAGAAACACAACCCTTTACTAACCACATATCTTTGGTTTAGTAACTAGATCATCAACCAACTCAGTCTCCACTGAAAGAAGCCACAGAAAACATACAAAACTAAGGGTTGGTCTGTTGACATTTTCTGGAAAGAAAGTAACATCTTTTACCCAACTACTCATAGTGAGGAACAGTGACCAGAAGTATCTTAAAAACCAAATTCTATTAGAATGGTTTGGACAGACAGTATATCAATTAGAAAGAAAAATTAAGGTATCAGGGTACAACAATAGGGAAATGTTTAAATTAATTTTGTAACATTCATGTGAAAATCTATGCAACATTTAAAATAGTATTTTGCAACACGAGGAGATACAATATAATGATAAGTGAAAAAAGCAGGATATAAACCATAATTTAACATAATCTTAATTTTTATTAAATGTACACTACACGCCATACATATACAAAAAAAAAAAAAAAAAAGACCTGGAAAAAAAAAAAAAAAACTTCAAAATATTAACAGAAGTAATATCCAGAAGGAGGAAGTATTTTATTTGCTTCTTTTTATTATTCTGCATTTTCAAATTGCCATGGATATATGTTCATTTGGTTAGTCACTCAGCACATGTTTCTTATGTGTCAACTGTGAGCCAATTATGTTGTAGACGCTAGTGATAGAGGCAAGTCTTGGTCCTGTTGCAGCTTACCTTGTGGTGAGTGGACCCAGATAATAAAGAAGAATCAGTTAAACAAGCAAGAAGATGCGGATGCTGGTACGTGCTGTGAACACATCCAGTCAGCGAGACGGGAAGGGAGGGAGTGGGGTTGTGCACCTATCCCCCTGGCACATCCGGCCAGGGAGGGCAGCCCCACAGACAGGCCATTAGAGCTGACACTGAATGACACAAAGAAGCCCAAAGACCTGGCAGAAGAGCTTTCCCATCAGAGGGAACAGCCAGGCTGGGGGTCCTGACCACGCTGGGCACCACAGGTCTGGGAAGAAGTTTGGCTCTGATTGTAGGTGCAGCGGGGGCCACAGAAAACTTTCCCATGGAGAGCGACACGGTCACAAGCTGCTCCGAAAGATGATTCTGGCTGCAGAGCAGAGAGGCGCTCCTGGGGGTAGAGGCACAGTAGAAGCAGGGAGACCTCTCCAAGACATGTTTTTCTTTCTAATTTGCCAATTCTGTGACATCACTTCCCACTACTGTAAAGTGAGACAGTTGGGCAAGGTCAATGATTTCTAAGAGCACTTCCAGGACTTCAAAAATAAAAACATTTTTGTGTACCCGTTGACCTTTTAAAAACATGCATAAGCTTCTTAGACCCAGGGCCAAGCCTTGGTTTCCCCATCTACTCCTAGCACCCAGCCTCGCCCCTCATAGGCCCCACTGAAGGAGCACACTGCATGCTGCAGGCTGGTACCTGCAGGCTGTGTCACCGTGCTCAGTGCAAGATTCCACTGTGCTTCCTGTGAACTCACCTGCTCAGGCCTTTGTCCTGAAGCTAATACCATGTCTCCCGAAAATAAGACCTAGCTGGACCATCAGCTCTAATGCGTCTTTTGGAGCAAAAATTAATATAAGATTGGGTCTTATATTTATTATATTATATTATATTATATTATATTATATTATATTATATTATATTATATTATATTATATTATACCTGGTCTTATAGTAAAATAAGACTGGGTCTTATATATATTAAGTTTTGCTCCAAAAGACGCATTAGAGCTGATTGTCTGGCTAGGTCTTATTTTTGGGGATGCACTGTAGGGAGCCACTGAAGCCTTTTCAGCGAAGCTGACGTCTGCGTGTTAGAAAGTGCACTCAGGCAGTGGTGAAAGTGTTCCGGAGGGGGCTACGAGTGGAAGCAGAGACAGAGAGACAATTGTTTTACTAGAGAGTCTGTGACATTCAAGAGAGAGAGAGAGAGAGACCACCTGTGAAAGTAGAGACCTGCCAGGGGGAAAGGAACACCTCATCTGCACAAAACCACCTTTACCGGGAGCTGCAAACACCAGGAGACGAGAAAGTGCAAGATTCCTCCTATTTATAGTTGGGGGGAAATGAGGCACAAAGAGACAAAAAGTGACTCATGTGCCAAGGATTTCTGACTTCAGGGCCTCCTCTCAGCTAATGTGAAAACCAGACTCCACTTAGCGTGTCATCCACGGAGGGGGAGGGGTTTTGCCTGTGCCAGATGGAAGGGAGCGTCGGGGTGGGGCGGGGTGGAGAAGGGGGAGGCAAGTATCCTCGGCAGAAACCGTGACAAATACTCCAATACCTTCCCTTGACACTCCCATAATCCAAGAAGGGCTAAAATTGGCTGTAGAACTTGTGTTATGAAACCAGAGCAGATCAAACAAAAGAAATAAGCACAATTTGAGTCAGCCAGACGATAATCCTTGCGGAGAGCATGCGAATCCAAGCGAAAATAGATCAGAGACATTTTCCCAAGAGACACAGAGTTTGGAGATCCTGGGACCAAACCCCTCACGTGAAAGATGGGGATAGAGGGGAGCGTCCCTGGTGATAGAAAACAAGCTTGGCCTGTAGAGTCAGAACTGGACTCGAACCCAGCTCTCCTCATTCAGAAGTCAGTCTTCACAACTAATTCTGGATCTGACCCTTTATTTGCCAAACCTACAGTCAGGCACACGAGCAGGGGACAACTCACATGATGTCAAAGCACCTTGTGTATAGTGCATGCTGCCATGTCCATACACACACACACACACACACACACACACACACACACACACACACAGCTTTAGTTTGACAAGGTCTTTTTTCATCAAGTACCATAGGCCATTAGTATTACTTAAACATCTGTGTTCACTGCCCCTGAATTCAAAGGCACAGCTTGTGGAATCTAGAATCAACCTTAGTCCAACCCCTTTATCTCACAGAGGAGGACTGGAATCCAGAATGGACCAGGTTGAAGAGTCACTTAAAGCAGGAACCAAGGCAACCTGCCCCCAGGTCCAGTGCTGTTTCTGGACTGCAGGAAGGAGAGCTGTGTTCTTTAACACACACGCCTTACCTTCTCTTCTCAAGCAGATTCTCAAAGGAAGGTGGTAAAGGTTGTAGGCAATTTCTAGCATATTACTTTGTCTGGGGCTGGCAGCTTGGCACACTGATTATTAGTGCATTTCTGAGGAAGTCCTTTAACTTCTTTGACAGTTTTCACCATCATGGGATCAATCACAACCATCCATTACATAAACATTAACTGAAATGTCCACTATGTACTCGACACTGCTGGGTGTTTTACTTTTCATCTCTTTTGATTTTCATAATACTATACTGCAGTATCATTAGTTCCATATATTTTTTTTTTTCACAGAGGGGAAACACAGCTTGAAGAGGCTAAGCAATTTCTTTAGGTCATAGACTCGGGAAGGGGCAGAGTTGGGATTTGACCCTCTGTTGGTTTCTATGACGCCAAGCACCTCCTATATGTGGTGATTTGTACTACACCATGGGCAGTGCACGAGGCAGGCCCACAGTCCCAGGGTGGTATGGGGCTAGGATTCACAGGATCCCACCCTCTTCTGGGCTGCTCAGCTCTGCTGTGAGTGCCACATTACATCTCAGTTTTATAAGCCCCTCCCAGAAGCTCAGGATGGGTTCCTGACAGATAAGACCCAGAGAAGCTGTGAAGGGGCTCATAGCAGAGCAAAGATCACTCACTTGTGAGGACTGATCTCCTTGAGGGGTTTGACCCACAGATGTGAAGGGAACACAGTGAGAGTGGATCCAAAAGGGATTGACTCCGACTGCAGAAAGGATATAGAACTTGGGGGATAGTTTAAAGGAGGTTAGCTGATGGAGGCCCCCTCTGTGTTTTATGTGAACACACTTTCAGAGCAGACCCTGGGAACTTCCTACACAGAATAAGAATTTCCTCTAGTGTCCCTGATGGCATTTCATTTCTGCTTTAATGTCTCCAGGAACAGGAAGCTGATTACCTTTCAGACTATTGTAATTATTAGCAAGTTCTAGTCTTAGTCTGTCTCCCAGATATGTCCATGCATTGAGTCCAGATCTGCCCTTTGGTTTGCAAAGATGAAATCCGCTTGCTCCCTACCCAGGTGTATTTGGGATAATTTGAAGACAACTTTCATTTTTTATGTGTGCTCCTCAAAGTGTGCTGAGCAGAGTAGAAAGTTTGCATGATGCTAAATAGGTGTCCTCTATAAAACAAACATATCAAAACAAACAGACAAAGGCACAAAAATAGCCTTCTGTGGGCATGCTAGGTTAAACAAGGTCAACCAGGTATGTTTCCTGCCAGACTGTTCAGAACTGTTACCCAGCTGCTGCAGAGTGCCAGCTCCAGGAGGAGAATCCTGGGCAGGCAACGTTTCCCAAACTTTTGACCTCCCAAATTTTTGAACTCAAAACTATTTTTTCTTCCAGTGTATGTTTTACTACTTCGCATATATACTATTAGAAATACTGTTTGGAAAATGCTTCCCTACACAAATCTATGTTCTTACTCTCGGTATCGTCTCCAACCTAAAAAGCCAGGCTCCTTCAACTATTCATTTTGAGACAAAATGTTGGGTTTCTTTATTATCTCCTTGTTCTCTAGGAGGGCTGTCAGATTAAAATATAGGATGCCCAGTTAACTTTGAATTTCAGATAAACAGTCTTTTTTTTTTTTTCTTTCTTTCTTTCTTTCTTTCTTTCTTTCTTTCTTTCTTTCTTTCTTTCTTTTTTTTTTTTTTGTATAAGTGTCTTCCATGCAATATTTGGAACATACTTCTATGAAAAAAAGAATTCATTGCTTATCTGAAATTCAAATTTAATGGGATGTCCTGTATTTTTGTTTGCTAAGTCTGGCAAACCTAGAAGCCCCCTAAATGTCCTCCTTTCCTTGAAAAATGTGACCCTCAGAAATGGACACAGTGTCCCAGAGGTGGACCATGACTGAGACAATTGATATCCTTCAGAGCCACCATCAACTCTGCTTTTCCGTGTGACATTTTTAAAAGGAAAATGGTAATATTTTTATGAATGGTCGGTGGCCAGTCTGAGGTTAACAGATACCAGATATCTTTCTGAATCTACTGGCAAAATCCAGAAGCCAATTTTCCATCCCTCACCCCTGTTCATAATTATATTTAAGTTTCTCTGGTGTTAGTGTTAGGGAGCTTGATCCAAATATCATTTATAATTTTATTTTCATTGTCTGTCTTCTCTATTAAACCATACGAAACTGAAAAATAGGGACCAACCATGGCTACATTGGTCAGTTGTATTCCCCAATCGTTAGCACAGGTTCTGGCATAAGTAAGTGTTCAAACATATTTTGAATAAATGAATGAATGAATCAGTCACACATTGCTTGGAAAGTAAACCAAATAAGCTAACACTCCGAGGAGAAGAGATTGCTAATGGGAGATTTCCTCGCGGTTGGGATTGTCATCCACCCCAAGCTTTCCCAGACCCGTGAAATTCTGTTCACCTGTGCTGAAGCCAATTCTGTTGGAGGATGTGTGTGCAAAACAAGAACATCTAATTGCTATGACTAAAATAAAACATTTCAACCAAACACAAGCCGTTTTTAAGAAGTTGAACTACTTCTTGGAGCCTGCAGTTTTTATCGAGGTGTGGAACTTGGCCCTCCAAAGCCGGCTGGCCTGTGCCCAGTGGGTGTGGGATTGGGGCAAATCACCCTGGGTCTTCCCACAGAAACATCCGGATCCAAGAGGAATTAGGCAAAGTGAACAAGGACAGCCTCAGTAGAGCCCTGAGCTGCCAGCAGGACAGGTATAGGAAGCAGGACACATCATCCCATAGCTTTGATTTGGTGAACGTGCATTTGATGTCTGGCATGCGGAACCCGAAAGGCCTGGAGTTTTTGCCACAGTACATAGAACTGGGCACTGCCCACTCCCAGCATGAGCTCACTCAGGTTTGGGGCTTGTCAGTATTGAAATCATCCTGGGGACTGTCCCTGGAGCAGGTCATCACTTATCTGAAGCTCGGCAGCTGTGGTTTCAGTGTTGGGGAGGGTTAACCATGGATTTATAAGATAAAATACAGCAGAAAGCAGAAAAACACAGTGAAAAGAGCCCTGAGTCTCAGGCAGGGAGCAAAGTGTTGTCAAACTTGAGTTGTTTCCTGCGGATGAGTATGAAGAGCTAAGTTCAAGTCCCAACCCTGCCATGTGTTAGCTCCAGGCCCTTGGGCAAACCTTTTAACCTCAGTCTTTTTATCTGTGAAATAGGAACAACCATGCTGACCCAAGAGTTGTGAGGCTTAGATAAGACGGCAGATATAAAAGCCCTGCGAACTGCCAAGTGCTCAATCAATGTGAGAACTGTTGCGACACAGCGTCCCCTTAGCCCAGTACTATGGTCTCCAGCACTAGATGTATCTAGTAGCTTCCTGCCAGGAGAGCATAAAAGAGCACCCAACTGGGAGAAAAGAAGGATGTTCCTTACACAGCCTGAAGCAAAATAAAAAGAGCTTCAAATTACATTATGCAATTCCCTTTAATTATGGAAGAAAACATTTTCCAAGCCCACATCTGAAAACATAAAATCTCAGTGAGCAGGAGTCTTTCGACTCTGAAAACATCACTTGGGAACATCTTTATGGGCCTGCGATATAAGGCTATAGGTGAGTCTTTAATTCTGCATGAATGTTCCTATTGGTCTCCCTGGAGTCTGTTGCTGGCTCTGGGCAAGGGCCTTGCTGCTTTTGTGGTAAACAGGAGCAAAATGTACACAAATGTAGCTCGAGTTCAATGGAGGGAAAATAATGCAGGGTGTTGTGGCTGATAAATTACTTGCTACTTCCTCTGTTGTGAGATGCTGCACTCGCTGGGGGAAAATTTGTTAATGTGTAAATTTGTGTGTACATGAGTTTATGGTGCCAAGGCAGTAGGGACAGAGTCAGACATCTTGCCTTGGAAAGGTTTTCCTGCCGGGCTCGGTCTGTTTCTTCCTCCACTGTCATAATTCCCGCAGTGGTTACTTATGGAACGTACTACCTCGGGTGCCACCACAGTCCCCACCAGGACCTGCAGACTTCTGACTTCCCATCCTTATGTTTATTTCTCAGCATTGCCAACTCTATGCAAAGAGCACTCCAGGCTTGGAGCTGGGCAGAGGCTCTGCTTACAACTCTGGGAAGGCACAAGGCAATCTTTATGCAACCCGACCTGCCCATCCTCCCCTCCTTGCCTGGGCCAAGAATAGTCAATGAGCGTGTTCTGGAAGAAACCCCACCTTGTCACTGGGTGCTCGGAGCCAAGAGAATGGGGAGCAAAGCTGCAGGCACATGCATGAGACCAAGCCTCAAAGCCCAAAGCTCTAAAGTCAGAGGGTTCAGCTCTGATAACACCACTTTTCTAGTCCCTCTCCAAAGTCTGGCTTAGTCTTGATGGTACCCGGGGAAAGAGGGTGTCTCCCAGCACCCACTGGGATTATATATACCATGCATATAAATACATACGGGTGTGTTCACAGAGGCAGCATTTGTAAGAGAGTATTTACATGCAAATATGCATTTCCAAGAAAACACACACAAGTGCACTTATGAACCCAGAGATGCACACTTATCTATGCTTTTGTATGAGTAGGCCTATCTTCAGAGATAGTCTCAAAATGCAAATCTGGTCTCTGCTATAAACATATCAATGGCTTCTAAATGCTCTTAAGAAAAAGGCTCAAATCCTTAATAAGGCCTGGAAAGCCCTTCACGCGTGGCCCCTGTGTGCCTCTTGCAGGCCCATCCTGCACTCTGCTAAGCTCCCCCTCTCTGCACACCAGCTACACTGACCTTTGTTTAGTCCTTTGTATGCACAAGGTTCCCTGTCAGTACAGGACATTTGCACATGCTTTTCTCCCTAAGTGGCATGTTCTTCCCTCCTCTCTTTTTTCTAGAAATTATCTAGCCATCCTTGAGCTCTCAGCTGAAACCCGACTTACGTCTTTGGGGGAATGTGTCCTGAGCTCTCCCTATTGGTCAGATTTCCTCAAATCACCCTGCATCTCCTTCGTAGCACCGACCACAGTTGCAGTTTTGTATTTGCGTGTATTTTATAAAACACACCCTCCCCTTACACACAGACTCAGTAAAGGCAAAGGTAAACTGTTTGTGTTCACCCAGTGATCTTCAGCACCTAGTAGGTTCTGGCACATAAGACTACACTAGACAAGTATTGAATAATCAAGGGTGTGTATACTTACCTAGCAGGAGGGGTTAGCATATGAACCAGACAGTCTGTCGGTAGCACTGGGGTAGCAGTGGCACCGTGACCGCTGGAAGAACATGTTTACTGCTCTAAAGCACACAGAAGAATGCTTAGGAGCCCCTGTGTGTGTACTTATCCACGGGAGAACATTTAGGCTGGAGTATGTCTGTATCCTCTATGTGTGTACATGGGGATATACACAAAAGAGCACAGATGTGAACAGGTATCTGAAAACGCATGTGTGTATCTGTGTGGCTACAAATGTTGGCATCAGTGTCAAAGTGTGTGTGTGTGTGTTTATGTGAGTGTGTGTGTCTACAGAGGTGTAGATATATGTATGAGTCATACTCTTCTCTGTAGCTGGAGCTGGGTGGGTCCCCCTTCAGATTTCTAAGTAGGAGGCTTATGTACATTAGGCAAATTGATTCATAGAGTCCTTAGTAGGATTTGACTTAACGAAGGCAGAGTGTCTAGGATGAAGGAGCAACATCCTATCACTGGAGCTAAAATCCCCTTTTCTTCCTGTGCTGTTACTGCCCCATCTTGGGACCAGGTGACAATGATTCTATTGGGGGAATGACTGTGGAGATGCCCTGTTGTCACCACACACACTTTAAGTTAAGTGCCTATTAGCCTAAAGCAGTTGATTATCACCTTCCTCTTTTATAGTCATGTTTTATTTATAAATTGTTTTTTTGTTAATCTATATTGTTTTACTTGATAACACAGGAAAATAGGATTCGGTTTATTTGAGAGAATGATTATTTTTGTAAATGCGTAGAGCTGCACGGGATTATTTTTTACATGCCTACATTGTGTGCCCTTGAGTGGGGAAGGGTGGAAAGGGGAAGACAGTGTGATCTCTAGGTCCCCAGATTTTGATCCTCAGAGCATCTGTTTCGCGGTCCCGTGGAGGAAGTTGTGGCAAAACAGATTACTGGCCCTCCACCATAGCCTTGTTAGATCAGAATCTTGGGGGCGGCAGGGGTGGGGGGTGGAAGGTGTATTGTCTGAGAAGTTCCTGCAAATCATTTTGGGGCTCTGTAGGGTTTGGGACCCACTGCAATAAAATAAAATAAAATAATGCCAGGAAACTCACACCAAAACCGGCACCGCTGACCCTTCCACAATCCTATAGAAAGAGATTTCTAGGGCTGGCCACTAGGCCCTTGAGGTTGACCCTAGGTTCTTTTAGGCTGAGGAAGCTAGGTGAGTATTTGAATTTATATAGAGAGACTGTGGGAACTGAAACAAGACAGGGAGGCTGAGTGTATGTGAGAACAGGCTTATTGGTACAGTACATATCACAAGAACAGTGAGTACCTCTCAAACAAAACAAAACAAAACAAAACAAAACAAAACAAAACAAAGCAAAGCAAAACAAAACCATCCACCAACAGATTGTCAGGGTTGTCTGTGATATTTAGAAACATCTAATAGGCTTTCTGTAAAGAGAAAAACTAGGCAGTAAAATAGAGCCAGAACTGGGATAATGAAAGAAACTCCCCAGAAAAGGCAGCTCTGGCTTTTGGATCCAAGGCCTGGGGCTGCAAAGTTGGTTGTGGTGTGGTTGAAAAGAAAACAGGAGTTCCCTAGGACTCCCCTTTCGCCTTCTCATGGCTGTTGTTATTGTGATTTTAAAAACTGTTTTCTCTTCCTGGAAAAATGAACACATTCAGAAACTCCCATCCTCGTAGCACTAGAAAAATAATAACAAAACAAGCCAGGAGAGATTGTCCCCCCCTCACCCTTATGGCTGACCCCACCTGACTCAGCCTGGGTTTCCAGGTCACTGAATTGAGGAGGCGATGGGTTCACTCAATGTCCATCCCACCCTGATATTCTCTAATGTGAAACCTCAGATACTGACACAGACCGGGGCAGAGAAACGGGAAGAGCACCCCATGTGCAGATGTCAAGGGCTTCCTGACCCAAAAGTAGTGATTTGACTCAGTGCAAACCAGTGTACTGTTCCCAGGTGCCTGTATCGGCATCCTGCCTGGCAGGGGCAGCTCACTCCCATCGCGCTGAAAAGTGGTAAAGGACAGTGTGCTGCGGGTCTCAGCGCAACCTGCTTTCCTAGTTTATGCTTAGCCACAACCTACCTAAATGGCAGGGGCTTGACCCTTATTTCCAAGGCTCAGAAATTAATCAGGCCTCTCCAAAAATAAATTAAATAAATAAATAAATAAATAAATAAATAAATAAATAAATAAATAAAAATCTCTGGAGAATAAACAGAATGTACCCATTAAAAATGTCCCATTTCCTCCAATGGGTTATGGGATCTTCAGCTACTTAGTTAACCCCCCGCACATTTCAGTTTTCTTATTTATCAAATGGGGACAAATATAATCATTAGCCATTGTTATCGCAACAGGTGCTCTGTGGAACAGAAACCTGCTGGTACACTTTTCAAATGGTAGGTGTCGGTCACTATATAACTTGAATAGACTTATTTTAACACAAGTCCACAAACTAGGGCAGTGGCATTTAACAAGGCAGAAAAAAACCCTGCCCTGGGAGTTCCGTGGTGAGTTTCCCGTGTTTTGAAATCAGATCAGAGCCCAGGTGCAGAGAGCATGCTTTCAAAGACACAAGTATAGAAACACATTTTCATCTCTAGCAAGGGGTGGGGTTTGGGGGAACAGCACATTCTGTTTAATTTACAAAATGTATCTCTGTAACCTTGTCCCTAAAAATGTGGTCCATGGACCACCCATATTGGAAAAACCTGGCAAACATGCTAAAATGCAGATTCTTAGCCCAGCTCACATGTCCCAATCCAGAGGCTCTGGGCTGATGCCTCTTTTGTACCCCATAAAATTTGAAAACTGCTGACCATTGTACATTGCTAGGCCAATAGACCAGTAGAAATTATGATATCTGGATCATATTACACATAAAATATATTCAAGGAAGCATTTGAAAAAGTTTTAGCAGTGAGTCTAAAATTTTATGAATAATCAAATTCCATTTTCATTTAAAAATGTATTTTTACACAATTAGATGGCCATACTTAGGACAAAGCCTGGGAGCATGTGCCTCCCAGATAACAATGGCTATCTCAGGCTGGTAACGTTACGGGTGATTTATCTCATTGTGCGCTTTCAAATATTTTTAAATGTTCTACAATGAGTTCTACCACCTTTATAGGAAGCAAAAATGTGCTTTTAAAATAAAAGCACTGGAGCCAGATGTACCTCACTGAAGACTTCCTGAAATCTTACAGAATTTTAGAGAAAGAAGGGAACACAGGACTCATGTAAACTAAACTCTTTCTCATTAGAGATGATGAAACAGATCTAGAGAAGCAAAGTGACCTGTCGGAGGTTGCCCAGCCAGTTAGTGAATGGGCGATGCCAGACCCCAGGTCTCCAGGATCTTGGGCCAGAGGGCTCTGAAGTGCTCCGTGCTGGCCAAAGACCTGCCTCCCTTCCTTCCACGCCTGTGAGGGTGACGGAAGGACCACAGGAAATCCAATGATTCCAAGGGTGGGGAACGATGTAATCGCCTTTGCAGAGAGGACTGTGCAGCTCTCATTATTCTCTCTCTGGGAGTTAGTAGGTCATTTGCAAAAGGCATGGGAAGAGCAGCTGATGAAAAGACCTAATAGTTTGGAAAACTGCTTAACCTTATTGCTCTATTTCTGGATTTCCACCACAGCCAAGGACTGTTGAGATCCTGATTTCCCCTGGAGGTTTTCCTGTTTAGGAATGCAGCGAAACCTTTAAAATCCAGAGGATTTGGGGAGAAGGCTAGCTGGAGTTAGGGAACGATCTTTTCAAAGCATTCAGGTCTGTTGTTTTCAAGGACATAGAATCACAGATTTGGAAGGAGCTCAGTCCAGCTCCTGCTCAGTATAAGAATCCCATGTGCTTCACCCCACACAGACCTTCATTTAAGCTTCTCTTGAATGCTCCTAATGGCAGGAAGCTCACTATTCTGATAGATAACCTATTTGACTCTTAGAAAAGTCCGTCCTTCACCTGAACTGGAATCTACCTTCCTATGAAGTTCTGCTTGCCCTCTGGTTTTCATATGAAACTGATAAGTTTCATATGAAACTCCTCTCCCTCCAGTGGTTCTTAAATATTTGAAGGCAGTTATCGTACACTAAATAGTCCTTCTTCACATTCTCTGCTGCAAGCCGACCATCGCTAGGATATTCAATCATGGTTTTTATGACCCATGTCATCAACCTGAATTAGAAATATAAACTGCTGTCTTGAATTAGCCTCTATGCAGAGCTGAGCAGAGTATAGAGACCACCTGTACTGGGCCCATTATTTTACAGATCCGGGCCTCTTTTTGCCTCACCCTGCCTCCTATTATTCATCAGATCCAGTGTTTCTCAAGTTCTTGAAAGTACTTGGGAAGTTTGTTCTCTTAGGTATTTCAAAAATTCCTCTTTCGCATTTTATTTGCACTGTCAGTGAAGTGGGGATCAGTACAGAGTTAGATTTAGTGGATATTGTGCTGTCCATGAAAAGTCTCATTCAGAGTATTGCCCTGCCTTGCTCTCTGCTGTCGGAAGATCAGCTCCCTTACGTAGAATGCTACCTCAAAATGGACAACACACCGATAGGGCCACCCAGGCCTGCCAAATTTTCCCTGAGGTTCAGCTAACTGCTCAATGTAGGAGAACGTCTCAATTTTAGAACCTAAAATGAACTTGCCAGGACATAAGGCAGGCTGTGTTTCTGCTTCACCCTGGGCTTTTTTAAAGGTTCCATATCCTCTTTTCAGTTTGGACTGATTTTCTGATGAAAAGACACAGCAACGTCTCAGAGAGGCAAACTAGGTTATTTCAGTGATTGGCTCCTGTCCGTCTCCAGCAACCCTGCAGTCACATGCTTCCGAAGGAACATTCCTCCTTGCCCCAGCCCACAGCAATCTTCGTCTTCTCTCAACAAGGTTTGCATTTCCAGTTCTTACACTTGTTCTGGCACAGATTATAAGCTGCCTTGTGCGGCTTCCTGGTTTGCATGTGTGCTAGGCTCCATGGGTGCTGGACTCACAGGAACCTGGGTTCCAGTCCTGACTTTGCAACTAGCCGGAAGTGTGGCTTCGGGAAGTTACTTAACTTTTCTGAGCCTCAGTTTTCTTATTTGTCAGATGAGGACAATTATGTTACCTACATCATAAGACAGTCAAGATGACATAGGCCTAAAAGGTGCCTAGCACAGTTCCTAACATTTAGTAAGAGTCCATAATATTATTAATATTACGCTACAGAAGGCAGAGACTGAAGCCTCTATTTTTCTCATATTGCGCATAGTAGGTGCTCCATAAATATCCCTCAACTGATTCTGGTGTAGGCTTCTTTTGGCAGTAGGTTCCTCAGCAACATTCTAAGCATCCTGTAATGATAGTTCCTATGTCCAAGCTCCTTTTCCCCAGATTCCTCCCCCAACAATGATCTCGGTGGGGAGACCCACCCTGTCCTGCCCCTGTGTACACTTGTCAGCTTGCATCTCAGGATAAGGTTCTCATTTGACAGACTCTGAGAACTTGCTGTCCAGGCAAAGAAAACTTTATGACGAGGAAGCCAACCCAAACCTTATGTAACCAACCTGTCAGCAAACAGAGGAACAGAGGGACACCGACAAATTCCTGCCCCACAAAAGAAACAAAGCAAAACAAATGGAGATAGAAAGCAAGGGATGGAGACACACCTGAAATGTCCCTGCTTGTCAAGACACTTAAAACTGATCAAAGTTCTTCAAGTCTTCCTAAAGGTCCCTGCACATGGCTAACCTGACCGTTAGCTAGGAATCTGACCTAACATTTATGGCTGAACTTTTAACTGCAATGATGTCAGATGCTCTTCTAACCAAAAGAGTACACATACAACATTGTGCATTAATAATATTTATTGTCCATGGGACTTACAAATGAGGAAACTTTTCAACTTTTTTTTTTTTTTTTGACATAAGACTATGGGAAATTTCTACCTGGAATGGTTTGAAATTCCTGATGGGTCATAAAGAGTGAAGGAATCTCCCAGCTTCCTAAATGCTGAGGACATCCTAGGGGATCCTTTTGGGTAAAAGATCACATCTTTCTCTCGTCCCTAGAGCAGATTATTTATTGCTTGAATTTTCTGTTAAGAACCCCAAAGCAATAAAAACATCCACTGAAATGAATTTGTTTTGTGACAGCCGCAGAGAAAAGCCTCCATAATTGAGGGTAAGGGCAGAATTCAATGAGTGTGTAGTAGAGAGAATATACCAGTTCCTGGAATGACAGGAACTGACATCCTTGGCTTCTTACCTTGGGTAGGTCATCCCCCCTCACAGGCTTTTGGTCTCTTCTGATGTCAAATGCTTTCTATGGGCTCTTCCAAGCCCAAGATCCCGTGAGGCTACGATGAGTCTGAAGATTAGCTGGAGAAGCTGCCTATATCTTTGGGTGTGAGGCCCAGAGCAGGAGAAGAAGAACATGATAACAGATATGCAAGCCCTTGGAGAAAAAGTGAAAGTGCTGAATGGCGGACACTCTTCACCACGGCACATTCCAAAATCATGGGCACCTAACTTTCTCCTGAGAGCTCAGTGGTCAACCAGCCACCCATCACTGAGCTGACAGGAAGCAGAAGAGGCCAATGCTTTTCTGGTTGGGGACCTTGGCTGGGACAGCAGGGAAGAGAAAAGTGGAGTCAGCTTCATGAGCGAGTAATGGCAATGAACTCTGCAGGCTGATCTCCAGGCTGGCGTTGCCAAGGAGGACGATCCACTCGGTCAGACCTGGGCCAAGCTCTGGCTCAGGCGCACAGGCAAAAATAGAAAGGGGGTGGGAGAAGAAATGTGTTTACTTTTGTGATTTTCCCTCATGCGCTTCTTAACAGCATTATCGTCTCTCCACAAACAGGCAGTCATGGCGCCTAGGCCTGGCCTCCATTGATAAACCCTCCCAAACGATTCACATCTCCCAGTCAGTATGTGGGCAGCTGGAAAGTTAAGCTCAGAAGGTAGCAGGATGCAGTGGAAAGAACATAGGTCCCAGCTCTGTCACTAACCGACTGAGTGAACCATGAAAAATCCCTGTCTGAGATGGCAAAATAAAGTGCTTACCTTACACAGAATCTAAAAAGATGTTTAGATTTTTGAATTGTACCTGTGGCTCCCAATCAGAGGCGATTTCACCCCTCAAGGGGTATTTGGCAATGTCTGGAGACATTTTTGGTTGTCACAACTCAGGGGTGCCACTGGCATCTCATAGGTAGAATCCAGGGATGCTGTTGAACATCTGACAATGTACAGAGCAGCCCCCCACCACAGATAATTATCTGGTCCAAATAATAATGCTGAGGTTGAGAAATCTTGGTGTATACTCAAGTGATGGGAGTCAAAGGCGGGGTCGGGGGGAGGACAGAAGTAAAGAAGGAGGAAAAGAGCTAAAACTGTATGTCTAGGTCTGAGGTGTTCATCAGATAAGTGTTTTCCAGCTTTTCTCCCTCTGACCAATGACCTTTCAGTTTCCCTTGGAATTATGGGGTGATGTTTAGTAGCTTTTTCACCCGGACACCTTCCTTAGCCCTCAGATGCCAAGCCCTGATGCAGCACAAAGATCTCCACTAGAAGACATGGCAGAGACATAAATGTAAGCAGCTAATAAGCAAGCAGAACTGGAAGGTGGGTGGTAGGGGTGCATGGAGGGACACAACAGATGCTTGTAACTCCATTTCTATGAGTCAGTGTTTCTGATGTAACAACACAGAACAATCACCATAAGACCAGCGAGATAAGCTAGGCTGGGAGCAGGCAGAACTGATTTAGGGGCCCTAGCATTAGGAGAGATACAGGTGGGCAGCCGCAGATTCAAAGGCAAATGAAAGGGTTAAGCAATCAGAGTGTGTCATTCCTCTGCCATGCCACATTAAGTCACTGCGCAGTTATTACAAATAGTTACCTGCCGTCTCCAGGGGGGGAGGCAACCACACTCCAGTCAAGGGGTTTTGGAGAAACAGGTGCAATGAAGTCATGGTCAAACAATTTATTTACTGTAAACTTTAGACTTTGCTCAGGAAAACAACTGAAGCTACCCCTGAAATCCCTGCCTACAACACCCTGTTTCAGCAAATAAGAGGAGCGGGGAGAGTCCATGTTCACAGCTGCAAGGTCCACGAGAGACTCAGGGTCCTCCAGTCCAAGGGTGCAGGAAGGAAGCTGTCCTTCAGATACAAATTACCAGCAGCAATATATTACCCCTAATACTTGACCAATGAGGTAGATACACAGAAAAGTCATCAAAACACAGCAGCCCCAGGTCCTCTGGGACCGAAGCCCTTCAGACATCAACTTGCAAGTTCCATGCAAAGAGGAACCAAACTATACAAGAAACAATCACTCAAATACGTTTTCTCTTTTTTACAGCTTAGAAAAATAAAAAACAAAACAAAACAAAACAGAAAAAAAAAAAAAAAAAGGCAGAAGGATGTCCTCCTTCTGCACATCTCTATACAACTTTATTCTAAATGCATTACACTCCAATAATTAAATAGTCTGTGTAGTGTTTTTTGGGGGGGGTCCTTAAAAAGTAGAAAAACTGCATTAGAGCAGTGAGTCATTTGTACTACAGTTCCTCCCTTGGGAATCAATGCTATCATTAGGCACAGTACCTGGATGGTTCACAAAGTCTGCCTTGCCTGGGGCATCCTCACACAGCAGTTTGCGGTCTTTCTCCTGTCCCAGGTGATATCCACTCTGCTCCCCTGTGTAGTCAGATCTGTCCTGGCTGTTGGAGCAGCCATTCCCATAGGCCTTCAAAGAAGACCTGCGCAGGCACAGAAGCTCCTGGAAGGCAATCCTGAAATCCGGGCTCCGGCAGTAGATGAGGGGATTGAAAGCAGAGTTGACATAGCCCACCCAGTTTAGGAGGATGTAAACTTGCTTAGGGATAAGGTTATCCTGGATCACGTGCACGATGTTGACGATAAAGAAGGGCAGCCAGCACAGCGTGAACGTGCCCATGATGATGCCTAAAGTCTTCAGGGCTTTGTGTTCCTTCAAGTAGAACTTGGAGGACCTGCGAGGTATGTGCCCGCTCCTCCCATCCTGCTCCACTTGGCTGAGGTTTTGGGCATGGAAGCGGCCCTCAGATCTGTCGATCTTCTGGAGTTGTCTTTTGGCCACCCGGAAGACCCTGGAGTAGACAAAGACCATGACCACCAAGGGCAGGTAGAAGGACACGATGGAAGAGGCAATGGCATAAGCTTGGTTCGTGAAGAAGTCACAGCAGGTCTCCTTGGCATAGCACTCCATGGCTTCTTGGTGCGTGGCCCGGTACCAGTGCATCTGGATGGGTAAGAAGGAGGTAAGACCTGACACAACCCACACCATCAAAATGACCATCCGGGCCTTATTCTTGGTCAGCAAGCTCTGGTATTTGAAGGGTGTCGTGATGGCAAAGTAGCGATCCACTGCAATCACGCACAGGGTCTCAATGCTGGCCGTGACGCACAACACGTCAATGGAAGTCCAAAACTCACACCAGAAATTGCCAAAAGTCCACATTTTCATGAGGATATGGCTGGCCCCAAAAGGCACCACCGCCAGGCCCATGACCAGGTCCGCACAGGCCAGGGAGGTGATGAAGTAGTTGGTGACCGTCTGCAGACGCTCGAACTTGGCGATGGCTGTAATGACCAGCACGTTTCCAAACACGATGGCCAAGACGATGAGGGACATGAGCATGCCCATGCCCACCACCCATGCCTCATTCCGCTCCTGCGTGCCGTCTTGGTCCGGCGCATGGCTTCCGTTGGGCGCCAGCAAGAAGACGGTGCGGTTCCCGGGTTGTCCCATGGCGCGCAGGCTGGCAGGTGAGCGCACTGGCTGTTGGCTCACTGGCCGCGCCTCAGAGGGCGGACCTTCGGCGGGGCGCTGCGGGCAGCGAGGGGACGTCTGGAAGCCTCATCCAGGGGCCTGGGGGTGGGTGTGGTAGGGGCGCGTCCTGCACTCAGCTTGTGGGGTGCTCTGGGCTCCAGGTGCCTGTCAATCCCAGCCTGCTATCTGGAGAAGCCGCCTCAGAGTGCGCGCCGCCCGTTATGTGCACAGGACTTTAGAGGAACTGCCTTCCCGGTGACGTGCGGGAACTTTCCGCCAATGGCACACGGGCAGCCCCAAAGGGGCGAGGCTCCCTCCCCTTCCCGCCCCTCTCCTCCCTTCTCCCGCCCCTCCTGGGGCTGGCCCGGGCGGAGCCCTCTGCTCCCGGGGCGGGCCACCTCCCCTCTCGGCTCATCTGGCTGGCCCAGGAGGGCTGGAGCTGGGGCTGGCGTGCTTACCAGCCAAGCCAGGAACTTTGGGCTCTTCTGTGGCTGCTACCTGTCCGCCTTGGGCGCCTATGTGGCCTGAGGTCTCAGGACCGAGGGCAGTACATGGGCACTCCCCCACAATCGGAAACAGAGACGAGTGCCCACGGAGACACGCATGGACAGGCACACATGCACCCCAACAGACATGCTGAGGCTTATACCGACACTGAGACACACCCGTCCAGCGCACCCACAATCACACGCGTGCGCGCGCACCAAAACCTACAGGCGCCGTCCCTGTCCAACACAGAGATAGGGCCAGAAACAAACAGAAGCGCCCAGAAGCACAAAGGTATGGGCACGCGCAGAGAAAGAAGTAAACAACACACCAACGCTCACTTGGAGGCAAGCAGAGCGCCCCATCCAGGTACTCCAAACCCTACACCCATGCACCCCGACCTCCACGACACTCACCCCGCCCCCAGCGCGCAAGCGGACACAGGCATATTCCCTTTCAAACATTTGGCAAGACCACAGGAGGTGACTTCAACAGCTGCGATTTCCTCAGCACGCTCGCTGTCAAAGTACTTTTGGTGCCCTCCTTGGAAATGTACAGGCATCAAGACACAATTTCACTCTTTGGGTTTCATTTGGAGCTGGGCTGTCTTGACAGTATGTGTTTTGGGATAGAAAGAGATGCTTTAATTTTTAATTTTGGGGAGTGTGGCATCACTCCCTTATTATTGGTTGAAATGAAAATGTGTTGGAAATGGAATTAAGTTTCTTTTTACCCCAAGGCCTTCAGTAATCCCATTATAACTGGAAAATTTATTTCCTTCGTCTTCTAGGAAGTTTGTAGCTATGTTGGATTGAGCCACTTGAAATTGCTGCTATTCTGTGACTGTTGACTTTAAAAAACGGCAATTTCATATGACAGTTTATTAGGAATGTTAACATGAAGGACGTTTTGAAGCCACAGAAAGCAAAAGATAATTGTTCCTTAAAAAAAAAAAAGTCAAACCAGGCCTTCAAACTAGGGTTTTTGTCTATGAAATACTATCCTGTGCATCTGGCATGTGACTTTACTGTTAAAAAGAAATTAACTTCCAGGGTTTGATTTCACATGTATGAGTAGTGTCTTTGAAAAACTGAAAGTACTTCATGCAGTGTAACCAACATACTTTGTAGATTACATAATAACATAACAATGGCTAACGTTTATGGAACATTCTGCCATGTGCTTTTCATGCATTATTTCATTTAATCCTTCCCACAGTCCCATGGTGGGGGGGTACTATTTTTAGCTTAATTCACAAATGAGGCTCAAAGAGGAATTTAGCTTGCCCAAGGGCACAGGGTGAGGCAGTGTCAGTAGCAGGAGGTGAACCCAGGTCTGCCTGAGTCAAAAACCCATCTTTTAATCCTTTCAATGTACTGTGTCATCATTTGCAGAAAAGGATGGAGAATAGGGAAAAAGGACTACAACTGGAATTGGAATACCCAAGCTTCAGATCTTCCTGCCTTAGAACTTTATAGCTCTCTTTCCTTAGGCAAATCAAAAAGATGGAGCCTAATTTCCTCCATCTCTAAATGGGTAATAAAGTCACTTCCCTTGGGCTGAGTGAGAATCAAACGATATAATAATAAATGTGAAAGTGTTTTTGCACATATAAATGTCACACAAGTGTGGGTTATAAATGAAATTTATATAAATTACTCAGTAGTTTAGAATATGTTGTTAGTCTGCTCTAATAGAACAATAAAATACTTTAGGACAAAAGTAACTTGGGACTTTTACTCTAAAAGCAAAGCTCAGAAGCAAAAGTTAACCTACCTGCCCCCTGTAACTTCCTTCACTTGCAGAAATGGCTTGCAAAGACAGATGCCTTAAAAAACAAATACTTCCCATAAAACCCACAAATATTAAGCATCTATTATGTTCACATAGTTTTCAAAATATACCCACCTCATATTTGTGTGTTCCAAAATTGGCTCTGGTATGATGCATTTTAGGAAGCGGCAGTGTCTGTTATGCAACAACATTTCTTTAAATATACATCTACCCTGAATTGTGGAATTAAGTCATTTAAAACCTCCTTCCTGTTTGTGAAGCTATGGAATAAATAAGCATATTGTTTAACCTTCCCATAACAAAAAAAGAACAAAGAAAGTCCTTTTATGACAAACACTAATTGATCATTTAGATATACACATAAGTCACTTAAAAATTTAACATGGAATATTTTGGGAAACACCTTTTTAAAAACCCAGGAACACTAAATCAAGAGGGGAAGATGGCTTATGTCAACAAGGATGGTCCAGACCTTTGCCCACCAGCTTTGCAAAATGGACAATTTCTCTGCCTCTGTCCCTCTTTCTCCCTGTCCTGTGTTACCAAGCTGGTAGGCATTTCAACATATTATTTTCATGCCAAGAGTCTTCTTCAGACCTCCTCTTAGAATTGTAGGATTAGAAAGAGTTAGAATGGGAGAGAGTTCCAATAGGTCATCTAGTTTATTCCCCCTGCTCCAGTTTGCAAATGAGGAACTAAAATGCAGAAATAAGAAGTGTCCAGGGGAAGGTGGCAGGGAAGCCCAGGAGGCAGGTCTGCTCCTGCCCTCATGTGTTTTCACTGCTCAGTGCTCTTTGATTTCTCAGCAGAGGAGTTTGACTGGTACTGTTTATTGGGCTTCTGGCCTTAGAGAGTTAATGCTTCAGTTAAACTGGAAAGTTCTTAGTAGACTAAATATACCTTTATCTGATGGAAGAAAAAGCAGGCTTTTAAAAATGGTGATTGATAGTGTCTAATTACATATTTTGTCAATCCCTTAAGACATTGATTTGTCATTTCCTGCCTGCCAAACAGGAAAACACACACACACACACACACACACACACACACACACACACACACACACTTTGATTTACCGAATGAATGTTTGAACAGGAGTAAGGCTCTGTGGTACCAGGGAATGCCCTCACACCAATAGCAGGACGGCTTAGGAAAATCTTACCCTGGTCTTGGTTTAGACAACATTCGTTCCATCTTCATGATCCTCTGTGCAGAGAAACATTTGTAGATTTCTTTCTAAATGATGGTGTTAAATATCGGTTTTAATATTTATCTCTGTACAGTATCATCTTGTTAAATTTTTATTAAATGAGATTAAATGCATGTAAAGCACTTAGCATGCTGCCTTAGATAGCTGTTACTGTCATTATCTTCTTTTGAATCAAAATGTATATATCGAGTACATATTTGTCTTTTCAGATCATATTGTGAAAGGACCCTTTGAACATGGGTAATGAGTAATTTATTTTAAATTTGAATTGCTCTGAAAAAGAATGAAAAAGGTCACAAAGCTTGGTTCCTTAGGAAGAAGAACAGTAATGGAAATCAGCATTATCATTGAATTATAGAGCTGGATGGGATGTGAGTGGTTTTTGAATGAAGCATCTCACGTCTAGTCAGCTCCTTATACAATAGCACCCACCATAACTCTTCGAGAGCCACCTCTAGTGAAAGCAAGCTCACCAGCTCTTTTGTCAGGGTGTATTTTTCCAACTCTTTAGATATTGAACTGAACTTTATCTTCTCATAGCGTGTACCCGTGGATCTTAAGTCTGCCCCCTTGAGGCCATTTCAAACAAGTCTCCTCTCCAACTTTTGGGAGAGTTCCTTAGATTCTTCTGAGCTCTCTCCTCCTCAGGTTAAATATTCCTTGTTGCCTTGGGTCTGGAGTCTCCTTCACCATCCATGGGTTTGTCGATGTCTAACCTTAACATCAATACCTGGAATGATCCTAGAACAAGTCATCAAACAAATCAATTTGCAGTCACCTTGGCAACCATAGAGTAAGCAGAGCAACCAGCAAAGCTTTCAGAACAGCTGATTATACCAGATGAATTTAATTTCCTGCTATGCTAGCGTTTTATGAGAGACATGCTAATAAATTTTCCGCGTCTCAGGGGGACTGAACAAAGGGAGATGACATTAAATTAACGAAGGAGAGACTTCAGTTGGTCATATGAAAGACTCTTGTCTGAGGAGATTCAATTATTCAAAAGAACTAAACTCTAGTAGCTTTCCTCAGTTAGAGTTTTACAAGGGAATTAAATCACACAGAAAAATTGTTTGAGTGACTATTCTTCCCAGTTCTCCCAAGGATGGTACATAGCTATTACCCTATAACTTCATAGAGATGAAGTTATTACATACTATGTAATGGATGCTTTAGGGCATCGGGCTTAATTCTCTTGCTGAATCTGAGTGGGATTGTTTGGATGGAGTCTCCTCCAGATTTGGGAATAAAGAGTGTATATTGATGAATGGATGGGGGTTGGTAGAACTAGGTTCTGGTCCCAGAACAACTATACTGTTATACAGAGGATGCCAAAAAATGTATACACATTTCAAGAAAGGAAAATTGTATTAAAATTGTAATACTCAGTAGATACCAATAACAAAGAATGAATACAAGTCCCGTTTGACTTCTGCAATTACAAGAGGTGCTCAAAGTGGTTACCGTCAGCGTCCAGATAATTCTGATTCAGCAAACTACTGCTTGAGCAACATTGACCAAAGTATCCACTTGTATTCTTGTTTTTGGCACCCCCAGTACATAACCTTAAAGAAGTCACCTTCTTTCTTTGAGCTTCAATCTTCATCCATGAAATGGGAGTAGGAGTTTGGGCTCAGGGACATCTAAGAGACTTCCGATTCTAAACAGCACTAGCCTATGATGGGAAGGAAGCATGCTGAGGGCCATTGAGGAGATGAGTTCCTGCTCTGAAGAGCTACTGAGGAGTTGGCAAGCAAAAACTGTCAATATCCTACAAAACAACTCAGTTATTGTTTCTCCATATTTCACCATCGTGATTCCTGCTATTCTGAGTAGCAGGTGTACTGTTATTTACTAAATATTTTTCTGGATGTTGACTTACTTCTAAAACTCAAATACATTTATTTTTAAAGAAAATTTTGTTTTCCTTCCATTACGACATGTGGGAGACGGGTGTCATCTGCCATAAATAGCAGGTAACCATGAGCACGGAACAATGTTAATAAATTCTAGCTAGGTTTTGTTGCCTGCCAAAGTTCTGAACCTGAGTCCCTCTCTCTTTTTATTGAAAGGGAAGATTAGCGAGTCCTAGGGAGATATTAATGGTATTTTAGCACTAATTGGGACTTCTCCATCTATTTTAAAAGACTGAAAGGAAATTGAAAAGGGGACAACTGCTAATTAGTACAGTGTTATTTTTAATGTAGTGTTACTGAAGGATTTAAAAGAATTTCTATTATATCTAAAGGTATCTCAATCCCAGCCTTGTGTTAATGAGACACATTGCTGTGATAGAAAAAGCATGGGCTTTGGAGCTGGATGGGTCTGGGTTCCAATCCTGGTCCTGTCCTTAACCAGCTGAGTGCTTCAGGCAATACGCTTAAACCCTCTGGGCTTCAGAGTGTTCCTATGAAAAATGAAGCTAAAAGTCCTTGGAGGATTATTGAGGGAGTAGAGAGAATGTATGAAAAACTGGGTTTAGAAAAGAAGGGAGAGAACCAAGAGACATGACAGTGGAACAAATCAGCATAACTTGGATTGGCTGGGGGGTGGGGGATGAGTCAAAAGTGTGGGACCAGGGCCAAATAGGGAAGAAGACAGCGGTGGCCTGAGTGTCTGTAGGAGACAGGAAGGGGTGATGAATTCAGATATGGTCATATCGAATTTGAGGTTTTGGTTGGACATCAAAGAAGAAGTTAAAATACCACAGTGATTAGGAGATAAGTAGATTTGGGGTGATGTGTCTGTCGATGGTTATCATTACCGTGGAACTGTTCCCTGAATAGTGGTACTGTCTGGGGATGCTTCTGATGGTTAAATGAAATAATGCGTTTAAGGAACTTAACACAGTGTTTCCAAGAACCATGTTTATCATTATCGTCATCACCACCACCACCATCACTGTCATCATTCTGGATGTTCTAGCACAGCTTCGATTGCAGGGCATTACATTTGTTTCTCGATGGGCATTCCTTCAAATGAATAAATTAATTAATCCAACCAGGGTGGAAAAAAATCCTTTGTATGTGTCAAACTACTAATGGTGGTTACCTTTGGGGTAGATTTTTGGGAGATGTTTTAAGTTGGATTTCCTGGCAGCAAGAGGAGGATTTGGGTACAAGTGACTGATGAAGGAAGGGCTCCCAAGGGAAGCCAGCCAGGGAGTGGGAGAAGCAAAGCTAGTGTCTGGCTTTAGACGAAGAGCCAGGCTCTGCGCGATCCCGTGAGGAGCTCTGGAGCAACACTGAAGCCCACTGCTTGGTTTGAAGTCCTGCTTCGTCTGATAGCTGTAAAACCCTGAACAAGTTATTTCTTCTTCCTGTGTCTCGATTCCCTCATCTGTAAATTGGGGCTATTGATAATCATTATCACAGCCTCACAGGGTTGTTATGAGGATCACAAGAGTTTATATCTGCAAAGTAGCTAGAACTGGCCTGGCACATAGTAAGTGCTAAACTAATTATTGATATTAAACTTGGAGAAGCCATGGAAAGGTCTGAAAGTTCTGGCACTCGGGAAACCTCCCATATGGAAGAGATTGTATATACAACCTCTTGGGCTGAAGATCCCCCAAGTACAAACTGTCCAGTGCTGGAAGCTGAGAAAAAGAAATCTTGTGGGCCCTACAGAAAAGAAGAAGTGAAACTATCAAGTAGTGTCTGCTGGAGAGAAGGAAGGCAAGGAGCAGGGCTAAAGGGGAAACAAAGGGAGAAGATAAAGCTGACTCTGGCTGGGGAAGAAGGGAAAAGGAAGAGAAATGCCTTCAGTTCACTCAGGAATAGAAATAGAGCAGGCTTCTCTCCAAAGCAGTGCTTTCTGTGGGTGTGGCACCAAAGGATAAACCTGACTTGGTTAAGGAGAGGTGGTCCAGATGCCACAGCTAAGTCTAATTTCTGTGGGGCAGTGAAACATGTTGTGGGCTCAGAGGAAGGAGAGTCTTGCCCTGGCCCTCACACCTCCTGTGACTGCCCCCCCCCCCGGCCTCAGTTTCCTCATCTGTCAAGTGAGAAGTTTGAATGAAGTGATTGCATCGTAACCAATTGGTGGTTGCTGAGAGGACTGAAAGACAATAGGCATAGCTTTACTTACATATGTATTAGATACTGGGAGCTGGGCTTAGCACCTTACCTATGTATTCTCTTGTTTTATTCTCATTTCTCTACAATATTGAGAGGTAGGCACAGTTATTCCCAACTTATAGATGAGAGAACTGAGGTTAGTAGAAGTTAAGCAGCCTGCCGCAGGTTACAGGGTAGGTAAAAGGAGCAGAAGGACTTCAAACCCAGCTCTATCGGACCAAAAGGCTGCCTCTGAACCACTAACTCAGGATACTCAGACGCAGAAGTCCAGACTCAAAGAAAGACTACATGTTTAGGCTTTTGAGGTGGATGTGCCCTGGGTGTTGGCGTCTGGCAGCTAAGTTGTACCAGACTGCTGGCACAAAGAGGCAGCAGCTTCCAATCCATTATGGGAAAAAAGCCAAATGACCAAGGTTTGGGACCAAGCATCCTCATCACGATTTCTGAACAGAGAAGGAGTATGTGAGAGGTTGGAAGTCACTGGCCGTGAGCCTCTGGGCTTTGCCCATGCCCTTTCCTCCATTCATAGCATCCCCCTTCCCTTCTCTTCTTGTCTCTGCACTGGCCCCACCCCCACCCCAACACATGTACACACACACTCTCACACACACTCCCACACTCATGCACACACACATCACTCACACATTCATGCTTTGTCAGCTTTCTCCAGCAAAACTTACTGACTATAGACAGGGTTGGATGCCTCTTCTATATGCTTTTGTGTCACCCCATACAAAAGCACTTACCCTATATTATTACTATTCCCCATTTTGCTTGCAAATGCTATTTGATTCATCTTTGTATGCCCAGCACCCCAACACAGAGTCCAGAATACAGAAGGCAAGTACTACACCACACACACACACACACACACACACACACACACACAATATTTTTAAAGTATGGGTTTGAGGGATATAAAGAAATGAACAAGACAGGGTCTTTGTATTTGAGAAGCTCCCAGATTAGTAGCAGGGTTGCTGCATAAACCTGACTTCCATGTAATGGAATAAATGCTATGCTAGAGCTAGGAACTCGATATAGTGGGCAGAAAAGGACTAATTCAGTACCCCGTCTCCCCACATAAACACTGGGGAAGAGGTACGGGGAAGGCTTACAAAATAGCAGGTGAGCAGTGGATAACAAGGAGTCTTTAGCCAAGAGAACAATGGGATTTTTAAAAAGAAAATAAATTGGCACAACTGTTTGGAGGGTAGTTTGGTAGAATTCATTAAAAAGTAAAATGCATACTATCCTTTCACCTAGCGATTCCATTGCTAGAAATTTGTTCCATAAATGTCACGTTTGTTCATAAAGACAGTGTTTCAATTTTGTTTGTAATAAAGCAAGATTTAAAAAACTAATTGTTCAGAAAGGGGCAATGGTTAAATATTAATAATGTACATGAAACACATACACTATTATAATGTGTAGCTATCAAAAAGAATAAAGTAAATCTAAATGCACTAACTCAGGAAGTTTTTCATGCTTTATCATAAGGTATAAAAAGCAAATTGTATACCAGATTGTATAAAATGTTTCCATTTTTGTTATATTAAAAAACATACATTTGAGAATTTTTAGGCACCTTAGTTACTACTTCCAGGTCCCGCTGAAAGCTCTTGGGGGCATAGTTAGCAGTTAACCGTGGTGCTGCCTCTCAAAGATTTATGGTAACACTGTGAAGATAAGAAGGGTAATTATGATATGACAGGGTGGATGATAAAGCCTACAAATGAGGTATAAAAAAAGAGACGTGCATTCAACAGAAGGCTGGTCTTGTTAGTTACTTGGGGGGAAATAAAGAGAAATCATAAAATGTTTCATTCAGTTGGTGGCCATTGAGCAGGGCTTGAAGAATAGGTGTGATGTTGGCAGTCAGGAGTGGAAGGAGGGAATACCATGGAGAAGAAACAGTGCGAATGGGCGTGGAAGTAGGAAACTTTGAACGATGCTGGAGCACCAGTGGTTATTCCAGGAGAGCTACACTATCTGGTATATGAGGAAGGAAGCAGTAAGATATGAGTTGGGCTGTTTATTTGGAAAACCCCTGAATGCTGGGATAAGGACTTGAGGTTTAAGAGAAATCATGGGAGGCATGGGACAGACCACGGGACACTATGATCCAGAAAAAAGCCACCGTGGCATAAATGAGGCTGTTTCACAGAGATGGGCCCAGCAGCCCCAAGCCAAGTGAACGGATGAGGAAAGAAACCAGTTTGGCAAGAGTAGGGCACTGCTCCCGTATCTCTGTGCTGGGTGCCAGGTCTATTTCCTCGCTTGTAAAGCAGATTTTTACTCCTCTCCTACCTGCCCCCAGACTGGTGGTGAGAATCAAATGCAGAAATGTGTGTGTGACTATGGGGCTGGCTGAAAGTGAAGGCTTCCTTCCTATAGGGGATTGTGATTATTACGGCGAGGAAATACAGGACAGACCTCAGCAAGTGAAGCATTCAGGTAAACACAGAGAGAGGGGTGTGTGGCAAGCTGTGGAGCATATGGAGTGGTCAGCTGGGCCATGAGGGATGAAAGGAAGTGAGTGGATCCACATGTGAAAACCGGGAACAACAAGGAGAAATCTTTTTTTTTACCTACCACATTTGCAAAAACTCAGGGTTGGTACTAGACTCAAGTAGACACAGTTATTGTCCCATTCAAATTTAAAATGCATATACCCTTTGACCCAGCAATTCCACTGCTAGAAATTTCTCTTGGAGATATATGCACACAGCTACGTAAAGGATATCTGTACAGGATTGGCACAGCAATATTGTTTAGTATAATACAAAGACAAAAACTGGAAACAATCTAAATGAGTGTAAAAGGAAAATGGCTGGATTAATTAATGTATTGATATACTATGGACTATTATGCAAACACAGGTGTTTGTAGCAGCTTTATTCACGTTCATTCATTGCCCAGACTTGGAAGCAACTCAGATGTCCTTTGCTAGGTGAGTCGATAACGAAACTGTGGTCCGTCCAGACCACGGAATAGTATTAGCACTAAAGAGAAATGAGCTATCAAGCCATGAAAAGACATGGAGGAAACAAATGCATATTAGTTAGTGAAAGAAGCCAATCTGAAAGGGTATGTATGTATACTCTACGACTCCAACTCTATGACATTCTGGAAAAGGGAAAACTATGCGAACAGTAAAAAGACCAGTGATTGCCAGGAGTTAGGGGGAAGGAAGGATGAGTAGGCAGAGCACAGAGGATTTTCAGGGCAGTGACACCCTTCTATCTGATATTACAATGGTGGACACATGGCATTATACATTTCTCAAAATCCACAGAATGTACACCACCAAAAGTGACCGTAACGCAAACTACGGACTTCAGGTAATTATGATGTGTTCATGAGGTTCATCGTGGTAACAAATGTACCATCTGGTGTGGGGTGAGGAGGGGAGGTCTCTACATGTGTGGGGCCGGGTAATATGGGAAATCTCTGTACCTTCCTCTCAATTTTGCTGTGAACTTATAACTGCTCTAAAAAAATAAAATCTGTTAGTTTTTTAAAAAGAGGGAGCTCTGTACCAGGTAGTGTGAAGCAATATCCAAAAGATATCATTGAGTAAAAAAGCTAATTGCACAGCAGTGTAACGTGTCCCCATTTGTGTAAACAAACTATTGTATGTGACATCTACCTAACAATACAAATATGCATCAATAGGGAAACGTGTAAATAGATTCAACAAATGAGTGTAACTGTGTAATGGAATGTTAGGCCACAGTTCAAAAGAATGAGGTAGATATACGTGTTGATTCATAAAGATCTCCAAGACAGTAAGTGAAAAGGGTTGAAACAAAATAATACACGTATGTGTGTCACCTTTTTGTGTAAATGACGTGTTTCTATTTCCACAACCGTATTTTCAACAACACTCAGAAACAGTGAATAGTGTCTAATGGACTAGGGATTTGCAGATGGTGCTGGTGGGGGGGAGGTGGGACAGGACAGTATACTTTTACTTTCATTTTTTAACTCACCTGTTCTGTTTGAGTTTTTACTACGCGTACTGTTAAAAAGTGAAATTTAATAAAAAAGGATAATGGCCCACAGAATCCTAGAATATACCGTCAAGAGTCCTTTCCTTTGATTACCACTACCTTTTTATGGTGAAGAAATTGAGGTGCAATTTAAGCAAACGTTAGTGAACTCAATCATAAGTCAATGACTATGGAGACCAGGGGTGGGGGTGGGGAGGGGATGTGTAACAGATAGCAGCCAAGAAGTAAAAGTAGACATTGTTAGAATTTTTAGTAACAATTAGTAACATCTTTGGAGGGGTAAGAGGAAGGATGTCAGAAGAAACCAGGAAATGAAAATAAAGAAGGCAAAAGCTTGAACAAATGAGGAAGCAGTAAAAGACTGAGCTAGCTAAAGCAGCTTCTGGGGCCTGTTTTCGGTTTGGAGTGTACATGAGTGTATAGCCCTGCCTCTGCCTGGTGATGACGGCCTTTTAGACAGTCCAGTGGATTAACAGGCCTATGAATCATTTTGCCTCAGACTTGGAGGGCCCTTAAGGATTGCCTAGCTCATTAGAGCCCGTTTCAGCAGAGGGGCCTCAGAGGCAGCCACAGAAAGCAAGGGTCACCCCGAACCAGGGCTGCTTCACTTGTAGCTGCTTTCTATGTCCTGCTGCTTCTGCATAAAATTAGATTTGTGCAAACGCTGCACTGCTAAAAAGGTACCCACTGATATTCCAACCCTTTCACATTCTGCATGGGAAAATCGAGATCCACAGTGTGGAAGGAAGGAATTTGAGAAATATCACAGAGACTGTAGGAGAAATGGGTCTAGAAGCTGAGGCTTCTGACTCTCAATCTCTCTTACAGCTTCTTATCCTTAACATTTTAGTTGAGATTGTAAAGAAGAGTGAAAGGTCTAGATCAGGGTTGTCCAAACTTTTTTCAACGTTTTTTTTACCAAGGGCCATATGTGGTAAAATACACAAACAGCCGGGCCACTCACTCGAGGTGAAGTACATATTGCCTCACCTGGTTTATTTAAGTAAACTAAATATATTTTTGGAATTTGCTGCAGGCCAATTAAAAATGGATTGCGGGCCGCAGTTTGGACACCCCTGGTCTAGAGGCAAATTTAAATTTTGATGGCTTAAGTTGAAAGGGAATGTTCCTAGGACAAAAACATCAGACTCACAAAAACCAATAAGGAGAAAAGAAATATCAGGAATTAGAATAGACAGAAGAGGAAAATTAAACTCAAATATTTTTGAGGATGAGTTGAACCATAAAGTGGAAACTTAAAGAATTAAATGCCCAGGATTTAAAAAAAATATTAGCTGGTGCAACTAACAAATATATTTTGGATACCTACTGTGAGCCACACACTTTTTAAGGCACTGTTGGTACAGTGACCAGTAAGTTAGATGCAATTCCTGACCACAGTGGGTTTGCCCTCTAGTGTACAGTTTGGCAGTTTGCACAAAACAAGAGCATGGATTCTCTTATACAAGCTCTCATTCGACACACTCTCGTACATACCAATTATTTGCAAATGCAACAAAGCCTGATGTGCTCTGTCTGGCATAAAAAAGATGTTGGCCTCAGCCTCTATAAAGTTGCAAGTCAAGAGTGAAATCAGCCACTCAAGGGAGGCTATGGAGCTGTGGAAAGGAGAGGCCGAAGGCGTCGCTTATTGGTTATGGTTACAGTAAAGGGGGAAAGTGGAGGAGAGGCTGGGTAAACAGAGCAGCCTGGGAGCAAAGAGAGCGTTGCTACGAGGAAAGAGAAGGAGGAAGAGCAGAGGCTCCTGCCCCAACCTGGAGCTGACATGTTGATGGGCTAAGAGGCGGAAGGAGCCGTTTGGTGACCAACCAGCTCAGAGGGTGCAGCACAGACCCTCAGAACCCGAGAACCCTAGAGCTGCCCAACTCTCACTGCATACATGAGGCCCATAGGTGAGAAGAGGCTTACCCGATGTCACACAGTGAGTTGGAGGCATTGCTGGGAGCAGAACCCAGGGCTTTTCCCGTTGCTCCACTGTCCCACTAAAGGAATCTCACAGTGGTTAAATGCAGGACGGTTTGGAGTCCGTTAGACCTGGGTCTGCATTCTAGTTCTGCCACTTGCTGCTGGCTTTTGGATCTTGGGGAAGTTTTTCTCTGACCCTTGATCCCTTCATTTGTAAAACAGGGATAGTAACTGTAATTACTATGATGGCTTATCTCCTAGATGGCCATCACCGATTCTTTCCCTCCTATATGCTCATGCCATGGTCCATCGAAGGGTGGAATTTATTATTTCACTCTCTTGAATCTGGTCTAACTTGTGACTACGGTGGCCAGTGAGTGTAACAGAAGTGACATCGAGGCAGTTCTAGGGTCAGTCTTTATGAGGAGTGCTCATGTCTGCCTATCTCTCCTGAATGCCTTGCTCTAGGGGAAGACCTCTACCATATACACTTCCCAGAGACCTCCATGCAAAGAGGAAGCCCAAACTAGTCACGAGGTGGAGAAGCCACAGAGAGAGAGGTGCCCCCAGCATTTCCCACCATTTCAGCGCAGCCCCAGCTTTCAGATAACTCCAGCCCTAACCACCATTTAATGGTAGACACATGAGAAGCTCCAAGCAAAACCCACCTAGTTGAGCCCCTTCCACAATCAAGAGAGATAATAAAATGATTGTTTATTAAGCCGCTAAGTTTTAAGGGTGTTTGTTAGACAGCAGTGGTAAAGGGAACACACACCTTCTGAGGTTATTGTGTGGATTCATGAGACAATGATTTAGGACAGGGCCTGGGATACGTGGAACTGAATAAATGGCTGCTTTCAATTTTAATGAACTGAAAGCAAACAACACATCCCCAACATCTCCATCAGTATCTTCTACTAAGTGTGTCTGCAGCCTTCCCAATGGAGGCATTGGCAGAACCTATAGAACAAGCCTCGCCCTCTCCATCCCATCGCCCTTCCTGGTGCGTTCCAACCACACTGGTCTTCTCAGTCCTTCCAGTGGGTCAGGCCTTTGCACACGCTGTTCCTGATACCCACAAGCCTTTCCTTCCCCTGTTTACCTCCTCAGTGCTTACTCATCGCTTAGCTCTCAGCTGAATCTTCATTTCCCCTGGAAGTCTCGGTCCCCACCCTCAAGGCACGCCCTCAGCATTCGGTGCCTTTCCTTCCCAGCGCTTATCTCAGTTTGGCACTGGTGCATTTATTGGTGAGATTATTCAATCGATGTCTTTCCAGAAGTCTCCCTCAGGGCAGAGACAACATGGATTTTATTTGCTTTTGCTTATCATTCTACCCCCTGAACCTACGTAGCATCAACTGGAAACCCTGCCACACGATGTTCAGTAAATACTTTTTGCTAGTAAGTTGCCTGCTCCCTGTGTGTCCCTTGTGCCTTTTTTATTTTACACTAAGCATCCCAATCCCTTCAAGGTATAGGACTTGGTTCCCACTCTGCTCCTCTTTCCCTTCCCTTGTTTTCTGGTCGAGACTGCTCAGCCCACATGACGTCCCCTTCCCAGCCGCCTTTGGGGCTCTGTCTTCAAGCCCCAGAATCAATGGCTTGTTTAGTCCTTTTGCTATTTTGGGAGGAGGTATCTCTAATACTAAGCAGTTCCTCCTCTGCAGTTGTGTTACCAAACAAGGTACTTCCTTCCTCAAAATTGAGCAGTGGGTCCCTAGGACTTTAGGCAAAACTGCAACACTGGCACCTCCCTTGGGCATCAGGCCCCACCCTGTACCAATTTTCCCAACGCCATGCCCCACCCTTCCTCTCCTCTCCAGCTTCCCTCTCCACTGCCCCAATCATCACTTACCTGGAATATTCTCTTTTCACCACCTCCAGTCTCTGCCCACTCCAGTCCCGCCTTCACGCCAGCTGCCTCAGGAGATCTCTGAACTAGAGATCTGCTCCTTTTACTTTCTTGCCAAAGACCTACAATGAACCCCTACCCTCTTTGCCTTTAGAAGAGGTTGAGAATTGGCAGACACAGGTCACATGTGGCCTACAGATGTCTTTGGCCTAGAGAATTAAAAATTTAATTAGGTACTAACATTTAAAAAACTGGGGACTTTCACATAAAATTCCAGATGCCCAACTTCTCTTAAAAAATATCCGTGACCCAGCCATCCTGGAAATATGGAATAATGGCTGGGAGCTAAGCAACCCTGTGGACACGTGGTCTTGAGCTTGCTGCAGTCTCCATCACTCCCTAATGTCCCTGTCTTTCAGGCCAGGGGTCACCTGCCATTTATCATGGCACTTGCAATGGCTCATCCTAGCTGTTTCACTTGCCATTCCACCTTCCTGTTTTCTGTAGACCCCTTGCGTTGCTATCCCTGCCTGGCTTATATGAATTCTCGATTTCTGAGTCTGTCAAGAAGTAGAAAAGAAGGAAAAGAAGAAAGAACATTTTTACCAGGGAGTCCCTCAGTCCATTTGCTCTTGTAATTCACAGAGAAATTTTAATTTTGTGTGCATGAGGGGGAAATTTGGTAATTTTTATTTTCTTCTCCATGTTTTCCTATAGTTCCCAAATTTTCTGCACTAAACATGGGCTCCTTTTGCAAAGCTAGAGCTAAGTAAGGGATACACCTACTGAATTTTAGCTATGTCTATAAAATCTAGAGTACTTAGCTCTCCTTTATCTATTTACTCACGCTATTGGCTCTGTTATCTAAGTAGGTCACTTCTTATCACTTGATACGGCCATTAGTTCATACATTACACTACATTTAAATCACCTTTTGCTTCTTATATTTTTTTTTTGTAATTGTTTTATTGAAGTCGAAAGCACACATCTGTGTGCAAAAATCTTAAGTATATGTAATACATTTTTATAAATGCATTTTCATATTTAATGCGTTTTCATAAAATGACTGCACTTTTGTAAACAGTACTGAGGTTGAAAAAGCACTTGCACACATATTAGCTCATTTGATGCTTATGATGTTGAGAGGTAGGCAGAACAGCAGGGAGAAAAGCAAGGCTCACAGGAGGCAAAAATAAATGCCTTGCTTTAGGTATCCTGGATGGCATGTGGCTATGCTGAGACTTGAACCGAGGCTCCCTACATCATGATTGAACTCCCAACAAGGCCATGGGAGGCAGAGCAAGGCCAGGACAAGAGGACCAGAGAAAATAGTGTTGATGTGAATGAGACACACAGTAGTGTCAGGCCCTGTATATACACAAAACAGGTGCTCTTTTTACGCCCGTCCTCCCCACTTGCTCCTCCCTCCCTTTTCCCCACCCCCTGCATTTCTGTTATTTGTTCATTTAACTGAATGTGAAACGTTGTACTGAATGGCTATTTGGGAATCAGTTTGTCTAAGGGAGTCACCATACTGGAGAAATGCAGCCCTGACTCTTCCTTCCTTTGCTTTCTTTGAAATATCTGAACGGTAGCTGCAGAATAGGAAAAAGGAAATGTCGTATTTACTTGATGGCTAAAGCCTGGGATAGGATCTTCTAGAGAGTGACAACATCGTTCAGAAATCCCCAGCAACTTCCTGGTGCTTCTCCTGTCAAATTCCTCCTCATACTTGGAAAGGCCCTTAGAGATCATCTGCCACGGGTGGGGAGCCTGAAGCTCAGAGGAGGGAATCTGCTGGTCTAAGGATGTGGTCAGCCTGTGGCAGAGCCAGGGTTAGAAACCCTTGGACAGAATCTTTCCTAATTATGTGAAATCCAGTTACCTTTGTACTGGGTTCTTTCCTGTGCTGGTTTTGTGCCTCCTTATTTCCGCTCTGTGGTGCTGGGGCTGGAAGTCTGCAAACTCCTCTCCCGGAGCTCCTTGCTGGGTATCTTGCGTTTCCCTCTGATAGCAGAGGACAGTCATGGCTCTCCCTCCAGCAACTTTCAGCACTTCCTGTATCAGCTTTCGTGTTCTTCAGTTCAGAGGTCCAAGCTACAGCCACGAGGTTTGTGCCTCTCTGAGATTTCAGCCTCAGCCAAAATGACACCATCCTCTGACTCTTAGTTTCTGGTAACCTTTCCATTTCCTTTCTCTTCCTTCAGTCCTAGGAGTGGTGGCCACTTCTTGCAGTTACTTGTATCTGGATTTTTCTCGGTATTCCCTTTTTGCTTTTACATCCATCCAACAATAGTGCAATCGATTTCTTGTGTTAAATACCTTTTATTTGAAATACCTGGCAGAGTTCTGAGCCTCAAACTAAACACCAAATGATATGTTGCTTAAAAACTTTTGCTTTCTAATTTTTGCAGCTTTTTAACATCTAGCCATTTATAGAAAATGAAGTAGGTGATGCTCAGAATATAAAAAGAGACATTAGTATTTATTAACTTCGCAAATATTTACTTAGAATCCATCTGGGTTCTGAGACTCCATATTAAGTAATCTTTGTCCATGAGGCATTTGAAGTCTTGTGGGAAGACAGGTCAGTAAATAAGCAAGTATAGTACAAAGTGATAAGGGTTGTGGGAGGTGTGTAAGTACAGACACACTGGAAGAACATAAGAAAGGGCCCTAATCTTATTGATGGGTTGGCAAAATGTCAGGGAGGACTTTTCCAAGAAAGCAATAGCTAACTGAAAGCCGAGGGAAGTGAAGGAGATTGCCAAAAAAATCTGGTGGGTGTGGGAGGTTGCTGGAAGCGGTATTATAGGCAGAGATGATAAGAGAACATGTCAGGGCCTGTTATCGGTTGAGTTATGTCTCTCCAAAATTTATATATCGAAGTTCTATATATACACATCACAATGTGACCTTATTAGGAAATAGAATTTGTTGCTGATGTAATTAGTTAAGGTGAGGTCACACTGGAGTAAGGTGGGCCCCTACAATATGACTCATATCCTTATAAAAAGGGAGAAATTTGGACAGGGACACAGACACACACACACTCGCGCGCTCGTGCGTGCGCATGAGGGCAGAGATCGAGGTGATGTATCTATATACCAAAGAATGCCAAAGATTGCCAGCAAACCACCAGAAGCTAGGAGAAAAGCCTGGAACAGAGTCTCCCTCACAGCCCTCAGAAGGAACCAACCCTGCCAACACCGTAATCTTGGACTCTTAGCCTCCAGAGCTGTGAGACAATAAATTTCAGTTGTGTAAGCAATCCCGTTGGTGGTCCTTTGTTATAACAACCCTAGCACACTAATACAGGTTCTAATCATGCAGGGTATTAGGTGGTCATTCTGTTAGTAATACTGTACATTTAATGAGCACTTATACAACAGGCTCTGTACTAAGTACTTTATGGGAATTAACTAATTTAATAATCATGACAACTCTAAGAGGTAGTTACTATTATTATCTCATTTTGACAAATAAGGAGAATGAGTACAGAGAGGTTAGATGACCTGCTCAATGTTATCCATTTCATTAGTGATGTGATGAGACTGGGCTTTGAATCCAGGCTGAGGATGAATGTCTAACCACTGAATAATATCACTACCCTGTGAAAGGTTAGATTTTTACCTTGAAATCAATGGCTATCCCTGGAGATTTTTACAGTCAGTTTTATTGTGGTATAGCTTATATACAGTAAAACTTACTGTCTTTAGGTGTGCAGTTCTATGGATTTTGACAAATGCACATAGTTGTGTAACTACCACCATCGTGAGTTGTGTAGCCACCACCATTAGAGGGTTTCAGGAGAACAGTGACATGATACAGTTTCCATTTTAGAATCAAACTTGCTATTACAGTATGGAAAATGAATTGGAAGGGGGCAAGAGTGGAGACAGAGATGAAAGATGGTGGTGGACTGGACCTGAGCAGTAGGACTGGACATGGAGAGATGTGAACAGATGTCAGAGCTATGTAAAGGTAGAATCAATCCATGGACTTTAGAAACCATTTCTTCTTAATTTTTTTTAACATGTAAACGGGTCAAATACAATCTGAATGACCCCAGATCATCTGAGATCTTTCAGTAAAGTCATTTTTTAACCCAAGTAGCTGGAACCCCAGCAATAACGTATATTCATCGATCGCTGGTCATTTCCTGTAAACTACTCTGGCTCAGTCACTCAATTAAGCTTAGAACAATTACAATTGAACCTGAGCAAATTACATAATTTTGAGGCTACTAAGTTATACTAAAATCACATCATGGAATTGGATTCATGATGAAAGATATACTGACAAAAAGGGGGAGAGGCTTAAACAAAGTGTCCATATGCATCTGATTTAAATTTGAGGAATTTTCAGTAGTCATTTACTAGCTCTGGACCCTCTTGAGGTATTACTGTCTTTAGTTCCATGTAGCCTGTGTATACTCATTTCGTATGCCTTCCTTTGCATTGTTCCATTCTTTACTTAAAGGTCCCCTCCTCAGAGTGCCTTCCCTGACCACCCCATATAAAACAGCCACCATCCCGTACTTGTCACTCTCAGTCTCTTACCTTACTTTATTTTCTTCTTGGGGCTTATCTTTTACTGAACCTTTTAACCTGTTTATTTTGTAGTCCTCATCGGCCCCACCCTCAAAATACAAACTCCATGAATGCAGGGACTTTGTTTATATTGGTTATTGTTTTATTCTCAGTGTCTGGAATGGTGCCTGGCACATAATGGACATTTAATAAATATTTGAGGAATGAATGAACAAAGCTAAAGTCCACTATAGAAAGACTTCAACATGCATGATTTAGGCCAGCCACTTCAGTTTTCAGATGAGGAAATGAAGACCTAGGGAGGTGAAGAAATTTGCTTAAGTTTCCAAGCTTGTTGGTGGCTGGATACAGATGGTTCCCAAGTTCCGTGCTTCCAGCCGAGACTTCTTTCTACTGCTTCATGTGGCCTCTGGAGACTGTCCAGTCCTGGCACAGCAGAGTGGATTAAGAGCATGGACTTCAGAAACCTTCTAACCTTGGTTTAAACCTGAATCCTATCTCTTGGGCAAATGTTGCTTTACTTCTCTGAATCTGTTTTACTCCCATGTAAGTCAGTGATACAATAAAACCTACCTAGTAGCATTGCTGCGAGCCTTAAATGAGATAATTCGGTGTAAGTGTTTTGTACAGGGCACAAAATCAATTCTCCATAAATACTAGATGTTGCTATTCCTTCAAGAGAACCATCAGCGGGCACCATATCTTTCCTGACTTCTGGTAGGCTTGAATCATTTCTCATTTAAATTTTAAGCTGTAGATGCAGCAAAGTACTAGGGTATGTGTTACTGTATGATGGAAAAAATGGGAAAAGGGTTCCCCTGTATGGGACGTGCATATGCAAGGAATTAGTCCCTTTTGTCATGAGATCCTATTTTCCTCGTCTGTAGAGTGGAGGGATGAACTCCATAATCTCTCTGATGCTGTCTGTGTCTCACATCCTATGATTCATCCCCTGAAAATAAAACGAGGTTAAAATGGCTCATGCTTAGTATGAGTAAGAAGTTGAAGGAAGGTAACCTGGTGTGTCTACCTCTTCTTTTTTCCTTTAATGATAGTAGATGGCTTTGAAATTCATTTCTTTCTCAATAAAGAGTCACTGTGGGTCTCCTATGTGCCAGGCCCTGTGCTAGGCAGGGGAATGGCATTGTCTATGAGAATCAGAATGGATGGGTTTTCACTGCTTCATTCGGGCTGCCAAGTGCTCCTGGGCCAAATGCTTCCTGGGGCACTCTATTTGTTTCCTCAGGCTGCTGTAAGCTGCGTGGCGTAAAATAACAATTCCTCGTTTCACAGTTCTGGAGGTTAGAACTCCAAAATCAAAGCGTCAGCAGGGTTGGTTCCTGCAGAGGACTTTGCAGGACAATCTTTTCCAGGCCTCTCTCCTAGCTCCTAGGTGTTCGCTGGCGATCTCTGGTGTTCCCTGGCTTAGCGATACTGCAACTTGATCTCTGTCTTCATCTGCACATGGATGGCCTTTTCCTGTGTGTCTTTGTCTATCCCAGTGTCCAAAGTTCTCCTTTGTATAAGGACACCAGTCATAGCGGATTAGGGCTCACCCTAATAACCTTACCTTAACCTTATCATCAGCTAAACCCTATTTCCAAATAAGGTCACATTCATAGATACTGGGGGTTGGGACTACAACTTGCTTTGGGGGTGTGGGGGCAGAGCCCCAGAAAGTAGTTTCCAGGCTCTCGGCCTCATATAGACAGGTGCTGACTCAGGTAGTAAATGGCCATCAACTGTGATTGGATGGCCATCAGCTGTGGCTAGTTGGCCGTCAGCTGTAACCAGTGAGCCATTAGCCACTAATATAACTGCTGTGGCTACGCTAGCAAAAAGGAAGAAAGAATGGGGGCTAGCAAGAAGATGGCGGCTGGGCTGGCAAGCGTGGATGGCGGTTTGCAGACAGTGTGGATCCAGCCTTCAGTGAGAGTATAGTGCCACCAGAGAGAATATAGTGGTATGGCTCCGTGGGTGTTCCTTTTTGGCCTCACCATATCCTGTGTTCTTATGTGGGGAGCGGGAGCAGAGACCCCGCAGGCCAGGCCGCCCTGCCCGACAAATGGTGCAACGAGCAAGGTCTCCCGCACGACAGCGGGGGACACAATTCAACCCGTAACAAGCACCCTTCCGGCCTCTAATAACAATCTGAGCCTTCCCTACAGAGAGGTCAGACTATCTTCTCTTGGCTCCATGGAATTAGGCTCATACCTCCTGAATACCACAAGCCCGTGAGTACAACCCAAGATTCCATTTGCATTTCTGGCAGCCACCTGCCCTCATAGACTCATGTTAAGTTCACGTTGAGGCCCAGAGATTTTCATATTAGTTGACAAATCAGTTCATCACACCTAGTGCTTGAACAGCTGATTTTACAAAACTAAGTACCAAACTTTACACAGATTCCTAAATAATTATCTTTGGATGGCTCAAGTTGGTATAGTGAGAACTTGAGTTCTTAACAACTTTAGGTCTATAAACAATTTCTTCAGTTGCCATCTCTCCAGGGCCCAAGAACCCAGCTGGAGGGCTCTTCTGACCAAGTGATTGGTCTCATTAGTCACAGGCCTGTAGCACCTTGTGAGCAATTGGTCTTATCACTGGAGACTTACTTAAAAGGTCTCCTTAGGCCCAGACTCTGGAGGTTCCCTGACAGGGCTCGGGACTAGGGTGACGTGGATGAGGCACTTGCCTGAGGCACAAAAATGAATACTAACATATCCGTGATGAGCAAAATATCAAATTGTAAAATAAAGACAGGATCTACTAGGGCGAGGATCAGTGTGAGGTGAGTGAGACGAATCATGTAAATACAGGGTCAGATCGGGTCTTTATTTAAAATTTGGATATTTTGTTCATTATGGATGTTTTGTATTAATTGTGATTTTTAAAAATGTTGTATGAAAATATTATTTATCCTAGTTCCCCTCTAAAATTTGCACTTGAACTGAATGCCCCGCTCAACCCACCCCGATCCTGGCTTTTTGGTGTGGATTGGGGTGGCGGGGCAGAGTGAAGTCTGAGACCCGCGTCATAACTGGGAGTCAGGACATCTGGGCAACACTCAAGTTCTACTATTAATTACCTGTGCATCATTGAGTAAGTTACTTTTCCTTTCTGGGCCTTAGTTTCTCCAAATGCAAAATTATGTGAATAGACTCCATGATTTTAAGGTACAAACTAACCATAGATACTGTGATGGTAACCAGAGCGCTGGCTGGAGGTCAGGTGACTTTGCCCTCTGATCCTATCTCTGCTATTCACTGATTCTATGACCTTGGACAAATCACTTCCCAATTAGACACAGACAGACTTTTTTATCTCCCCTAGCTATGGTGGAGTTGAAATGATCTGCAAAGCTCTTTTGAGCTCTGTATTTCTCTGGTCCTTTTTCCGTTTAAAGGCAAACAAGAATATCCAAACACCTTAAACAGTATGAACAGCCAGGCACCAATTAGAAGCAACCATATTTTAACAAAGGGAGTTACTCAAGAGCAAAGTTAGTTATTGGCAAGAAGTCAGGAAGCCTTCTCTACAAGGAAAGAGAATCCAATGTCAAGCAGGCAATATCTAACGATTGTTTAATTTTGAAACACCCTCATTCGAAACTTGAGCTCACGTATTTTGTTGTTGAAGAGGAAAGCTCAGATCAGGGTACTGGTATTTTTCATTGACTTGTTGGCATTTTATCCAGTGATGTGGAAAGAGCCCTGGTGGAAGCTCAGAATGAGTGTTGTGTAACCTTGAGAAAGGCTTATACTACTTTGAAATTCTTTTTCACCTGTGAAATGACAACAAGGCTGGCTCATGGAGTTGCTGCAAAATCAAGTCAAGTATGAATACATGTGAAAGTATAGTTTGAACTAAAGCGGTCACATAAATTATGAACTCTCACTCAAAATTACCAGAGGGTAATTTGAAAATGCATATCAAAGACATTGTAAATGACTCAGCAATCCGACCTTCAGGTAGTATGCCTGGGAAACTAATTAAGAATACGGGCAAAGATGTAGTGGCTGTGTATTTATTGCAGCCTCTTTATAATGAAAACAAACAAGCAAAAAAAAAACAAAACAAAAAAGCACTCCAGCTTTATGGTGCAATAACAGAGGATTGGTTGAGTATATTGTAATAATTCTATGTAATGGAATATTATGCAAATGCTGAAAATGGCTTCATGAAAGCACATTTATTGACATGCATAGATGCTTAGAACATATTAGTGAGTGAAAATTACAAGGTTGTATATATAGTATAAACCCATTTTTGTAAAAATATGCCTGGGTTATCTCTGGGTGGTAGTATAACAAGCTTTAGCTACACTCCCCTCCCCCCCCTTTTTTGGTTGCCTGCATTTTCTGATTATTCTGCAACAAACATGTGACATAACATTTTTAAAGACGATCATAAAAACAGGTATAGATGTCTGCATTTTCTGATTATTCTGCAACAAACACGTGACATAACATTTTTAAAGGCGATCATAAAAACAAGTATAGTACATATATTCATACTCTTTTGAAAATAATATTGATCTCATGTTAAGAAAATTAACAAATATCAGAGGTTATGCTTTATTTATTTTTAATTTTTAGGAAATGGCATTGTGTAGAATCTTGATGAGGGAGATTATTTTCATTTTGCCAAACTTTCCTACTCTATTTTTACCCCTATAAATCTCTGTGTTTGTACTTAAATTCATAAGAAAAATACATGCATTGAATTTATTAGGAACAAAGCCTTTATAAATACTTTCAATAAAAACAATATAGTAATAAGAATACTAAACCTTATGTATTCAACCTTATGTATGAACATTCTTTTTTAAAAGAGATTTTTATTAAAAACATAGCTAGCATACAATATTATATTAATTTCAGGGGTACAATATTATATTAATTTCAGGGGTACACCGTAGTTATTCATCATTTATACACCTAAAGAAGTGATCACTGTAAATCCAGCAACCATCTGACACTGGACCACGCTATCACAATATTATTAACTATATTCCCTGTGATGTATATTACATTCCCATGACTTATTTGTTTTATACCTGGAAATCTGGACTTCTTATTCCCCTTCTCCTTTCCCCCCTTTTAAGTTTTTTAATTACAATTGACATTCAATATTAATTTATATTAATTTCAGGTATAAAGCACAGTGGTTAGACATTTATATAGTTTAAGAAGTTGTCCCCCTGACTAGTCTAGTACCCACCTGGCACTATCCATAGTTATTATCATATCATTAACTACATTCCCTATGCTTTACTTTACATCCCCATGACTATATTATAACTACCAATTTGTACTTTTCAATCCCTTCACTTTTTTCACCCTTTCTCCAACCCCCATCTATCACCCCAACAAATCTAGTACCCATTTGACACCATACATAGTTGTTGCAATATTATTGACTGTATTCCTATACTATACCCTACATCCCCATGACTACTTTTTAACACCAATTTGTACTTCTTAATCTCTTCCCCTTTTTTCATACACAATCCCGAAACCCCTCCCATCTGGCAACCATCAAAATGTTCTCTGTATCTATGAATCTGTTTCTGTTTTGTTTGTTCATTCATTTTGTTCTTTACATTCCACATATAAGCGAAATCACATTATATTTGTCTTTCTCTGTCTGACACTTCACTCAGCACAATACCCTCCAGGTCCATGCATGCCACCGCAGATGGCAAGAACCCATTCCCTTCCATGGCCGAGCAATATTCCACTGTATGTACCGCCTCCTCTAATATATGTACCGCCTCCTCTTATATATGTACCGCCTCCTCTTATATATGTACCGCCTCCTCTAATATATGTACCGCCTCCTCTTATATATGTACCGCCTCCTCTTATATATGTACCGCCTCCTCTTATATATGTACCGCCTCCTCTTATATATGTACCGCCTCCTCTAATATATGTACCGCCTCCTCTTATATATGTACCGCCTCCTCTAATATATGTACCGCCTCCTCTTATATATGTACCGCCTCCTCTTATATATGTACCGCCTCCTCTAATATATGTACCGCCTCCTCTTATATATGTACCGCCTCCTCTTATATATGTACCGCCTCCTCTAATATATGTACCGCCTCCTCTTATATATGTACCGCCTCCTCTTATATATGTACCGCCTCCTCTAATATATGTACCGCCTCCTCTTATATATGTACCGCCTCCTCTTTATCCATTCTTCCACTGACAGAATCCAGGCTGCCTCCACTCCTTGGACATCGTAAACAATGCTGCAAAGCACATGTGGATGCACTGGTCCCCTCGAAGTAGCAATTTGGGTTTCTTCAGATAAATACCCAGAAATGGGATTACTGGGTCCTTCTTTGTCCCTTGTTATAGCCTTTGTTTTAAAGTCAGTTTTATCTGGCATAAGTATAGCTACCCCAGCTTTTTTTTTTTTCTATTTTCATGAAATAACTTTTTCTATCCCTTTCCTTTTTGTCTCTGTGTGTCTTTCAATCTGAAGTAAGTCTTTTGTAGCAGCATATGTAAGGATTTTGTTTTCTTATCCATTCAGCCCCCCTATGTCTTTTGATTGGAACATTTAATCCATTTACATTGAAAGTAATTGTAGATAGATATGTAATTATTGCCATTTTATTATTAATAATTTTGATCTTCCCTCCCACCCCCCATCTTAAAGAAGTCCCTCTAACATTTCTTGTAATACTGGTTTGGTGGTGATGAACTCCTTCAGCTGTTTCTTGTCTGAAAAGCTCTTTATCTGTTCTTTGATTTAAAATGATAGTCTTTCTGGGTAGAGGACCCTTGGTTGTAGGCCCCTGAGGCCCCTGCTTTTCATCGCATTGAATATTTTGTGCCAATCCCTTCTGGTTTGCAAAGTTTCTGTTGAGAAATCAGCTGACAGTCATATGGGAGCTTCCTTATAAGTTACTGGTTGCCTTTCTTTTGCTGATTTTAGGATTCTCTCGTTGTCTTTAACCTTTGCCATTATAATTATAATGTGTCTTGGTGTGGGCCTGTTTGGCTTCATTTTGTTTGGGACTCTCTGTGCTTTCTAGACTTGTATGTTGTGGGGGCAGAGCCCCAGAAAGTAGTTTCCAGGCTCTCGGCCTCACATAGACAGGTGCTGGCTCAGGTAGTAAATGGCCATCAACTGTGATGGGATGGCCATCAGCTGTGGCTAGTTGGCTGTCAGCTGTAACCAGTGAGCCATTGGCCACTAATATAACTGCTGTGGCTACGCTAGCAGAGAGACAGAAAGAATGGGGGCTAGCAAGAAGATGGTGGCTGGGCTGGCAAGCGCGGATGGTGGTTTGCGGACAGTGTGGATCCAGCCTCCAGTGAGAGTATAGTGCCGCCAGAGAGAATATAGTGGTATGACTCCCCTACCTATGGCTCCGTGGGTGTTCCTTTTTGGCCTCACCATATCCTGCGTTCTTGTATGGGGAGCGGGAGCAGAGACCCCGCCGGACGCCCTGCACGACATATGTCTATTTCCTTTGCCAGGTTAGGAAAATTTTCCGTCATTATTTCTTCAAATAGGTTCTCAATCTCTTGCTTTCTGTCTTCTTCTGGTGTGAATGCTGTTATACTTGATGTTGTCCCAGAGGTCTCTTAAACTGTCCTTATTTTTTGGGGTCCTTTTTCCTTTTGCTGTTCTGATTGGGTGTTTCCTATTACCTTGTCTTTCAAATTGCTGATTTGATCCTCTGCTTCATCTAGTCTGGAAATCACTAGAGTGGGAAGAGTTGTGGTCACCAGGTTAATGTAGACTCTGGTTTAGTACCAGTGCTGAGCCTGGAGCTACTCAGCAAAAGTCTCAGAGCTTACCAAGGTTAGTTGCCACCCACCTGGGTCTCATGGACCCTGATAGTTTTCTAAGAAAGAGTGCAGTGTGGGCGGGGCTGGCTGTTCAGGAGAAAGTGCCTCCAGTGTTGGGGGAGTTGGGTGGGTTGGGGTCCCAGCAGAGACAGCAGGGTGGAGCAGCAGAGCTCAAAAGACCAATCAGATTCAGATTTGGCCTGTGGGGGAGGGCTCAACATAGGAAAGATGTTGCTTGCCTGCCAACTGCTGGGTAAAATGGTGACTGTCCCTCAAGTTCTTGCCCTGAAACCACACAATTTAGTCTCTTCCTGTGTCTCCAATGCCCTCTATGCCACTGTTTCTACGCCGGAGTCTGGCATGGGTGTCTGCAGTGAGGTTGTGTGTGGGCCCTTTAAGAGGATGTCTGGGTTTCTTGCAGCCTTCTGTCCCACCAGCGTGGTGCAAATCCCTACTGTTTTTCACAGCCACGTGTTGTGGGGGCTCCTTTTTCTGGCACCAGTACTCCAGTCTGGGGGGCCTGATTTGGGGCTGAGGTCCCTTGTTCTTCTGGAGGGAACCTCCGTGGTCGAGAGATTCCTCTCAGTTTTCACCCATCACATGAATGTTTGGGGTCAGCCCGTTTCACATCTCTGGCCCTCTTACCTGTTTTGATGTGGCTTCTTCTCTATATCCTTAGATATAAAACTTCTGTTCATTAAGACTTCAAATGATTCTCCAGGTTGATTGTTCTATAATTTAGTTGTAATTTTAATGTGTTCATGGAAGGAAGCATACACAGTGTTTATCTACTCTGCTATCTTGGATCTCTCTCTCTCTCTCTCTCTCTCTCTCTCTCTCTCTCTCTCCCTCTCTCCCTCTCTCCCTCTCTCCCTCTCTCCCTCTCTCCCTCTCTCCCTCTCTCCCTCTCTCCCTCTCTCCCTCTCTCCCTCCTTCCCTCCCTCTCCTGAGCCCACTGCATATCACACATTGATTAATTCACTCACTGATTCATTCATCTTGCCAACATTGATTGAACACTTAGGTCCTGACAGTGGATAAGTACTACAATTAGTGCTGCAGTATATGGGAGCATAGTGATTGCTTGGCCCCCTTGTTCTATTTCTTCTTAATTTCCCCAACAGAAATTTAACCATCTTCTTAGCTCCTAGCCTTGAATTCATCATTCATTCCACTCCTCACTCATTTTGTCATAGTTGCTGATGATGACCCCCTCCATCCAGCTCCCCAATACCCTTTCTTCCCCAAGCCCACTCCCATCAAGTTCTGGTTTTATTTCTTCCTCTTCTATAACCACAGCTTAGTGTAAGCTCCAGATACTTCCTTCTCCAGGTCATCTAATTTCTGAGCTTTTCATGATTGTGCATCCCTACCTACAACATTTCTGAACATCCAAGCCCAATGTATATATACTTATAAATCATATCTCATGTACCACTTTCAATACATGTTTTGAATATTAGAATATTAATTTTTTAGGATTTTTTGAACAATACAAATATAAACAGATATCATAAACATTTTCTTACCACACTCCAGTGGATCATCTTGCAAACTCTCTGGAATATTCAGAGACCTCTGCTCTATCCTATAGTTCTAAACAGGATAGCAAAAATGACCTTCCTGTGTTTTTATTTATTATGAGCTTTGTCACACTCTGAGATGTTTACATTGGCCTCATATTAACCCATAATGCCCGAATACTGGCTTCAAGGTCTATTACTTATTACATCACTGTTTTCATGTCCGAATAGGTTTTAGCTGGTTTTAAGCTGAAGTCCTTACACTGAGTGTGTGTTTTATGTGAACAGTAGTCAAGTAAGGTTGACCAACTTCAGCCCCATCTGGAAGAATCCAGATGCAAATGAGTACCCTGAAAATTCTGAGAAGGCCTCCAGTAAAGAGGGCTGGTCACCTTTTCTGAACAGAGCATTTCTCAGGCTTATTTGGTCTTTTATTATGTAAAATTCATTCACACATCTCAAAACTAGTGTTAATATAAAATAATTTGGAAACACTAACTTAACACAACTTACTGACTTCTGCCTACATCACCACATATGTGTTTACCATCACTGAGAATGACTTCTCCCTTCCTGTGAGCCAAGCTGTCTTCTGTGCACTGTAATCCACGTTCGCTCCTTCATGAAATCATCCCAGATGAACCAGGATAACCCACAAAACTCCAGTTATTTTATTTGTATTTATTTATTTTTAATTTACCATTGACATTCAATATTATATTAGTTTCATATGTACAGCACAATGATTAGATATTTATACAAGTATAACTTACAAAGTGGTCCCCCTAACTGGTACCCACTTGGCACCATACATAGTTACTATAATATTATTGACTCTATCCCTCATGCTGTACTTTACATCACCGTGACTATTTTGTAACTGCCAATTTACACTTAATCCTTTCACCTTTTTAGCCCACCCAATCTGCTCTCCCATCTGGCACCCATCAGTCAAAACCCTAGTTGTTCTAGAAATCACCTGGACTCTCACAGACAGCTCTGTGTAATAATCAGTTACATGGCAGTCTTTTAAAAGCATAGATCACATATGTCATTCCTCTGTTCAGAACCCTTAAATCGCTATCCAAAGCATGCAGAAGAAAATACAGACTTTTTAGAGCCCAGTGATATGTCCTTCTGCTCCTCCAACCTAATTTCTATTCCTTTCTTACATCTTTCCTATCACACTGGCCATGCCAAACTCATTCCTGTTTCAGGGCCTTTGCACTTGCTCTCCCCTTCATGTGGGATGCTCTGAGCCCAAAACCTCACATGGCTCACTCCCTCTCTTCACTCAGGTCTCTGTCACACATCACCCTCTTGCTGAGGTCATCCTGGACCTCTGGATTTCAGCTCCCCACTTCCTCTACTGGCTATTTTCTGACCCCACACTGTGCTGCGTTCTCTTCATGGTTTTAGCACTGCCTTCCTTGTGTCATATAATCTTGGGTCATATAAGACTCAAGAGGGAAGGGAATTTACTTGCCTTCTTCACCACTCTATCCTCAGAGCCTGGAGGAATGTCTGGCGCATAGTAGAAATTCAAGAAATATTTGTTGAATAAGTGAATAACTAAAAACGTTTAGTCAAGTTTCAAATTCTGGTTGTTTGCATGATTTAGTGGAATAACTGGGCCTCTATTTATGTTTCTCTCCCTTAGGGCTAATTGTTTTAATAAATGAGACTGCCTGATTATTTCTGTTATTATACGCATCTCAACCGCTCAATTACTAGACTATAAACTCGAGAAGAAAGGAATGGTATTTTATTTATCATTCCACAGCTGATAGACACAAGTGTAGGTTCTTAAAAATAAAAGGCACTGTAGAGCTGATTCCTTCTAGCTCAGATTAGCACAATTCATTAAATGCTTTGAAATACATAGCATTCTTTAGAGTATTTCAGTTTGATAGTAATGGAGTTTTATTACGCTTTTTATGATTTTTCAAGGCAAATGCAATTTTAACCTTCAAAGTATTAACTTTGAGCTCTGTGAAGAATTCATACAGTCTCTGTGGCTTCTAAATATAGGTATAGGTGCTATTTGTTACTGTTTGTATTGAATTTAAGGCATATCTTGATTCACAAGCAGTGAGACAAAGGCATGGGGCTGAGAAAGCTTTGGACTACATGCTTATCTCACTTCTTGAAGCGTCTACAGACACTTTTAGGATTCTGTAAGTCCTGAATGAGTTTTAGAAAAAAACAGAGGAGATGGGAGACATTAATAAATACTGAGTTGAATGTATTGGCAAATAGAAATGTGCCCAGCTCTAACATTCATTTCTGACATGACAAAGGGGAAAGTCATGGAATCTTTTCTGCAAAATGGGTGTAATGATAGGACTTGCTGCATATAACTACCGTGAAGATTAAATGAGCAATGCAAGTAAGATATTGGCACAGTGGTAGCTACTCTACTCTCATCTTGATTTTCCAGCACTAACTGCACACCTTGCACATAATAAGAATGTAGAAAATGTTAGCTAATATAATTCTTAACTTAGATTGCCTTATTACTCAAGCTTGTAAACTGAACCTTTGTCAGTCAATCACTGCATACTTTCCAAGGGCTTTTTCTTTATTTGGCCCTCTATTAGGCATTGTCAGGGAAACATAGACATATGTGATGTGTACTTCAGTTGCTTATTACTCAGGGAGAAAGCATAAATGTATAATAATATAATTTGAAAACTGGGCAGTCTATGAGAATTGAACAGTAGCTGGAAATGATGACAGACACCCAGATAAGTTATGCTTTGAAGGATAAATACTACCTGCTGTGCAGTGGGGAGGAAAAGATTCTCCGGAGATTGAGAACACGGGGAGCAAAGGGGCAAGGTTGGGAAGGGAGAGGTGTGGTGATTAAGGGGGTGAGGTTGACAGCAAGGAGGATAGTGAGAGGAGCAAGGACAGATCAAGCCCGGGAGGCAGTATGGGGAGAATCGTGGGCCTTGGTGATTAGGAATGAATGAATGAAGTAGAGGCAAAGCAATCAGCCAGATTGTCAGGTTTCCAGCCCAGGCCACCAGGATGGTAGTGTTTGTAATAAGAGATGGGGGTCCCAGAGGAGTAGCTGTGGGGTGGGAGAGAAAGTAGATGGAGAAGAAGAATAGGTTCCTAGGGAAGGTCGGAAGGGATGAGGAAATGGAGGATTTGAGTTAAGAAAAAAAAAGAGGGAGAGATATTTCCCCAGAGACGGGAGGAGAGATGGGAAAAGGATAATAGCCATAACTGAATCAGACGTGCAGCAAGTGCATTGATAATGGGTCTCAGGTAATATGCCCTTGTCAGGCATGACCTCCTTTCACCCTTTCACCCTCATGCTGGTTCTATGAGAGCAGGCCTCTGAGCTCATATAAAGGCCAAGCTGCTTATCAGGGTCACACAGGCCCTAAGAGCAAAGCCTGGATTTAGACTCAGAGGGTCAAACTCTAGCCCGTTCCCTAAACCTTATGCCGCCCTGTTGTCCAAGGCCAGGGAGGGCTACGATACATGCAGGACGGAGGCTGGGCCATCCTTTCCAGTGAACTCAGGGAGAAGTAATAGGCTGAGAGGAAAACTGGGAAGTGAGGTTGGAGAGAAAGGAGAGGCAGGGTTCTATGGGGTGAGTTGAGGATTGACGGAAAGAAGAAGTCCAGAAAAAGCACTGTGGGAAAATATGTTAGGGAGACAAATGAGAAAGAAGCAAGAGGCCTGACTCAGCAGCATGGGGAGCTGTTCACAGGGGGTAGAGAAAGTCATTTGAGGTGAACTCTGGAGACACTGGGAGAGCTTGTATCCTCATCACCAGGGCAGCCCTTTGGAGTTTAGGGAAGGACTTTTCAGGTTCCCTCCTCTGGGCTAAACATTGCTCTTTTCCAAGTGGGTAATTCTGCCCTCTGTTACTGCTTATGGGGCAGGAAAGTTGTGTCTCTCTGGGAAGGCCAGGTACCTAGCGAGTCTGAGAGCAAGGCCAGACCTACGTTTCAAACTGAGCTCCTCCACTTACTGGCTGTGGAGCCAGGGGCCTGGCATCCATGTGCCCCGGGTTCCATCACTGCACAGCACCAACTCCAGAGGAGCATGGTTAGAATTAGATATAGTTTGTAACACAGGCCGCTGCAACTTTCCTAGCATATATGTTATAGTCTGAGACCTGTAAATGGCTATACTGAATAAAAAAAGATAAGAGGTTCAAACCATGGCTATGGTTATTGGTTTGAAGAGAAATGTGTTCTAGAAAACTTTATATAGCTTTAGGCATTACGGAGATATCTTGTATTGCTATTATCACTTGCTGTGAGTCCAGTAATGATTTCATATTATACCCAGCTCACTGGGTTAGTTTTTTTGCTTGTCCTTTGACCATTTCTGTCATCCTCTGTGACCTTATTCACTTTTCACTGAATGACTCTTAGCAGTTACTATAAAGTGCTTTTCATTTACATTATTATCTCATTTCATCTTGATAGCAAACCTGTCAAGTAGATGCTCTTATTATCCCCATACAGATGAGGAAGACGGAGGCTTACATACAGGATGTGAGTCCCTCAAGGCCACATGGATTTTCTACTTCCAAAATCTGTCTTTTTTGTTTGTTGTTTAATGTGACAAAACTCGGCCAACTTTCCACAGAACTGTAGTGTTGATAAAGTAACAGAGGTAATTATGCCTTGGTCATGTGGGGTTTGGGAAGTGAGGTCAAAGGAGAGGAAACCAGGATGACTTGGCTTTGAATCCTGGCTCTGGCCACTGGGCAAGTCACCCATTTTCTTCAAAACTCCATTTCTAGTTACTTATCATCTCGGTCCCTTAGCTCTTGAAAACGTAGAAGAATCATTTTTACTCATGGGGTTGTTATGAGGATTAAAAGGGATGGTGCATCTGAGCATTAATCTTAGCTTCAAACATGCTAAATTAATTATGAATTACTTTGCCTTTTATTTCATGCAATGGGTCATTGATCCACAAAATACCTGTTTATCTTTAATGCAAGAAGGACCCCTGTCTTGCCAGCTTGTGATAGATGTAGTAAAGGCCCCTAAAGTCTCGAGGAGTTTAGTCTAGTGGTTAGAGAGCAGAAGCTGAGTGACAAAGACTTTTCCAAAGTGAGTCACTTTGCAGCTAACATTTTGCCACAGTAAGAGTCAGAACTGGAAAGAAGGGAGACCCATTGGCGGGGGAGGCGGGGTAGGGGTTGAGTATGGGACTTCTGCTTTCTATGGTGAGCCGCTCTGTAAGGACCACGTGGTATTTCACTGGATGAATTGTTTGTTTATCATTGTTTCTGGTGTTTACTTGTTCCCAGCTTCTTTCTTTTTACTCTTCAAAGAACCTGCTCTTAGAAACATCAGACATTCTTGCTGCGCGCTCTTGGTCATGTCTCTTTCTCTCTCTGGGCCTCAATTTTATATGTTAAGTGTTAGGATTGCATCTGCTGTCCAGATTATTTATTGTACTTTGGTATTCAGACCCTCTGGGATGAGGGCTGGAGACTCAGGTGTGTTCTTTCTGTGCTAACAAGAAAGAATGACATATTTTCCTGGATTCTGACACATACATCATCCTGTGATTTCTGATTGGCTCCTAGGACATGTACTGCCAGCCAATTGTTTTCCATTCTGCCTACCGCTCTGCCATCCTCCAGGTATGCAGCATTTTCGAGGGGCCAAGTATCCCAAGGACCACTTGGTTTTCAAGGCTCTAGGTGATATAACCCAGGGGCCAGATGTGGCCTCGACTTCAAACAAAACCATTTGTCAGTAGTCACTTCCCATTTATGGTTGGTTGTTGTGGTTACCAAACAGATGGACATACATGGAATTGTATTTTTCCATCTCTCTCTCTCTCTCTCTCTCTCTCTCTCTCTCTCTCTCTCTCTCTCTCTCTCGATAGTGAGGTGGAGCCATTGTGGGATTAGCTTAGAGCTATGAGTCACTGGGTACAGGACATGTTTCTATTTGTCTTAGCATTTTATTATTATTAAAGTGTGTGAAGCCCCGTGGATACTGAGCCATGGCTTGGCCGTCTCTCCTCCTCCAGATGATCTCCATGTCCCATACATGTCGTAAGCATCATGAGGAATGGCTACATAGCCATTCAGTAATGTTGAATTGGGGCTCAGAATTCTGTGTATCTGACCAGTTTGAGGGCTTATCATGGTTGAAAATATTGGAGAATTTTCAGAAAGGGGCAGATGGAGAGATCATGGAACTGGGAATCAGGAAGTTAAGCCCAATTACTAAGCATAATATAAATTTGGATCAATGATTTCACGCCTTTAAGAGAGCAGGGTTATTGGGACAGGTTAAAAAAAAAAATATTAAGTTGATCTAGCTTGCCAGAACCAATTAATTGATAGCAGCTGTCTGATGTGGTATGCTGGGAATTATGGGATGTCAATTGGCCCTGGGGAAGACCCCAGGGGAAGTGACAGCACTGGGGCCCTGTGTTTAGAGCACTGGGTTTGATTAACAATGTCTGCCATGGGTTCTTGGGGCAAGAGTGTCAGGGGAGTGGAGTGTCTGCCATTCAGGCAATAGATCTCTAAAGTCCCACTTAGCTCCAGACTTTTCATATTTAGAAATTAAAGAAGATAAACTTAACCCAAATCTGTCACCACTTCATTTTTTTCAGTGAACTCTTTCAGTGGTGATTGTTTTCAATCACCAGGGCATCTAATTGTCACACATAGCCACATTACTGGCAAAGTGAATGTCCCTGGGACTTTTGTTATGTGCACAACACACATTAGATCTGATTAAATGTCCCAAATAAGAACTATAAGAACTCCAAGTCATCATAAAAGAAATATCCTCTCCAATTCTCAAGGGGGCTGAACATAGGAATGGTGAACAATGTGTGCCATTTGGGGAAAAAGTATGTTCCAAATACTTACTATTTTCATACTATAAATTGTAAAAACTTCTCTACCTCCCCTTCCTCCAGCCCCTTCCAGCTCTTGGCTCATGTTTGGGGTATGTGTCTAAAAGGGGTAAGAAATATTGCCAGTCATAAAGTTGAGGCAGTCTTTTGAGAAGCCAAAACAATGTTTGGATGCAGAGAGGGGGAGCTGTCTTGACAGCAAGTGATGCAGGAATCTTTGTTAAACACAAACTCCAATAAACCAACCGAATTTTTGGGCTGCTGCAAAGCTGAGCTAATCCGCAGCTAAATTAATACAAGTATGCTGAGTATAACAGTCCCTCATACTCTAGCTTAGCAGGCCCACATTTGGACAATTATACTTGGGTCTGAGCATCATATTGTCAGGATGGTGAGATGTTTGGAACCGTGTGTGATTATACACAATTGGAAGAATAGGAAGAAGAGGAGAATTGGGGAACCACATGGGACATGCGGGTTCCCTCTGAGTATCTCTCATGTCAGTTGTTGCTGCTCAGCCCCATTTCCTCCTTCTAGATGGGATTCCTCCATAGTGACATAGGTTGGGTTCCCTGGGAAAACAGACCTTCAGATGGAGATTTGCTTGGGAGTGCTCTTTAGAACCACAGCTGTGTTGGAGTAAAGGAAGCAGGATTGGGTGGAGGGAGAAGTTGTGTCCTGCAGTGTCTCACAGCAAAGACCTCAGCCTACCCCATGGGGACCTCTGGAGCTGGGAGATCCCTTCAGGGTTGTGCTGAATTGAGGCCCAGGAGCCTCTATATGACTGGGTGTGGGCTGGCTGCACCCGAGGAGGGCAAAAGCACGGGCAAGGCAGCTCCCTTTATCCGGAGAAAAGAGTCAGCTGTGAGCCTCCAGCAGGTAACACTGCGGCATTTGGGAGAGTTAATGTCAGCATATCAGTTTTGAGTCTGGTGGCAGGTCTGATGGCCCAGCATAGCAACCACTACAGTAAGGCTGAAGACATGGCCACCAGTGGCCCTAGATTTATATTTTTCTAACCCTAAGATTTCACAGAGAAAAGATTCTCAATTCTGGCTTTAGTTTTTAAAAGTCTTGGAGAAATACTCTGACTGGATTGGCTTGGGTCTCCAACTCGGGCCAGAAGCTGAGGAATTATGATCAAATGATCTTTGAATATTGTTGACCATTGTGGCAAAGTGGATGGAAGTGGTTAGCAGAAGAAAGGGTGACAGCACTACCGTAAAGGGAGAAGACACCTAGCTTTTGTCATCTCACCTGTGCTGGGAATGAGGGTGCTCATTGGTCCCTGTACAGTATGAGAGGACAAAAGGAGAGTGCGTTCAGCTCCATGGAAAGTTGATTTTCCTTTAGTAACTAAAAATGCCTTCTGTGGGGAAGAAGCTTCCATAACTGGAAGCATTCCAGCAATGGCCATTTATCTCTCTTTCCAGTACTTTGTACAGGGATTTTCTGTATTTGGATGGCATCATAATTCATTGAAGAGTTTGAAAACAGGACTGATTGCTGGACTCCATAATTAGAAATTCTAGTTCAGTAGGTCTGGGGTGCAGGGTCCACTGCAGGACTCTGTATGCTTCCCATTTGATTCCCATATGCTTCCAAGTTGGGAAACCCCAGTATACAAATAGAACAGATATTAGCTAAACTGCTCTGAATGAATTGTGTGTGTGTGTGTTTGGAGCACCAGGGGCAAGTGTGTGGGGAGAGAAAAAGGAACTGTGTTTATTTGTTCACCCTGTCACCCTTTTCTCCAAAGGTGATCTCTACTAAGCCATCTCTGTGGAACAGAATTTAAAATCCACCAGACTAAATTTCTAGACTACCTTCCAGCTATAAAACTCATTGACACCATGGATATTCCAGGTTAAACTAAAGCAACAAGTTTATCCATTGTTCTTTGCTGTTTCAGACATTTGCTGGATTTTCTGAACTGGGACTTATGTGGTGAAAAGAACAGGTTTATTAAAGCTGTCTTATTTATGAATGCTCCCTCACCCTTGCATAAGGCACAACTAATTGTGGGCCCAAGAGTAAAGAAAGAGAAGCATTTCCTCTGGAATCTCTGGAGTCATGACAGGTCTCTTCTGATTCAGTGGAGGCGATAATTTGGGAGTGACCAATGCATGTTTACATAACACTCTGAGGGAATCAAAAATAGGCTCTTTCTGAAGCTAGTACACTTGTCTGTGGTTTCTTCCTGTCATTATCCACGTGCAAATGGAGATTTTATTCAGCTCTAATCCTTGGGTTAGTACTCTAATGTACTCTATTGTTTTATTTTTTCCATTTAGCATTATTTTATATATGTACCTTTATGGCTTTTGTAGTTTTTTCTTTTATGCCTCCATTGTTTTAAGGTGTCATGGTGGACTTTATCTTACTCGAATTTGGGGCATTTGAATCGTTTCCATTTTGTCATTATTCATGGCATCACCACGTAGCATCTGGTACCTGTCCTCACCTGAAACTGCCCACCTCCAGAATCCCCAGCTCCCAAGCTCCTTTCCCTGACTACACGCTCCTCTCTCAGTTCCCTCGATCCTCTTACACGTGATCCAACATCCTGGCTATTTGGCTCAAACACCCACCTGCCTTTTCCATTACAACTGAGGAACTACTGGTCACTATTGCTATGTAAGGTTTTCAGCTTTAGCACTTCAGGATTGCTCAGAAAATGTCTGCTTTTATAATAACAACTCTGATGATGACCATGGTTATCGAATGCAGTGTTGGTGTCTTACTCATCTTTATCCAGTCAACTAACCAAGAGTGTATGACTTATATACATTTTTCCAAAGTTATTTGCTCAATGAGTGGATGACTTTAACGTTCAGTTATTTTTTTTTATCAAATGTTTCTTGTGTATTAAATAACAATGCTTTTTACCTTTTTTAATATAAAAAATCACACTGAATTCCTGGAGGACAGAAAAGTTAATTTATAATATTTTTCCTTTTATTACCAGTATGAGTCTGATTTCTGTCTAAGGTTGATAGAGAATTTTCTTGAAAGTTTTTTTGCTGGTTTTTATTTTTGCTTACTGTGTTCATAGTTTTCTTTGAATTTTGTCCAGTTTTGCATAGATAGGATAAACTGCATTTAATCACCAAGAATAACTCTCTTACCACATGGATGGATTCTATTTGCTGAGATTCAATTTAGAATAATCCCATAAGAAAATGAATTAGTTATAGCAATTTTCTTGTTATTTAAAAACATGGAGTTTCCTCTTTCTTTCTTTCTTTCTTTCTTTCTTTCTTTCTTTCTTTCTTTCTTTCTTTCTTTCTTTCTTTCTTTCTTTCTTTCTTTCTTTTGTGTGAAAATTTGAAAGAAAAATTACCTGTAATAATAATGATCTTTTTGTGGTAATAATAACAGTTTTTTAAAATTCTTTCCTTGGTTCATTAGTCAGTTTACATCTCTATTTCTTTTTGGGTCAATTTTAGTCATTTCTAGTTTTGTAAAGGCTCACTCAAGTCACTGAAAATTTCTCACAGATTATTGTCTTTTATTATCTATAAATTCATTAAAAAAAATGAGCCAGTACTGAGCTAGGTGACAGACACAATTCTGTCTTTTGGATCTTATGTGTCTTCAAAGAAACAAACATTAAACAATAAAATTACAGAAGGTATTATTTTATTTCATTTACAATAAGAGTTATGAAGGTTCACTGGGAACATATAAAAGGCCAATTTAACCTAATTTCCAGGAGAAATGAATATAGTAACTTATCGTAAAGATGTGCAGGATATCTTATATTTAATATGTATCAGCCGATACTAAAGGAAGTCAACATTTTTTATTTACAGCTCAGAAAACTGAGGCCTAGAAAACTTCAATGATTTATAGTGTGTGGTTAAAAAAGCTAATATTATAATTTAAATCTGAATTCTAGTCAGTGTTTTTTTCTTTTCTAAATTATGGTAACTCCCATAACACACACACGTATCTGTATCTATATATACAAATATATGATATATGACTTAAATTATTAAAAAGTACATTTTATGGAATATGAGTCAATTTATATTTTGGATTATACCCATACATGAGGAACACATTGTGTATAATTCCAGCTATTATTGTCATAGGGCACCCGAATTCTGTTTTGGAAATAGGTGAGTTGTTCATTAATTATGGAGTGATTATTTCATCTATGCTCTGGGAAGTTTCAGGTACTGAATCTAAGAAGTGTTTTGCTGATGCTGTTATCTTTGTTGGGGTATGTGGGTCACAGGCTTCCCTGTAGGCCTGAGAGGATTTTCATGGTGAGAAAGTTATATTTACTTACACAGCCCTCATCCCTGGGGACTCTTATGGCTCAATTGCCAGGATGTCAGTTGTGACTCTTTTTGCATGCCACAGAAGGACTCAGTGAAGAGGTCTGCTCTTAGTGGGACTTACAGCCTTTCCTCTGAGTTGGGGACACTCAGGAAATCCATGTTTACGTGTACAGATAATGCCTTCTCTTCACTGTAATACTCTCCTGGACACTGTATTGAAAAGCAAATCACTAAACAGCAGGTTTAATTTTCCCAGTAGTGTTATTGTTTGTTCTTTGTTGGTAACCAAGGATTCCACATCAAACCAGTCAAGGGAAGGACCAACAATAGGTCTGAAAAGCAAAGGTACAGCTACGTATCAACCATCACTGACATTCAAGGTTATTATATCATGCTTACTCCAAAACCTAGAAAAACAGTTATAAATATATTGTGTCCATTGATCATTGCAAGTGGCATCATATGCTATAAATAGCACATACAGAACATGAAACTTAAGTACAGCACTAGGCTAACATTCAATGGCTGATCATTTTCACCATAGAAAATGAGAAAGCAAATGTGATTTGGGACCGGCTGCATGGAGTGTGAATCTTGGCTTCAACACTTCTCGCCAGATCACCTGGGAAAGTTATATAATCTCTTCTGAGACTCATTTTCATCCTCTGTAAAATGGGAATGATACCTACACAAAGGGCATATTATGCGGGTTAAAGAAAGTGAACAATATAAAACACCTAGCCCAGTGCCTAGGTATTGCTGACACCCAGTAAATATTAATTTGCCTGTCTCTGCCTTTTCCCTTAATTTATCAAATAAAGAAAGTCTGGAAGATGGTTTGAATGATTCAGATCTCTGAGAAAAACTACCTGGATAAATTTGAATGTTTTATGGGAATATTTTAAAAAACACTAAGTCAGTTATTTTTATTTCAAATAATCTAATAATTCCTAGAGTTTTATAGCCTATGATTAAATACTGTTGATTTGTTAAAAAAAAAAAAAAAAAATCTCATTGAGAGGGAAAAAAATATTTCTCGAATCTCTGAGGCTTATATATAAAGAGCCAAGCCAGGAATATGGCAGAATAGATGATATGGGAACAGGTCTGATTTTGCTCCATGATTTTGGTGTAATAAACGTCTTTGCTCCCAAACATGAAAGTTGATACCGTGTTTCCCCGAAAATAAGACCTAGCTGGAAAATCAGCTCTAATGCGTCTTTTAGAGCAAAAATTAACATAAGACCTAGTCTTATTTTACTATAGTATAAAACCAGGTCTTTAATATAATATAATATAATATAATATAATATAATATAATATAATATAATATAATATAATATAACATAGTACCAGGTCTTATATTAATTTTTGCTCCAAAAGACTCATTAGAGCTGATTGTCTGGCTAGGTCTTATTTTCGGGGAAACAGTAGTAAATGAAATCTATCATGTTTGAAGGATTGCCTTCCATAGGGTGGTATAAGACTCTTAGAAACTTAAAAGGTATGAAAAGTGGGGGAGCCTGGGTTCTGACTGAAGCGCAAGTACCCACCATTGTTACTACTGCTGTGGCTGCTGCTGGCCGTCACTGGTCCTCCAGATGGGTTCAGCAGTGGTCTTTGTTCTCTTTTTCTACACTGAGTCCAAGCTCAGCTATACAGACTCTCTCTGCTTCTCTCAAGAACACATGGCTTAGAGTCCATAATCCAGACATTTGGCAGTCAGTACTCCAGAAAGTTCTCTGTAAAAATCCCGAAATGCCACAATACTCCTTAATCTCAGGGAAGCTACCTCTCAGTTGGACCATTCCCTCTCTTTAACACAAAGAGATGCCATTTCTTCTGGGAACATTCAGAAGAATCCCCTACATGCCTAGAGAGGGCTGGCTGGGGTTTGTCATCCCCTCATCCAGCAACTTTCGATTTTGACCATAAAACCAAGAGCTATTAACAACCTTCTAGAGCAAGAGTGCCCTAAAATCCTATCTGTGAGAAGAAAGATGTGTTAGGAGCAAAGAATACAAACACATTGACACACAGCTGTTGCCTTCAAATGGTTTACTGTCTGGAGTGGAAGAAAGACAAATGAAAGATTTTAAGTAGTGTCCTAAGCATTAGCATAAAAGGATACACAGATACAATGAAACACAGTGGCGATCTCTAAATGAGAGTTGGAGGGCATCCTGGAAGGCTTCATGGAAGAAGTGATACATAGATGAAAAAATTTTAAGACAGTTTAAAACAATAAGGCAGTTTGTATAGTGTAAAATGTTCAGACACCAGAGTTAGACAAACTTGGGCTGGAATTCTGGCTCCACCATTTGTCAGTTGTATGACACTGGGCAGGTAACATATATATCCTTTTAAAACTTAGTTTCATCATCTATAAAACAGTAATGAAAATCATAGCTACCTCATAGTGGTGATATTGTGGGAATTAAATAATGAAGAAAATACAGTTCTTAGCCTGGTGTCTGGAACGCGTTTACTCTTCAACAAATGCGTAGTTGTTATTACTTTTATTGTTATTGTTTCACACAATAGCCAGTGTATTGCTCTAATCAGATTTTGTAAACATTTGGTCCTCTCTGTGTTTTCAGAAATACCACAGAAAGGCTTTATTCTTTCATCAGAGGAGATGTGAGGCAGAGGTCACAGAAACACTTAAGTTATATGAGGATTTCTGAAGAGGTGCCAGAGAAGAGGCTGTGTGGGACCCTGGGTGAATGCCAGTCAATCAGGATTTTTATCTAGAAACCTCCCTATAATTTGGAAATGAAGCTGGAAGCCAAGGTGGGAAAGGGTGGGGCTGCTTTGTGCTTTCAGCATCGCTAACCACTTCAAATCCCTTCTCAGCTCCAGTGTATGGCAGCATCAACAATGAGGCAAGGGCCTCCCCACCTTCTCTGGACTATCTTCTTCATCTCCAAAAAAAAAAACCAAAAAAAAAAAAAAAAAAAAGCCACACACACAAACAAAATGGAAGGAAGGAAAGGACACAATGGGCAAAATGTTAGGAAACACTTTCCTTTTAGAGTTCCTGGCAGTGAGCAAGTTTTCTGTTTTGGGGTACAATTATGTGGACATTTAAAATACCATAGGGTCACAGGAGGAAAGCTTTACGGAGGTCTGACAAAACCAGTTCATCTACCCATTTTATAGATGAGGAAACTGAGATGTAGACAGGTTCACAGAGGAAATGAAAAGAATCACGGGTGATGAGAACTGAAATCAATTATCTAAGGGTTTTCTGGAGGGTAACAGGAAAAGGCTGACCAAGGACCAGTGGGTGAGACAATGTCAGGAGGCAGATTTTATTCAATAGCAGAAGGTTAATAACCTTCAAAGTTGCTCAGAGATAAAAGAGGATATTTTGGGAGGCTGAGCCTCTACCTGATAAGGGGAAGGGGGTCTCAAAAATTAGAGGATGGAACTAGTGAAGAGAGGAGAGCGATGGTGAGCTTGATGACCTTCTAGGAACCCTTCCAGCTCTGAGCTTCTAACGTGATTCAAAGCAGCCAATCAAAGAAAGTTCTTTGGGTGATTCAGTAATTTAGTACATTTCCGGTGGTTTCAGTAAATTATAGATAAGCTTACCTGTATTTGCGGCTAACCCATGTTCCAGAGGTGGGGAGATAGCAGAGAAAGGTATTTGGAGCTCAAACACCGTCATCACTTATTGTCTGTGTGCTTTCAGGAAAATGGCTGGTGAAGTCTCTGTGTCCTCCCCTGGAAAACAGGCGGTTGTGTTGACAGAATAAGATAATGTATGTGAAAGTGTTTTGCTAAATTGCTGATATGATAAATAATATTTAAAGATGGAAAGTAGCAGTGAAATATAGGACCATGCAAATAAGACTTCTGTGAGCTGAAACTGTTTTTATAAATACTGATTTCCTTTCAAGCTAATTCAGGGCATAACTAGAATCTCAAATGATTCATGTGTCTTATGTGTGTGCAAACCAGAGATTATCTCTGTGCTTTCCAGGTGAGATTTGTCTAACTGGGAGGGAGCTAGACATGTAGGTTACCTTAGAAGGGAGTGACTCTTGTCATAAGCCCAGGAAGGGTGAAGGTTTGTTGTGGAAGGCACTTCTTTAAAATCTTTCTAGTTAAGGTGGATTTGAGATTATCGAGTGCAACATTCTGGAGAAAAACCCTAGCTCCACTGCTTCTTAGTCAAATTATTTCAACTCTGAAAGTAGGCATCTGTAAAACATAAAGGTTTTAGAATAGTATCTGGAACATAGTAAAGGTTTCGTGACTGTAAGTGGTTGTTATTATTATTGTTGATGTTGTTTATTTTATTATTAGAAGTTGGTGCCCCGAAATAAGTCAGGACGTGTTCAGGACCACACAGTGATGTGTATACTATGAATAGAAACAAGTTATTTTTTTTTTCCTTGCAGGTTAGTTCTCTTTCCATCACAGCCCCTCTGTTTTCCAGCTAGCAATCTGTGTTCATAGATTCAGTTTGGGGTAGCCATTATGCCACTAATCAAATATCACACCTCTAACCCAACTTCTACCAGCTCCCACTTGTATATACAGAATCCCAGATCTTACTCAGACTTGTCACCTCATCTCAAGTCCTGCCACTTCCACAAAACCTTCCAGTATGTTGCTCAGAGAAATAGTGACAACCCCTTACCCCTCACCCTTAGAAACAGTGATCTTAAAACAACTCCAAGACAATTTTGCAAGACTTGTCACTTCCCCTCTCTGGACTTTTAGTTCCCCGTTGGTAAAATGGAAGAGTGTAAAAAAGTCAATAAACAATTGATTGTTAACTAGGGGCAGGGGCAGTATGCTAGATGACAGAGCAAAAGGGGACTTGGACCAGCTCCCGCCCCCAGAGATTCTACAGTTCACTGCAAGACACAGGAGAGGAGATCAATAATTAAATGAAAAGTTATAAGGACTCGTATAAAAGTGTCTGATCCCCAATAAGTAGATTATTAATAGAGAGTTGAATGAATAGGTAGAAAAAAATGATTGTACCAAAGTGTGAGGAGTTAGAAAAAGTGGTATTTGGTTTAGGTCTTTTTAACAGCAAGGGAAGGAGGAAAGAAAAGAAGAGTAAACAGCATGTACAAAGGCTCAGAGGTATCAAGAAACAGAAAAAAGTGGTTAATTATGGCAAAACATTCCGTGTACTGGAGAATATTTAGGGAGGGCTGTGAAGGCAGAGGAGGAAGTAGAGAAAGATGAAATTGAAACTGGTCTCTGTGTCCCTCATTAGACTATTAGCAATGGGAGGATAAAGGTCGTGGTCGCCATTTCTTCCCTATTCTCCAACACATTGGAAGGGCACAAAAACAGTTGCTGAAAAAACGAGAGGAAAGAGTCATGTGCCATGAGACCCACATGCCACACTATGGAATTTGGGCAGAAAAAGAAAAACCCCACAACCTTTGAAGAAACACATTTACAGATAAATTTACAGATTCCGGGAGAACAGTCATCCCAAGTTATTAGAATAAATACAAATAAAACCATATCTGGGTACATCATAGTCAAACTGCTGAAGACAAAAAATAAAATTTTGTAATCAGGCGGAGAAAAATGGCACATTTCATCAGGGAACAACAACACTACAAATCATCTCTGACTTCTCATTAGTAGTGATGGATTCCAGAAGAGAATGGAACTCCATCTTGAAAGTGCTGAAGAGAGAGAGAGAGAGAGAGAGAGAGAGAGAGAGAGAGAGAGAGAGAGAAACTAAACTTGTCAACATGGAATTCTGCATTAGTAAAAACATTCATCCTTCAAGAATTAAGGTGAAATAAAAATATTTTAAGATAAAAGAGGACTGAAGAATTCATCATCAGGGGACCTTTCAAGGAAAATCAGGAGGACTTCTCCAGGCTGAAGGGAAATCACACCAGATTGAAACGTGGCTCTTCAGTAGGAAAAGAAGAATTCTAGAAATGATATAAACATGTAGGTAAATATTTTTTGAAAAGCCATTTTTCCTCTTAACATCCTTAAAATACATATGACTATTTAAAGCAAATATTGTAAGTTTGAGTTCTGGGGTTTCTAACATTTATATATAAAAAAAAAATATGACAACTATAGCATAAAGGACCAGTGTTGGGAGTAAACGGACTTATATTGTTGCAAATTTCTTTCATTTAAACAAAGTGGCAGAATGTTAACATTAAGGAGACTATATTATTAAAAATGTATTTTGCAACTCCCTAGAGCTACCACTTGAATAATAGTAATAATACAAAGAAATATAGCTAAAAAGTCAATAGATTCTAAAAATGATTAATTATCCTCAAGAAAAGCAGGAAAGGAAAGATAGAAGAACAAAAACTAACAAAACAAATAGAAAATAAGTAGCGAAGTGGTAGGCCTAACCTCCATCAGAATGTAGGCTCCATAATGACAAAGGCTATATTTATTTTGGGACATGATTTATCTGAATGAGTAGGTGTGAATTAGTGAATAAATGTATGCTCCCTGCACAATAGCTTCTCCAGTTTCTGGGGGTCTCCTTGTGACTTATTGCGGCAAATATGACTATAGTTTATATTTATGGATTTATGGATGTTCTACTTGCCAGAAAGTTTTCGACATTTGGAGCCTATGTGTATGTATATATATATATATGTGTGTGTGTGTGTGTGTATATATATATATATATATATATATATATATATATATATATATATATATATATATATTTTTTTTTTTTTTTTTTTTTTTTTTGTAACTCCTGAAATGTGTGGAAAGACAATGGGCCAAAAGTTGAACTGGATAATTCTTTATGTTGAAATTTCACAAATCCACTTGTCAAGAAAGTAAATTGCATTTCTGTACATGGAAACTTGGCTGTGTGCAGAGTGTTGCCTAAGGTCACCCGGGATTTGCTGGGTTACTTTGGCTTTTGCCATAAAACATGGATGTTGAAAAACTAATAATAAATACTTTGATCACAAGATCAATTTTGAATTCAACAGGATTCCAACTGTAGGGAAAAGTAGAAAGTCTCTGACCAACTTCAAAGGTGTTATGCCATGAGAATGAGAGGTAAGGGATCTTTTTGAGGACTAAAGTGTTATAAAAAAAATTTTTTTAAAGACTTTTACAAAAATTTTTTATTTTACTGGGGAATACTGGGGAACAGCGCGTCTCCCCAGGGCCCATCAGCTCCTAGTCGTCAGACCTCAATCTAGCGGCGGAGGGTGCAGCCCAGCCCCAAGTCCAGTCGCCATCCTCAATCTCCACCTGCAGAGGGTGCATCCCAACACCCTACACGGGAACTGAACCGGCTGCTGAGAGCTGGCGGTCCAACCAACTGAGCCATCTGTCCGCCCCTCTGGAAGCTTGGAGGCAGCTTGGTGTCTTCAATCTAGTTGTGGAGGGTGCAGCACACTGGCCCACGTGGGAATTGAACCAGCAACCCTGTTGTCCAGAGCCCGCGCTCCAACCAACTGAGCCATCTGGCTGTCCGTGTTATAAATTTTTCTGGAATGACATTTAAATATTAATACTTGGAGACTTTTTGGGTACCCCAAAGGCCTCTTCTTTAGAAGACAACTCCTAATTGATGAGTTTCCACTGAAGATAGTTTTTCCATCAAAAATGGGAGGAGGACTGAATGACTAAAACATTCAGCAACGAGTTACTGAATATGGATTGTGACCACCCATGATTTTTTTCTTTTTTTTAAGGAGGGCACACCTCACAGTGGCCCATGCAGGGATCGAACCGGCAACCTTGGTGCTAACCAACTAAGCTAACCGGCCACCCCTACTCATAATTTTTATTTTTCTCAGCTGAAATAAGATGCCTAATCGAGGAACTCCCTTGATGAGCCAGATTTAGTAGAAAGAGGAAAGCCTAGGAGATCCTCATTCACCAGTTCATTAAAGCATGTCTGTCGATGAGAAGAGCAAAGCCGGTACAATGGGCCAGGCTCAGGGCTTGAATGTTAGGAGAGATGTTTGGACTTACATTTGATAGCCATGTGGGAGCTACTGGAATTCTTGAGTCTAAAACCAACATGAAGAAATTACGTAAGGAAGATTAGCTCTGTGGTGGGTGGATTAGAAGGTGGAGAGATCCGAGGCAGAAAGAACCATTAGAAGGGTATTGTATGGCCAAAACCACAAAGAAAAAGTCAGAAATAGGGGAGTAGTCCTGAGAGAGACACTGCCATGATGGTTTTCAGGATTTAGATGCTGACCAACCCCTTAAAAGGAAAACGGAAATTTCTCAGGGTTCCCAGCGTTGATATTTTTTTTAATTGTAATGTTATCTACATATACACACACAGAAAAGCAGGCATAAATGGCTCACTTTGTAGCTTGCATACAACTGAAATAACAAAAACTAAGTTATGAATGAAATGCAAATAAAACTACAAAACAACTATGATTTAAATGCATTTAGTATGATGGATAATCCTGTTTGGCTGAAAGGAATTCTCTGCCCACTCCTATTCTGACAAGGTCCTCAAAGATTTGTCTTGTGTACAGTCCCCTGAGCCTCAGATGGCCTATCGTAGGTTTTCTACTTGCATTGTTACAAAACTTTTGTTCCGTAAAGTTCTGTGATGATGTCATTTGGCTTTCACTTGATGTGAACACATCACTTATTAAGACTGTCTCTTTTTTTTTCTTTCATTAGCCTTAGTGGTATTACTTGGGGCCAGTTTGCTTATAAAGTCAACAAATGCAGGCGCTGAAATCCCGAGAGTAATGCAGGTGACCCCATTATTAAAAAATATTTGAATGATCATAAAATTCAAAAGCAAAATTATAGCATTATCATGAGATGCCCAAGAATTTATGAATCTCTGAGACACCGTTGAGAAACACACGTGCTGTGATTTGTTTACTGTGCCTACAGCCTCTTTCTAAGGGAACTGCCCTTTCAAAGCTTCTGCTGCTTAAGTGGCCATGTCCTGTGCCTTATCACACATCAGCCTTTCCCCACCCCCACCCTCTGACCACTGTGGGTTGGGTCAGGAAGGGAGGGTGCACTTGAGCCAAGGGTATGTAATCCATTGGCTGGTCAGTAGCCACAAGTTTTTAGACTGCATAAAGAGGAGCTGGCTGAAATTTGCAGCGAAGTTGCCACTTGACAACACCCATGAATGCAGGAAGGTGATACCAAAGTGGAGCTAGAGCTCTCCGTTGCCCACGAGCAAAGTGATGTTACAGGCAAGTGAATACCATAAGCATTTTGAATCACACTTCAGTTCTAAGCATCAAAACCCAACAGAAGTAAGTTTTAAGGAAAAAAAATTGCTCCAAGATAGGAGATTCAATCATTTCCTCCTGGACCAAGTCTCTCTCCTTTGAATGGTTCTGCTCTCTTCTGTGTTTGCTTGCTTTCCAGATATCACAGCATGGTAAGAAGGAAAGTGGACTCATATCTCCACCAACCAGTAAAAGTCTTCTTCCATTTCATTAACTCTAGCTAAATCTATAGGCCCATCCTTGAAGTAATTTGTGGGCCCTAAAGAGTCTCATGGTCTGATTCACATGCCCCATCCTGAGAGTGATGGATGGTGTTGTCAGATCCTCTCGAAGCACAGGGACTGAGAACAGGGGAGGGTGTCCCCAGACGAGAACTAGGAGAAGGGTAAAGGGACATTTGGCAGCCACATAATGTATCCACTGCATATCACTTCTCTGCGCCCCAGTTTCTTTGTAAAATGATTATAATAATTATGCTCTACCCACCACTGAAGACTGCTGTGAAATGAAATGAGGCTGTGGGTATAAAAACGTTTCTAAATTCTAAAATACAGACAACATGAAGTAATCATATTTAAAAGGCTTGTTATCCCCTTGTCAAGTACACAAGGGCATAATCGAGCTGAATGGGCAGTCTTTACCCTACTGACGGCAACTTCACGTTTCCTGGGGTCAGTTCCTCTTGCAGGAGTCAAGGGTATTCCCCTTATTTTATTTTGGGCAGCATGTGTAGTTTGCAAATATTTCTATTTTAATGACAGCTGCTAGGGCTTCGTGGAGTCATTAGTTTTAATAGGACGAAGGCTTTCCCATTATCCAGTCTTTTTCACTTCACAGCTTAGAAGGCATGTACAACTTGTATTTTTCCTGGAATCTAGAATGGAAGAGAGTGGTTGTTGCTCAAAAGAGGAGGGGTACGCGAAGAAAGGCACCAACTTCTGCATGCAAAAGCCCTCCTTGATTTTTAATTGTACATGATTCAAACAACCAAAGAACACTGCATTTTTTCGGTGTGATTTCTTTGGGACAGTGCACAGTTTGAAGCAAGAGTTGTGAGGGTAGGTTGGTGTTTAGATAAGCAACCCCTCAGGAGAGATGGTTGATGGGGAGAGGGGCCATGGATTTGGAGCCCAGAAAAATCTCTCACGTGGCAACAATAATAGTGAAACAACGAGGCCTACTTGCTGGGTTTCTTTGATGTGAAACCTGAGCCCAGCTATGCCTGAAAGAAGCTGAAAAGTGAGGCAGAGATGGAAAGATTCTGATAGGACTTGGAGTTATAAGTTGGAAAAATGTAGGTCAACTTCCTGGATTTATATCACAGTTTGAATAAACATCCCATCCTCACTTCCAAGCAAACTCATTATATACTCTGGGCTGCATTTTCTAATAACCTGTGTCAACATAAGGTTATGGAATTTGTTACTAGATAAGACTGAGGGAAAGATGGCTGGGAAATACAGCAATTCCCGTGCACCCTGCAGGCCACTCTAGCACAGAGTGCCTTTGGGGGGACAACAACATGGCGTCTGCTCCAAGGGACCAGGGGCAAGAAGATGCCTTCTCTGGGCTAAGGCAGTGCTTTACCAAGGCCCATAGCTGGGGTCGTGTGTGCAGGCAGACTATAGACTCCAGGAGGAATCACTGACAGCCCATGAATCCTCATTTGTTTGAATATGAGGGAATAGGACAGGCAAAAGAGCCATATTGGTTGTTTTAGTCACCATTTTGGGGACACCTCCTTCGAGGAGAGGTTCTTGGGGAAGGGCTGTAATGAGAATTAACTGAAGAGACATTTTTTAATTTGGGTGTATAATTCTCAACCCAAGAAACTCCTATTTTGGATATCTGGGGTAAGAGTTAGTTAGACATGTGTATCCTGGGACATGCTTCTGCTTGGTCCTGACCTCCTTAGTTGTTTCCCTGACCAGCCTATCGGGCTCACTGGACACATCATTTTCCTTTTTCAGTGAGTTCTGTGGGTTTCTTGATACGTGGCCAGAAAGAGCTTTGTGAGAAACCCCTACTCTCCACTTAGGGCTTTGCTGCTCATTCCTCCCTCCTCTGAATTCCTTTAGCATCTTGCTCTCACCACGCTTATCACCATGTTCTCTGCTGGAGTTATTTATGAACATGTCTTATCTCCTCACACCCAAGCCCCCAGAAGGCTGAGACTGTGTCACACCCAGAGGCCACCCACTGGCCCTTGGATTGCATCCCATCTGTACATGTAAACACACTTGGCCCTCAGAGTGTTTAAAACTTTTTTTATTTACTTGCCAGCTTTTAAAATTCAGGAGGTATTCCTCCCAACCCCGACTTTCCCCCTAAATATAATGACCATTGTGCATTGCTTTTTCGTTTGGAATATCTGAAGTCCTGTCAACACAGGTCTCTCACTCCTGCATTATTACTATTGACTGGAGCTGAGGAGCAGGTACCCCTTTCAAATGGGGGTTGTATTCTCCCATTCACTCCAATCCCCACCACTCCCTATTGTCTTACACTGCGCTGCTGCTTTCCTTAATATTTCTCTCCTAGCACCTGTTAGGCATTTGAATGTGTAACCTCACTAAGCGCTTTTGATTTCTACACAATATCTGACTTTTTGTAAGTGCTTCCTAAATATTTGTCGAATGGCAAAAATGGAAGGCTAAACAGCTCCAGGAGATGGGTGCTTAACTGGACTTCTTTCTGTAAGCTGCCAGATATGAGTTTGCAAGAACAAAAGAGTCTATTAGATTTTGTATTGTGGCTTTTCCCAGTCAAGAATTATGAGCTAGTTCCTCATTTTCAGCAGCTTTATCTAAATCCCTTTATTTACCCTCTGCCAAGGAGCTAAGCAATTCTCCTCAAGCTGGAGGAAATACCACTAAACACGGGAATTTCAGAGAGCAGGTTCTCCTTAGCCCAGTTGCTCTCTGAATTCTTACATAGTCGCCTGCTAGTCATCAGGGCTTTCGAAGTTGGTTTCATGGAACTCTCCACTGGAAAGCCCCTTGGGGGGAGAAGCTTTTGTCCGGGAATATCCCTTCTCATAGTTGTCATGATCGTCATCCCGTTTTTGTAGGAGATATAAATGGAATAGTGCTTTCGGCACTGATTTCTGAAATGCAACCTCATTTCCTCAGTTCTCTAATTAAAATCCCTCCATGGCTTCCATTCCCACATCCTAAAGTATAGGATGTGAACCACTTGAGACATTTAAAAATTTTTTTAAAATTAAATTTATTGGAGTGACATTGGTTAGTAAAATTGTATAGGTTTCAAGTGTACAATTCTATAATACATCATCTATATATTGCATTGTGTGTTCACCACCCAGAGTCAGTTCTCCTTCCATCACCATGTATTTGACCCCCTTTACCCTCCTCTACTACCATTTTTAAATTTTATTAGTCTTGTATTTATTTTTCTGGTGCGTGTTCTTAATGGAAAATGGTACTGCTTTTCTATACATAGTAACAATAATAATATTAAGTTTTCCTTAAAAATATTTTAAGTAAGACATTAAGTTCATTGAAAGAAAAACAAGAAATAATAGTTCTGATGGAATGAGAATATGGCAGAAGTGGTGAGGTTGTTACAGGTATGACACTTGTTTGGGAAAGATGAGTTTTCAGATAAAGTCTGGGCCCCTTTGCAAACGGGACACTGCCCATCTCCGTGGCCTCAGCTCCCACCAATGTCTTTTTCCCTTTCCCACTGTACATCGTAATATATACCTGCAGGTTTCCCCACCTCTCACAAATGGTTTCACAATGGTTAGGTCTTCTTCTGGGAGAGTATTTGTTATTCCCTCTGCTAGGAGCCCCCTATGCCCCTCGTGCCTCATCCATCTTTTCCCTCACCTATATGACAGGTGTTTCCCATCCTTCCATTGCAGCTACAGAGCCCCCTCCTTGGAGAAGCCTCACTGGACCACCCTGTATAATATAGTTCTTGCTTCCTATTTTCTATCATAGCATCTGACCACTTTCCTTCCTAATTGTTCCCACAAACTGTAATTAAAAAAACACACCACAAACTATTTCCTCTCTTGATTAGTAAATGTCTCTCCCAGGACATTGTGAGCTCCTTAAGAACAGAGCCCTGTGTCCTCTCACTGCTGCATCTGCAATGGCCAGCAGAGTGCCAACCACACATAGATACTCAGTGGCTATTTGATGAACAAGTGAGTGCATGTTCTTCCTGCCTTGGTACCTTGGTGAATTCCTTCTTATCCTTCAAAGTCCATCCAGCCCATGAGCTATTCCTCTGAGGACTTCCTGCACCCTCCTCGATCAAGATAGGGTAGTTGCTCTGTCCTCTGGGCCCACAAAGCATCCTCTATACACCAGCATTAGAGTATCAAACACACTGTATTGTAACTGGGTTAAAGGTCTATGTACCCCCAAAAGTCGGTGAGCTTCTTGAATACCCAACCTCTCCCTCCTCCACCATTGAGCCATCATTCTCGACTTCTAACCATGATGTTACTGACTCCAAGGGAAATCGTCTCCTTCTCATGACTTTATTTGTACTCAGAGATGACTGAGGTGGGAAGTGAGGAGGCAGAACAACAATAATGAGAAAACAGTTATTGGTATTTGTGGGATGTTCAAGCTAAGTATGCATGACTTGTAGATGTGCTCGTAAAACGATCTTAATAAAAGATGTTATTTCTCTGCAGAACTGTTTGGTTCTACCGTAAATCCTCCCACTCAGAAATCTCCAACAAAACAAGGCTTCCATCTACAGAAAAAAAGGAAAAAAAAAGAACTTCACCATCTAGTGGTAGAAATCTTGAACTGCAGACATACCTTCATTTATTTATTCTCTCTCTTCCACTCAGCCGCTATTTATTGACCACCTTACTCTGTGCCAATGATTGATCCAGACAAGTCTCTGTCCTCATGGAGTCACTCATGGACAGGTCACTTTGTATGGGTGAATTACATTGTTTGGAGCTCTGGTGCCGGCAGGTTTAGATAAACAGACCCATGTAAGGTCAGTTTTCTTGGTGCAAAGGTCAAACACAGGCATCTCTGGGCCTTATACAAGTTGCTTTTCTGGCCTGATCAGTAACTATAAAAAAAAATAAAAGCAACTTGGGGAGCTTGAAACTCACACACACACACACACACACACAGAGCCCTCCCACATGGACTTCCGGCTTCTCTGGGAAAATCAGACAACAGTGCCCTGCATTCTTACCTTTCAACAGTTGGCTGGAGCTGAGAAGCAGCTGCTCCTCTAGTCGGGGCTCCTCTGTCAGCCCACATCTGTCCACTCCGTCCACTCACTCATTTGAGCATGATCTCTTTTTGCACATATTCAGACAAAAGTGAATTCTCTGCTTTTATTCCTAAGGCAGGACATCTCCAAACTCCTCCAATGCTTCCAAGAAGGCCCCTGTTTCCCGCAGAGGTGATAATCACGGCACAGTTATGAAGGACATGATACACTCCTTGGCAGCCCCTAAATTAAGGGCCATTTATTTCTCTGGGTTTCAGTCCTTAGGAAAAAGCTCTTTGCTCAAATCCCCCCACTTGGTTATTTCCTTTTCCCTCCTTGCTTGGTGAGCCAGAAGGTTCTTATAGAGAAGTTGCCTGTTTATCTTTATTTGTTCAACAGTCAATTAATGGAAACTTTCTAAGTGTCAGGACCTGTGCATCACGTGGGAGATACAGCTGAGGAAGTGACACACATATCCCCAGTGGTGCTGGCAGTGTGGCCATTATGAAACGTCCATGGTACCATAGGAAGTGAATGAATGAACACTGGACCTAATATTGAGGTAGAAACGGGGTCAGAGGAGATATCCCTGGAGAAAGTAACGTTGAAGCTCAAACCTCAGGACAGACAGGAGTTAGCCAAAGAGAGAGAAACTTGCACAAATGCCCAGATTCAAGAGAATTGTTGGAGTTGGAGACGGAAATTCAGGAGCAACTGTGAGCTCTGTGAGGAAGCGCAGACTTCGTTCTGCAGGTGACAGCGCCAGGAGAGCTGATGGGCAGGGGAGCGAACGTTCACATCCATGTTTTCAGGTTACTCCATCGAGAAATCCACTTGAAGAGATTTGGCTGAGAGCTAGGGCCGCTGGTTCCGCTTTGGACCCCTTTGAATGTTATCAGGGACAATTTGGTGACAAAGGACTCCGGGAGACGCATCCGTGGCGTCCTGGAGGCACAGTGGGGCTGACCGCTGCCTGGCCCTGTAGCGGCTCTTATTTTGCCCTTTAATTCTTGTTGTTCTGTCCCCACTTTCCCCAGAGTGCTCTGTTTTCTCCGTACTTCTCTCCACTTTCTGCGTAATTCAAGCATCATCCCTAGGCTGCTGTGGGTTTGCGGTTGCCTGGGGAACCATAGCAACGAGGTCGTGAACTCCCCACCCACCCCAGGGAGCCCTTCTATCAGAAAGTTAGCTTCACTACCTAGTTGGAAGTAGTCGATACCAAGCAAAAAGTCAACAAACATTTGCCTGGAGTCTTGGCACTGGAGTCTTTGCTTTCTCCTTTTGCTCAATTCCCAGCTGGTTAGCAGCCTGAACTTCTGCCTACCCATCCACTGCCCTGGCAGCTCCCACCCGTGCTATGCTGTCGCAGTGCCTGCTGAGAAAGGCATGCGACCCGACCTCCGACCCACCCAGAAGCCCTGGGCCCTTCTGACAGGGAGCCTGTCCTCTCAGAATGAACCCACTTAGGTGCCTGATACACCGAGGTTCTGGTTTGAGCTGCTATTGTTGTTGGTGGTATGGTCTCAGGAAACTTATTCCACCACCTTGGGCCCTAGTTTCCTTTTCTGTAGAGTGGGAAATAATAATCCCCCTTCCCAGGGTTATTCTGAAGAGGGGGAAATGACTCTACAGATTCACTCAATCATTTACAAGACATTTATTGATTGCTCAGCCATGTGCCAACCACTGGGGGATGGAAGCCTTTGTTAAACTGTAACGTGCTACACAAATATGACATTCTCAGATGCAGAAAATTCACTACCAACTGGGTCAGATGGGGTGTGTTTGTTCTGCTTCCCTCACCTGTCTTGCCTCCAGGTAGGAGTGACCGCAAGCTCCCTGAGCACTGCCCACACCCAAGCATTCAAGACAAAGCTTTAGTAAGAAACTTAATAAATAGAAAATATCACCTAGCGTTACAAAGGTGTATGGTGACGAAGCCTCTGTGTGTCTGGAGGTTTCCTTAAGTCCTGCACCAGAGGCCATCTGCCAGAGGGTGGTCATATTTTCCCTATTGCTCCAGCATTGACAAGTAGGGCCCCAAACAGGAGCTAGTCCAGTATTCCAAAGAAAGCCAGCAACAGTTGGAGCCAGAACACTCCTTTCCCTACAAATCCCCAGGGCTTCCCAAAAGTCAAAACTGGCTCTGCCATTATCGGTCTCTCAGCTTCCTCCTCCCTTCCTCTCCCGGCTACATGGTCAGAAGCCTAGGAGAGGAGGAGCGGAAAGGAGAGAGAGAGAGTCATCATCGGGGTCAGCCTTGTGGGGAGTGAACTGCTCTGCGGGAAGATGTGTAAGGGCTGCATGTGTTTCCTAGTGGGAAACAGATGGGACCCTTCCATTAGAACAATCCAGGGAAGGTTTATTTACAAAGAGGAGCCCTGTGGTCAGCCATGGGTAGTAGCAGCAGAGCTATTGGGGCGGGGGCTGAAACCAGAACCCGGACAGAGAGAGCCATCTTCAGACCAATTAGAAATCTTTTTCAATGGTTGGCAAGGTATTGGTGGGCCCTGACATAGCAGTGGCAGGAGAGTTAGAGAGAAAGGTAAAAATATGAGAGCAATTTTGAAGGCGGACTTCACGAGGCTTGCAAATGGAATGGATTAGGAAGGAAAGGGCAACTTATAAGTTCAGACTTGGGCAAATGAGCCATTAGTTTTGATTGGGAACACAGGAAGGGGTAGGGAGGGTTGGAGGACCCATGTTCAGTTTGGGACCTGCCAGGTTGCGAGGACTATAAAACATCTATGTGAAGGTATCCAGTATTCAGTTGGACATGGCATCTGAGACTCAAAAGAGAGACCTTGGCTAAAAATACAGAATTCTATGAAATGCGAACAATTATGATGACATATGTTAAAAGCTGCCACGTAGCTTGCACACAATGCTGTGAGATCTGATGCTTACTGTGGACGAAAGCAGTCCTTGACATTTTGAAAACTTGTCTTTGCTGCCATGTTTTTGCTGGAACTATGGCCACTCCTGAAAAGGTAATACCATTATGCTGGCGCATGCTAATTACTGTCCACAAAAGAGCCATTTTATAGCAGAGGAAATTGAGGTCCAAAGAGGTAAAGTATAGCAGTTCAGATTATTATTCTTACAAGTGACCAAAACCTCAGTTTACAGTAGCTTAAATAAACAAAGGGATTTACTGGCTCAGACCCAGGGGTGATTTTGGCTTCATTCTCTCCGAGAAGCCCTTACAAGTCTTAAGTGTTCTCATTGGCTCTAATCAGGTCCAGTTCTTAGCCCTGATCCATCACTGTGGCCAGATGGATGAGCTATGTTCAACTAGATTGGGACAGTGAGAGTCTACTCGCAGAGCTGGGGGAAGGGTCAATTCCACCCAAACATTGGGATTTTATAATAGAAGAAGAGTGTGTTCACAAGTGAAAAACAGGGTGCTGTTACCTGAGAAGAGATGCTATGGAAGAAAAAAACAAACAAACCAATAATCACCAGAAGAAGTTCCCTGTTTCAGGTCACCTCGTCTGTTAGCATCAGAGATAGATCTCAGGTGACCACCCCACTTTACTTTCCTCTAAACCTTATTGTCTCTTGACTGCTTTGTATCCAGCAATGTTCCTAGAGACTTAAGGAGGTCAGAGGCCAGGCATGAGTTAGTAAGAAAAACCGGAGTGATAAAAAATTTAGAAAGGTCACAAGTCCTTCAGGATCTTCCTCTGGTCCAGGATCACAAATTGGCCACAGTTAGACTACAGTGTGACAAAGGGAAAGGCACTGCCCCAGGTGGAGAGGCAGAAAACAAACTGGCTGTAAAGCTGATGGGTGACCACTGGCCAACCCACATTCCCGTGGCCTGAAGAAAGACCGTAAGCAGCCAGGGAGCTTTCAAGACCTGTGAAGAGCCAGTTAAGACCAGCCCACAGTGGTTTCTAAAAGCGTCTCTGGTTCATTTGCACTGTCAAGTTATTCCATGTGACTCTCACTCTTTTCTCTCTGTCTTCTCTGTCACAAAAAGTTTTGCTGTTTCCGGTTATTTTTAGCTCAGTACGAGCCTTCAGGGATCATCAGATCCAACTCTCTTGTTTTGCAGAAGAGAAAAATGAGACTCTGAGTGAGTTGATTGTCACACGCTTACTATCAGAGCTGATCGCCAAGCGGGGTCTCCAGGCTTCCAGCCCAGGGATTCCGTTGCACCTGGCTGCCTCTACCCACCTCTTCATGGTCTCAGCAAAGCCCCCAGCTGGGCTCTGCCTTGCTAAGAAGCCGAGTGTTCTCTGGGGACTCACAGGCGCCAAATGATTTTTACCTTAGAAATAGGGTGGGTTCCCCAAAAGATTTGCAAGTCGGTCTTTGGGAACTCAGTTTCCCTAGAGAAATGGTTTTATGCTTTATACGTTGTTAGTCTCGCTCACAAAGCCCACCGGACCCAGGATACTACACGCCAATAGTGAAAATTAGTAGCGAGCGACCGTTAATTCCTGTCTTCTCTCTTGAGGGCTGGACACTGAACTTTGTACTTCTTTATAGAAAGGCTTTGGGGACCTCGGCATCATGCTTACTTATTCTTTGGGAATTTACTGGCAGTCAGTCTGGAGCCCACTTTATTTCTTTGCTCTTGAGTGATGGCTTCTCTTTTTTTCAGGGCTGGCATCCAGGGCTTTCATTCTGTTTAACTGCACAGAGACCCACACTCAGGGTTTCCGCTCGGCTGTGGCCATCTTGAAATTCTTAATGATTTTATTCTTGAACATATGTTTTGTAGGTAAAGTCCAATGGCACAGTGGAGCATACATATGAACAGAGGATATAACAATCAAGAAGACAGGCAGGTCTGAACTCGTGGAAATTAGGCTCTAGTGGGAGAGACAGGCAAAAAGCAATTAAATAAATAAAACAATTACAGATGGTGATAAGTGCAAGTAAGACCATACCCACAGGAAATAAACTAGGTGAGATTTTTTGATAGGATTAGGACCCACCTCTCTGAGGAGCTGACAGTGAATCTGGTTTAAACATTGAGAAGGATCCCTTTAATGCAAAACAGCTAGGGAGAGGAAAGAGCTTATCAGACAAATAGCAAGTGCAAAGGCCCAGCAGTGTGAAACAGCTTAATGTGTTCTAGGTATTGACAAAATGCCAGTGTGCAGGAGCATAGGGCATGATATGGTGAGTGGAATGAGATAGCAGGAGCCTTGTCAGCCTTCGTTTGGGAGTTTGGGATGGATTTTGAGTGCCGCGATGCCAAGTTACAGAAGTGTTGCTGGCGGGAGGATAGCATGGTCTGCTCTGCAGTGTGCAGGATGGATTGGGGGTGGGCAGGAGTGGGAGGTGGAGGAACTGAGTCTCAGAGGTGTTCAGGACTGCCATTCACGCAACGTCTAAATATCAGGGCTGGCTGGGCAAGGTACACAGGGAGCTAGGAAGCGGGATTACATTCCCAGAAATGTAGAGCAGGGCGCCCCCTGCTGTTTCAAGTACTCTAACTCTCCTTTGAAGGCGGGTCTTCTAGGAAGCCAGGAAAGGAACCTCCCAGCTCTTAATCAGGGAATGTACAGAAATTCTCCAATCACATTTCCAAAATATCGACGTTTTCAGGTGAAGTCACGGAGGGGATGAAGAAGTTCTCAACCAATAGATTCAATCTCAGTGAAGCTGGGGTAGAGATGGAATAAACTGGCTCTTTTATTTTCTAGTGTAATTAATCACTTTCTTGGTTTTAAAAAATTATACATGGTCATTACAAAAATAAAATCAGACAGTACACAAACATAAAAACAACAAAAAATTGTTCCAGATCTTACCACTCAGAAGTAAAAAGTATTAACATTTGATGAACATTATTTTAGACATGTGCATGTATATATATATGGGTTGGATAAATATCCCTCTACAGTTAAAAAAAATTACTAAAACAGTTTAAAAGATACACTCATTATTAAGCCACATATTTCCTTTTAGATATATGTATATATTTATATAATTTAGATATAGGGATATTATTTCAGTGTTACAAAACAGGTGAGCAAATGTATTCTGTAAAGGTCCAGGTCGTAAATATTTCAGCCTTTATGATAGTAAATATTTTATCCACATCTTCTTTATCTAATCGTCTATGGATAGACACTTGGGTTGCTTCCATATCTTGGCTATTATAAATAGTGCTGAAAAGTCTTGGTCATAACTATTCTGCTCTGTGGCAAGAAAGTAGACAGAGACGATATGTAAATGGACTGTGTCTTTGTTCCAATTAATCTTTATTTATAAAAGTGGGTGGTGGCCTGGATTTGGCCCAACGCTGTAGTTTGCTGGCTCTACTACAAAAGGTAAGAGAATTACTGTGCTTATTCTTCCTTCCACCTCACTTCTCCAGATTTTGCTTCTATTATTTTAATTTATTAGGGTTTATGATATGTCTATGCTTTTATGCTGCCACTATGGCCATACATGATTAGCCCTTAGCTGTGACATTAAATAAACTTGGTGTTCATCTTAGCTCGTTCGGGCTGCTATGACAAAAATACCATAAAACAGGTCACTTGTAACAATACTTATTTTTCACAGTTCTGGCGCCTGGAAGTCCAAGATCATGGCCTAGGAAAATCTGCTGTCTACCGAGGACCCACTTCCTAGATGGCCATCTTTTCATATAAACTCGCATGAGAGGAAGGAGAGAGAGATAGCCCTGGAGCCTCTTTTATAAGGGCACTAATCCCACTCATGAGGTCACCACCCTCACGATTTACTCAGCCCCAAAGGCCTCACCTCCTATCACCATCACCGTGGGGGTTAGGATTTCAACATACGAATTTTGGGTGGACACAAACATTCAGACCATAGCAATAGTCACACTAGTATTTTTTTTCATAGTTTCCTCATGCATGCGTTCTTTATTATTTAACTCTTGTTCAGGTAGGATTATTTGTCGAATAGTTTTGTTTAGTTTATTTTTATTTTTAAAAGAGTTCAAAAGTTTAATATTTCCCCAACTCTTTCATGTCAGAAAATATCTGTCTTTTAGTTCCATACTTAATAACACCCGACTTGGTATAATATTCTTGGGTTACACTCTTTGTCTCAGAAGTTTGTGGTCCCAGCTCCACTGTCTCCCGGCTTTGGAGTTGCCATGGAAAGCCTTAAAACCCACTGGTCTTCTTCCCCTTACGTGGCTGACTTGCCTTTGTTTCCCTGGATGTCTGAAGACTTTTTTTCTTTATCCTTAACATTTAATAGTTTCAGGAAATATCTTAATTTTGATCATTCTGCATCAATTTTTCTTAACTGAAGGTGTGCCCTGTTTATCTGTGAATACAGTTCTTCCTTTCAGGAAAATTCTTCCTAGGTTATATCTTTGAACTCTTTTTTGCTTTTCTCTATATTCTAAGGGTGCCAGTTCCCCTCATGTTGAATAATTGTTTGTATCTTTCATCTTTACTTTAATCGTGTTGTCTTTCATTCTGCATTTTCTATTATTATCCCCGCCATCTCTCCATGCCATTTTCAGCCGCTTTTTCTCTCCTTTTCCATTTATGATTTATTAGATCTGTAACAACTTCGTTTTGCTTCTCATTTTTTTTCCTTAGCTCTACAATCTCTTCTTTCATCTTAGTCAACTGTTTGATAATTTTTCTCTTGTTTTATTGAATTCATAGTCTTCATGATTTCTTCTCTATTCTAACATCCTTCGAACAGTCAAAGAAAATCAGCATTTATTTCTCCTTTGGGTTTTATTTTTTTCCGTCAGCTTTTTTGTTTGTTTGTTTTGTTTTTTTCTTGCCTGATACTGTCTGTTTTTGTTGTAGTAGATTCATACAATTTCCGTACTTCTTTTCATTTTGCTCACATTTGACAAGGAACAGCTTTGTTTATAGTTCCTCTGAAATGGTGTAGATGGATTCTACTAAACTTCCCACTTTTCTGGGGCCATTTTGTCTTCCCTCCACGGTATTGTTTGAGAGCTGAGAGTAGCTTTCTATTCATTTTTCAATTAGAGAATTTCAATTTGAATCCCCAGTATTTTGTTGACTAACTGCTCTCAGGAAGTAAGGGTGGCGTTAGAAGTTTCACTCACTCACATCAGAATCTCTTTTCATGGCCAAACCTAAAAGGTTATGATTCAAGTAGTATCCTTTTCCTCTCTTGTTTTGTTGATAAATTATTGGCCTTAAAAGAAAAAAATAACCATTTCATCAGATGTGAGAAGTTTCTGTGATGTGGTTTTATCCTGTGATCTTTACATGGAAGTTGAGTGTTAAAGCAAGAGTCAGGTACAGTTTTGAAAGGACTGAATTATGAATTTTAAAGTCCCTTTTAGTTTGACATTCTAAAACGTGATGGATACGACAGCAATGGTCACCTAACTATTGAAAATGATCATGAAGTTTAAAAACAATTTAATAATAAGAGGCATTTCAATTTTCAGACCGCTAGAGGGCAGTGTTTGGCCACAACTTGAGGTAATTCCACAATAGTAAATAATTACTACTGTCAAATGAATTATCCTGGAGTTCATTTAAACTTTTGCAAAAAGCGTGAAAAGGAAAAAAAATTATGAGGGGAACGGAGCTAGGATTATCTGACAGGCAGGAGCTGCACATTTGTAAAATGGGGCCAGTGTTTCTTTCTCTTGCCATCAGTTATGAGCTGACTTCTGTCAATCCCCCCTAGTCCTCTATGATTGCGAACTCTTAAAACACAACCCCAATTCTTAGTCGACCTGCTGTTTTCTAGCCAGTGTCCAGAGTTATAGCCAACCAGGTTGTAAATGACCAAGACCTGACTGGGAGCCCACGCGCTGCAGGGCTCCTGGGCCTTCTGCGGACCTCTCTGGCATAGGAAGCTCTTGCTACTGGTACTTTGTTTTCAGGCTTGCAGCTACAAGAGAACCAATGCCAGCAAGAAATAAATCACAGTCCTCCCTTTAGCCCTCGCTGTTAGCAACTCCTGTGGAATTCTGAATCATTACTGAGGACTGAAACTTTTGTGGCCCAAAGATAAGCCACTTATAACAAAAACGATGGAAACCTGCCTTTGCTGGCAACAGGGCTCCATTTGATTCTTAGACTGGGTCTTGCTGCTGGAAGCACCATTTTGCAACATGAACTTTCAGCCTGTTGCTCATTAAATTCCTCCTTATATTGTTCATAATACTTCACCAGAGAAATTGAGGCTTGTTTTTCTTTCTTGAGCTGCATTCTTAGCCTCACTCTTGGTAAGAATGTGTAATCATATACATGTAAGACAAATGCTCGTTATACTCAGGGGAACTCTGAACCCACAAAATCACTCACCCAGCCAAAGATTAGGATTTAACATGCTCTGTCAGTAACACACAGATTGAGAGTGTCTTTAAAGGACTGTTTCCTTACAGAGATATTTTTTTTCCCACGTAGATTTTGTTTGAACTATTCCAGGAAATCACTAGTTTTTTCTTGGGAAATATGTTGACTTATATATTGTTGTTAGGTTATCACAAGACAGATTTCTTTCAACAGGCAGCAGGCAGGCCTGACTTTTCTTCCAAGATGTGTGTGGGCGTGAGCTGTAGTTCATTGTGGATTAAAGTGTTCAGTGCCCCTGACACATCTTTTAAGACCATATAAACATATGTGGAGGATTGTACTTTCTACCTCTGGAGTTGCCTTGTTTGGACCTGACATGGTGGGAGGGGTAGATTCTTATTGTGATTCATCCTGGTGAAGAAATGAATTCATATTTCTTCTTGGATTAGGGGAGATAATGGCTTTAATTCCTCATTT